>NW_024502236.1:1591624-2093482 GCF_017590055.1 Onychostruthus taczanowskii | reverse complement strand
GGGGGGGGGCGGTATTGGCTCAGATCTTATTGTCAGCTCCTGCCATCAAGGAGAGCTTGAAGGACCTCACCTAAGGCTGCTGTTAATAGAGTTCAAGGTGATTTGCTTTAGTCATTAGTCTGTTTTCATCCAGGCCATGATCTGAGTTGGTAACCACTGCAGTTTTTTCAGAAGTCTGGTAAAAACGGCACTGTTCCACTCAGGCTGTGATGAATGGAAATTATGTTCAAGGATATCGGGGGTGACTGATTATCTCTTGCTCCCACCTTGGTCAGCCAACAGCTATCCCTGATATGAAGAATTCTTCTCCCACCTTAGCCATGTAAGATATGGTCAAGGCACACTTCATTACATAATTGGAGCCGTTTGCAATCTACCTTTACCAACTCTGCAAGACCTCAGCTCTTTTTGGCTGGTGTGTTTATCTGTTAAATTGTCATCATACTTCCTAGCATTTATAGCAAAATATTTTGACAAAGGAATGTTTCAACAGTGTTCTGTTAACTCTTGTTGGTTTTTTTTTCCTTTTGACCTCTTTTAATTTATCCCCAACTGGCAACCAAACTTCACCCATGACACTTTCTCACCCTCCTGCATTGGGAGGGTGAAAGTGGGAAAACTTTGAGATCAAGACAGTTTAATAGGAAGAGCAAAAACTGTACATAAAAGCAAACCAAAACAAGGAATTAATTCACTACTTCCCGTGGGCAGGCAGGTGTTCAACCGTCCCCAGGAGAGCAGGGCTCCATCACATGTAATGGTGACTTGGGAAGACAAATGTCATCACTCTGACTGTTCCACCTTCATTGTTCTTCTTTCTACAGCTTTATATGCTGAGCATGATACCATATATTATGGAATATCCCCTTGGGATATTCACTTGGGGTCAGCTGTCCCAGCTGTGTGTCCTCCCAGTTCCTTGTGCACTCCCAGCTGCCTCATGGGCAGAATAGTCTGAGAAGCAGAAAAGGCCTTTGTAAGTAAGTATTGTTTAGCAATAATAAAAAATACTTTTCAGCACAAAGCCAAAACACAGCCCCCTACTTGATGCTATGATGAAAATTAAATCTATCCTGGCCACAACCAGCATGAAACTCAATTCTTCATTCTCTTCTTTGGAGTTGTAATTAATTAATCATCTAGACAGTGGATCAGAAATATTTATGTCATAGAAAAGTCAGAAAATCCCCTCTAAGATGGTTTTGTTTGAAACCCTGTATGTCTGGGTGATGGTCCAATAGACAGCTGTCTTTGTGATCTAATACCTAATATCTCGTATTCATGTATAAATTTAAAAGTAATGTAACCTGATTTTTTTTTCCTTTGTCCTCCTTCAGAACACAGACCTTTCAGTCCTTCCATAAGTGTCTTAGAGAGTTACGTTTTCTCCAGAATTTTTTGCAGAATGCTCTTTGTGGGAGTGACTTCTACAGAAGTAGAATTTTGGATTAAAAAAAAGTGCAATAAAAGCATTCTTTAGAATGTTTCATTCTACAGAACTGAATGGTGTGCTTGAGGTGATACCATTAAAAAGTCCAGCATACTAAGGAGATTTTTGAAAAGTGCTTAAGGGGGAAAGTGTCTGCAATGAAAACCTGGATAATTCAAAAATATTCTGCTTTCTCCCTTTATGTGTATAAACTGCAACAATTAGTTTGCTTTAAGCTACTTATATGCAGAAGAAGAAGAAACTGCATAGCCAGAGCTGCTGGAAGTAGGGAGGGAGAAGGGAGGGGTGGGTGAGTAAGACAGTAAGAAAGCTATTTTTAAAAGAAAGCTGATATTTTCTAATAATGGAATCCTGCCTGGCAGCACCTTGTTCACTGCTGTTCCCTTTGGCTTCCATTTTTAGTGGTTCTATATCTGTGGTGCCTCTCTTCTGCAGTTCTGCTATCTGCGCCTTTAAGCATCCTTCTGCAAGAAATTTCTGCAATTACTGTGTAGTTGTGACCACAAAAGACAGGTTAAATACTAGAGATTAAATACTAGAGAAAGAGCAGGCAATGTGTATCTGTAACTTAGCTGAAATAAAGATCACAGCTGGGAAAATGCCATCATGATTTTCTGACAATACAGAAAATGTTTCTGTATAGGAATTTCAAACCATCCTCTGTTGTACTCTAATGAAAGAAACTGCACTCTGCAGAGTCTGTACAACAGCTTTTGAATTCTCCATCTCTTCAGTGATTTTTGAGGGAATTATGCCTGCTTAGTCAAGGCAAAGTAGTGAATGAAGCTAAATATTAATAACCTTTTGTTTTATATGTTGGGAAGTAAAACTGGTACTAACTGTAGGTATGCAACACAAGTGTGGGTATGTGTGCCTACACCCAGGTGTGTTATAAAAATGCCCAATAAATACCATATTAAACTAAAATAAACTGTTTTTACTGGGTGAACAGCGAAGACTCTCTTATTAAGGGGCCTTGACATTCACAGAAACAGTTGGAATAATTTCATTCACTAACTGGGATCCCAGATTATCTCAGAGTGGAAGGGACTTCAAAAGATTCTCTGGACCAAATTTCTGTGGGAAAGGGAGCCTAGATTAGATTATCTAGCACCTTGTCCTGTCACATCTTGAAAAACATACAGTGATGAGACTCTACTGTATCCCAGAGTAGGTTATTCCAGTGGCTGAGTGCTCTTTCTGTAAATATAAATTTCTTTCCTATTCTGAATGAAACTTCCTCTTGTATTTCTTGTCCCTTGGCTTCCATCTAGATACCAGTGAAGAGAAAGCTTCTGTCCTTTTTGTAGCTGCCTTTTAAGTACTTTTAAGTACTGAAATACTGTGATGAGGTTTTTCTTCTGCCTCAGCTTTTTCTTCTCCAGGGAGGGAAGGCTTAACTCCTTCAGCCTTTACTTATAGAGACTGCTCTTAGACCTTTGAGCATCAAAAGAATGCTTGACTGGAATTGGGTTATTGACAATACTCAAGATTACTACTTTAAAAGCTTTCATATATGTATATATATATATACTATTTCTGTTTAAAACCTCAAAGATCATGGTAGAATAAAATCCCCAAGAATTTAAAAATGGAAATTTATTGGGAGTTCAGGTTTACTCTTAGACTCTTGAACTTTTATGCTTCATGTTTTTAACCTTGTTTACACACAGGATCTGTCTGAATTTTCCCATTTTGAAAAGGGGTTTTCTGGGTTAATTGTGTGATAGCAGAAACTTTTGCTTTAAGAAATATCAGAGGAGCAATAATTCCATTACAGATTGTGCAAATACTAGAGATTTAGCACAGAATAAAACAGGAAAAGTTTTAATTTCAATCTTGAAGCCCACACTTGGTTTGTATAAACTGAGTATTGTACTTTATATAATCTCCTCTTGTCTGTATGGTGACTCTTTTCTTTTAAATGTGGTGATCTGAAATATTGCACTTATACTAACACGATACATTTTGAACAGTAGCTCTTCTTGTGAAATGAATTAACAGAGTGTAAAGTCTTGTCAGATGGACAAGAGCCTCTCAAGCTTTTGAACGTCATCAGCCTTAAAGATTCAAGCATCAACTGTGCTCCTCTCATCCTAAACAGCTTTAATTTTTAACCTGATTTTCTGGCAAAAAGAAGTCTCTAATCAAACAGTCTGTCTTTCTTGCTGTGAACCAGTCTTGAGATAGTTTTGACTGAGCAAGCAAATTCCAAACAAATTTGACAGGAGGGTGGAAGCATCAAGTACTCTTCTCTATGTTTTCTGACAAGAGGTGAACAGATGGCAGAAAGAGTACCTGTTTAGCACTGTCAAAGAGGAGACAGATAGTTATGACCTGAAGTTTATGCTTTACTAAATATTGTGGAATACAAACTGATGATCAGCTTTCTGACTTTTTTCCTAGTTCCATCCCTTACTAGAAAACATGAAACAAAGATTGTTTTTTCTTTGGGTTTTGTGAATATGTGTTGGTGGGTGGATTTTGTTGGTTGGCTGGTTGGATTTTTTTGGAGTTTTTTTGTTTGTTTGTTTGTTTGTTTTTTCTTTCAAGCACTTGTAAATTTTCTTTGTCAGATGCAACATAAAAAGCACGATCATATTTTATGTGTATGTGAAAGCATGTTCATATTTTTTTGCACAGCAGCAGACCTACCACATTCTGGAAGAGAAGTGGTGGACAGGTTTTCCCATGTTGTTTTCCTCTGGGAAACTGTGTAAAATAAGATGGGAAGTCATGCTCAGTGTCAGGTGTGATGTGTGGTGTTTTATGCAATCCCACTCTTCCATTTACCCCATCTCTGGATTCTGTTGTAGTATACAACAGAGCTCCAGCTTTCTTTAAAGGAAATCAAATCACATAAGGAAAGGTGAACTCCCAGATCTAGTATTGCATGTTTGGTTTGGAAGGGCAGCCAGGCTTTCATAGCTCTCTTGTAATGCAAGTGGAATCAAAATATGCCTGAAATATTGATAGTTATGTGATAATACAATTTACTTTTTAAGACAAGTAGCCCAGATATCTGAAAACTAGATGCCTGCTCCAAGTTGTTCCAAGCTTCCCTTAGATCTCCCTGCAGAAAAAGAAGATAATCAGCTCAAGAAAAGGAGGAACCTAAGTAACCTGCTTCAAGTAAATCATCTTTTCTAACTATCCAATTAACTTTGACAGCTAATTCTAGGAGATTTAAGTCTCTTCCTGCTTGTCTGACAGTTTTACTGAAGGTTTAGCAGGTGGTTTATAAACCTCAGAAAAATCTAGTTGGAAAAAACCTCCAGCAGTCTGTGCAAGCCTTTCAAGGGCATTACTCTAAAGAAGTAGGACTACTGCTCTAAAGCAGGGCTTGAAAGCTGTTTCTGTGTTGTGCAGGTATAATCATAGTTCAGTGCTGGATTGTCTTTAAGCTGTGTGGCTGGAGTGGTGCTCTGAAAGGTGATGAGGTGAGAAGCTGGCTTTTTGTTCTCTCACTCTACTCCTCTGCTCATTATCAGTCTCCAGCTTCTTTGTGTACCTGTGTTAGCTCTTTTCAGAGTTCATTTCCAGTGACTGCCGTATTGGGAAAAGTAGTGCTTGCTGCCCAGCTTTTGTGTTTCAGCACAGGTTGCTGCAGCGCATCTTTGTGCTGGTGACTGTGTAGTGACTGGAGTTGCCAAGGGGTGGAAAGGCCACTTTGTGGTATAAACCCTTAAGTTCTAATCCTTCCTAAATTAATTTTTCCTTGACAAATTACACATAAAACTTAAAATAGGTTTGAAATCTACTACATCCTTTCCAGCCTCTGGATGGAAACACCAGGATGTCTAGCAGGGTTAATAGGAATGAGTATACCTCACTACTCACTGAGTGAGCATCATGGTTTCTGCTCTCCTCAGAAGCAGCTTGCTTCTTATTCTGCTCATAGGATCTAAAGCTGGAAACAGTACCAAGCCAAAGAACATTTCTGGCTCCAGGGACTTTTCAGGCAAGGCACTAATGTTATATAGGAGCACTGTGCTTCTGAGAGTTTTCTGCTTTGAAGTGTTCTGTCCTTGGTGCCACATGAGGATTCATTGTGGATCTGAACCGTTCTTGGCATCTTTTTCTAAAGCTCCTTAAGGGGGATGGGAAGTGCATCTATGTACTTTGTCATTATAGTGTGGCTCATTGCTTTTTCATGGAGGCAGAGGCAAAGACAGAGGTGAAGAAAGCTGCAGAATTGTCATGCCTGCTGGAAACCTGCAGCTATATCTGTAGGTGAGACAGCAGGTGATCCCTTAAAAGCAACATCTTTCTGTGTTCTGTTGCTGATCTGGTCTTTTATGTAGTGGAGGTAAGAAAGCAGTAGCTAACAAGGATAAATGTGCAGTCTAAGGCAGGCACCCGCAATGCTTCATCCTCAGTTCTGCATTCCCACAGCACTCAGCTGTCATCAACAGATGCTTTTTACCAGAGTGCAGCTTCCTGTTGGGTAGGGAATCTGAGAATTGGTAGAGGGGAGTGTGGAGGTCTGAGGAGAAATTAATAGGAGCTGTGCCTCCGCCAAAGAAGGGAAGAAAATGGAAAATGTAGTCATTTGAAAAAACAAAAGGAAGGGAAAGTGAGAAACTGTCCCCCTTGAGCCACATGTAGAATAAAGCTCAAATAAATGTCCAGCAGTGAAGAACTCTCCTCAAAAAGCAATGAACTACAATGATCTGTGATAAGGGTAATCGAAGCTCTGTAAAACTCTTTACATGCATGAATGAAATCTGTGGTCATCTGCATAACGACAGCAAGATTTCTAGAGTAAGGTCTTAAATACAAGTATGTAACTTGGGTGGAATTTAAATGTTTGAAGCAACAGGACAACAGCTATAGTGCAGTACTTGCATGTGGGATGTTTTATTACTGTAATTTTAATAGTTTTGGATTTAGATTGGTGACATTCTCTTGTTGCCTGCTCCAAGGCCTCTTTCCGCTGTTAGTTCTAAGGCAGGATTTTTTTTTTTTCCAGAATAAAGAATTAAAGGAACAGGAATAGCCTCCACACTTGCCAGCAACCTAATAAAGTATTGAGTAGAGAAGGAAGTGGTGGAAACAGTAAAAGACCTGTAGGAACAAAACTACATAAAAGGACCTCAAATTTACCTCAAAGCACACTTCACTGGAGAGTGGATTTTCAGAAGAATATAAAATTAGCCTGTACAGTTGGCTTCTGGAGAAGACTGCTTAGCTACAGAGTCAATTCTAATGCACAGTAGAGAGGAGGCGAGGAGGACAAAGACTTCAAGCAGAGGGCCAGAAGAAGGAAAAGCTGATGAGAGAATATTGCTTTGAAGATGTAGGTTAGCAAAAGGACATTGTCAACCTTTCAGTATGCTACAATTTTGCCGCATTTCACACCCTGCATGCAGATTGTGCTAAAGCCTTCACAGAAATAGAAATCTGCAGCATGTCCTGTATCCTGCACCCTCACTCTTCTGAGGGAAGTGTGACTTGGGGTCACAGTCCTTGCTGGCATCAGCAGGTTCAGCTTGCCTGAAGTCAGTGGAGCTGAACACCTACTCTTGGCAACAGTAGTTTGTCCTTGTAGTTTTTTCTGGGTTTTTTTTTCATAGCAGAAAAACAACAATTAACAGTGCTACTATTGACAACACAGAATCAGTAAAGGTGATAATACAACATGTAACAATCTGGATATGCTATCCACTTATTTCTGTTATGTAGATTATGTTTGTCATCTGAGATGGAGAAATATACTTAAGACAAAGAAAGCAGCTTCTTTTTGTCCTCTCAGAGAATAATTTTGTAAATGCACAGGAAGAAAAGGTTTGCTTTCCTTCTGGGTGGAATAAACTGTGGGTTTTTGTTTTGGTTTTTGTTTGTTTTGTTTTTTGTTTTGGTTTTTTTGGGCTGAATGAATCATTTTCATCTTCCTGTTACTGTGATTTCAGCTCTGCAGAAGCACGATTCCTGTGGAAGGTAACAGGGATTATCTAGTGATTATTGCAGAGAGGTGCATGCACAGAATATTTCAATACTATTATGTTAAGCACAGATGCTGCAGAAGGACAGTTTCTTGCCTTATTATTTTCCTTCTTCCTTTCCTTTCTTAATTTCAAGCCACTGTCTGTGTTTGTGGGCTTACTAGTGACTGTATTCAGACTAGGTTAGGGGGTGGGGAATGGCCACAGAGAATAAAATTCTGAAGTAGCTAAGACATAATCACCTCTGATATCTAATGTTTGCTGTCCCAGGCCTTTAATGACTCTACCGCCAATATCAAACCTGAATGATTCTGGAATGTTTGGGGCTGTCTTGAGTTTGAAATATAGGTATGTGGAGTTTTGCAACAGGTAACAGAGGGATATATTTATTGGAAAACAGTGCTTCTGACACTCTCTTCCATGATGCTGCTCTGAACAAATATTACTGTGTTTATTTAAAGACAGGTGGCACTCTTTTAACCTTGGTCTCAGATGCTGTTGACTAATTACTTCTTGGCAGTACAGTCAATGCTGATACGTCTCAAGGATAGGACAAAACTCAATTTTGTATAAACAAGAAAACAAATTCTGGGAAGAGAGAGGAGGTGGAGCAGTATCTTTGGGGTACAAGGAAGATGAGGCAGGTATCTTGGGGGGAACTGTGAGACATGGGCAGCTGTAGCTCTGGAGGCTCTGCATTGAAAGTAAAGCAGGAAGGGGTTAGTGGAGACGTCATTGTAAGAGGGGAAAAAGGGGGAAGAGGAATGAGTGAAATTTGAAATGGGTAAAGCAACTTTAGGGAAGAGAAATTAGCAGTTCTGACTGCACAGCCTTTACAGGAGCAGGCTCCTGGGTTTCTTTCCCATTCTGGACAATTGTCTGCTTATCCCGGGTCCTGCTCTGTGACAGTGGCAGCACAGACGCAAGCCCATGGTACAAGATCTGTCCAATTTATCATAATGAACTGCAGATCTCTTCAAGGTACCACGAGAAGCTTTGACTAACTGAAACATCTGAAGCTTATGATGAATCAGTGTCTGAAAAATAAAAACACTGCATTAGGGGAATTAATCAATAGATACTGTAATGTAGGATAGTATGCAGGACTTGTGCTCAAAACTGAGTATTTATCTAGTTCTTAAAAAAATGAAGGTTGGGGAGGGGTGGTGGAGGAGGAGCGATACCAAACAAGATAGAGTCTGTTTGGGTTCAATAAGTTAAGAAAGCAAAACAACCCATTTTTTTTCTCTTCTTTTTTCTGTTATCTGGAGACCTAAGGTGTGTTTTTCTTCTAAAAGAAAAAGTGAGATGTAAACAAAAGATCTGAATAAAATTATGTGCAAGTAGAAATAGAACATAAAAATTCAAATAATAAAAATATATTTCGGTAAACTGTTGTGTTGGAGAACTAGACATGGCAAACACTTATTACTCTAAAATTTACTTAAATGTCTGAATTTATTGAATGTACACTTTCTTGTCTACCAGGATAATTAAAATATTTAGTGTATACAAAACTACATACATGTGTTTTCCTCTCTTATCTCATGTTTTTGACAAAGCAGTCATTTTCAGAGAGGTAAAAATTATGGACAGCTTTCATGTTGTGGCACCTGTGAAAGCAGCAGCATAACACATTTTTCCACATATACAAGGTGTTTCGATTATAAAAATTCTACTCTATATATTTAATTGTGCTGGGAAGCTAAGAAAATTCTGAGCAATTTGCCATTATTTCAGATCAGGTAAGCTAACTGAAACAATTAATTCACATCTGCATCACAGTGAGGTCTGGCAGATAGAGATAGGCAGTTGAATTAAGGTTAGAAAAAGAGGCTGGAGCTCCAGTGCTGTGCTGCCAAGTCTCAGATTAAGTCATAGCTCCTTCTAGCAATTTAAGTTCTGGGAAGGTGGAGGGAAGGGTTTGTTCTGACCTTTCTGGCTGTAAAATATGAAGGATGTCCCGGTCTGTATGAGCTACGGTGGGTCCCTGTTGTGGTCAGTGAACAGGCCTTCAAAGGGAGGCTCATCTCAGCCTCTTTCAGTATCTTCATCTGAAAAGGCATGAGTCATGCCCATGATACTCCTGTTTCTCTTCCCTGGCTATAATCCATGTAGGATTGCACCACAGATCTCTAGGCATGGGTTAAGGTGCTGTCAGGCAGATGACTCCTAAACTGTCATGGTCAAAGTGGGTGTCAGAAACTGTGACTTGCCTGAGATTAGGCAGCCTGTCAAAGCTGGAGCTGCTTAGGTTAAGGTGTTTCTTGTCCGTAAATTATGGTGGATAAATCCCACAATGATATAAGCATGGGTGAATTTTCCCATTCTTGCATGATATTTGAGGCATAAACAGTAGTTTCTGTGTGTCACAGTAAACCTTTTTTCTGTCAAGTAATGGTCATAGACTTATAAAGAATTGATTTTGGTTTAAAGAAACCCTGCAAAAAGCAAAACAAACCCCCAGCCAAACACACCAAACTGTAATATTTCCTGAAAAAGCAACAAAGTGCAGAAATTTCCACAGCAGAAATAATAAACCATATTTTTGAAATTATGTTGATGTAGTTGAAATGTCCTTAACATCTAACACCACTGATGTGCGCATGTACAGTAAACACTTGCATTTGTAAACTGAACTTCTGTAACTATCAGCACAATATTTGACTATCTAGAAGAAATGTGTTTCCACTTTGTTTGAATTTTTTAATTAATCCATTTGGGAGAGTGGAGGGATCATCCTAAGCTTTAACAAGTTATATGAGAATGATGATCTCTAATAGAACTGTCTAAAAAAGTAAATAGTGGGTTCAAGTACCTGTATCACAGTGGAAAAACTTAACAAGTGTTCTTCAGGGGTTTTCTTCCAAGTTATGTAAATGAGAATTAAGATTTATTTACTTCAGTAGGATAGAATTAGTCATTTGCATATCATCATCATTATTGCTGTGGAAGTGGGATATAGTGTTAATGACATTCACAGCTTGTCATAAATTGAAAAGAGTTGGTAGTGCCAACTGAGAAGATAGCAAAGAAGCAAATAGAAATACAAGCCAAGGCACTTAAATGTAAACTAAAAGGAGGCAAGAGATGAAAAATGTGCTCTAACAGAGATGCAGACTGGTGGTGGACAGTGAAGTTGGATGAATACTGAAAGCAGTAATTCTTAAATAATTATCCCCTAAGGAAATGTCAGCACTTACAGCTGGTAAACTATTTAGATGGTTCAAACAAGTAACAGATTAGAAATGCATTTATCTAACGCTGTAGCGGCAAAAAATGGACTTAAGTCTCCATAGGGAGACTGCAGGTATCTGTCACAGAAGACGTCTGTCTTTTGAGAGCTCAGATATACTGGGCACAGTAATACCTACCAATTAATGGGTAGGTATTACAGTGCCCAGGGCCAAAATCCTTGTAAAGTTTGAGGAATTTCTCAACACAGATTCAGTAGTAAGACTCAATCCAGTCTCTCCTTTGAGATCAGGAGCTTTCAGCAATTCACTGAGAAATTATGAAACATCGTAATTTCCAGCTCCTCAAAGAAATTGCTGTGGTTTACTGTCCAGTCCATACGAGGGGTGCTGTGATTAGGAAAGGGAATGCCTTAGTTGATACAGCAGCAAAACCTGTGTCTTGCCAACTTGTGGTAAAGATCACAGCAATTGCTTTAGGCAAGAACTTGAAGTCCAATGTTGACCATCCAAGAAAACTATAAACTATATTGATCAAACATGACAAGGAAAGAACATTGGATAAAATGGGAAGCAGTAGAAGATGAAGACTAATGGAAAATGGGAGGGAAATTCTGTCTCACTGAAAAAAATTACTGTAACCAAGTGGTCCCATGGTAAAGCTCACAGAGGACTGGAAGCAGTGGCTATCCAAGCGCTACAAGTATGGGTGGCACTGATGTCTATGCAGATACTAAATTACTAATGCCTGTCCTATCCGTAAGAAATTCTCAAATATAAAGTCTATGGAAATCAGCCTTTTTTTCCCATGCTGAAGACTTCATGTAAACAATGCTCTTATGTCCACAATATGTGGATATAAATATTTGCTAGTTATAGGAGATCAATTACCAGTATGGCTGGAGGCTTTCCTAATAAGAAAAACAGACACTGGAAGAGTAATAAAAGCTCTCCTTAAAGGAATTATTCCTAGGTATGGAATACAAGAATCTGAATCAGAAGAAGGTCAAGTTTCACAGCAGGAACAATCAATTGATTTTATAAAACATTAGGAATTAAAAAGATTGCAGACCCTTATCACCGTCAAGCATCTGGACAGGTAGAAAGGATGAATTAGCTGTTAAGGAGAGAACAGTTAAAATTTGCACATATATGGGGTTAAAATGGTCTGAAGCATTAACTTTAACCTTATGGGACATTTGAAATGCCCCAAGACAGTGCCTTGGACTATTGACGGATGAAGTTCTTTTTCAGAGACACTTGTCTATACTGGGAACTTATATCACAGCCCAAAACAGCTTCTTGAATGCAGATGAGCATTTGACACACTATGTCCTAAACTTACATGAAAGTTTCAAAATTAAAAGGGATCATGATTAGTGGTACTAACCCATTTCTCTGGAGGTATAAGCACATGATTTGTAGCCTGGAGATAAAATTTTATTCAAAGTGTTTTCCTGTAAATCTAAATTGGAATGTGGGAGTGGCTGCAGATAGTCTTATTAAATTCTTACTTTGCTGTAAAAGTTAGAGGACAGGAAGCTTGGATCCATCACTTGCATGTTAAGTGCTTGTCAAAGGCTCATTCAGTGATGAACAACAATGACTGCAGGAAGAATCTAACATGGTCAGTGTTTTAAAAACTGAAATAAGTTTTGGTTTTTTTCAGATCCATTTGGATATGAGGTTTCCAAGTGACTGAGGAAATTATGGAAATCCTACATGTAAAGTTAGTAGCCTTTGCCATGCTTTTTTGTATGAGATAGTATCCAAATTTATACAGCCTTTTTACAAGGAGGGAAAGTTTTTATTTCAACAAATCAAAAACCATAGTCCAAATTATTCATAAAACCCACTATTGGTTATGTCCTTTCCTTCCAAGCCACCTGTCTTAGAGAACTCCTCTGTTAGGGATCCCTGTACCAAATAACATCTCATGGACTATGTTGTGTTCAGATATTTCTTTCCACCAAGACCACACGTACTCACAACAGTGGGAGACAGCAGTCCCAGAAGCAAAAGACAAATATGCAGCGTGTAAAATATTATGCCTGCTTCATTCAGCTTATGCTCCTATAGTAATACTGCTCCTGTGGGCAGCCTTGATGATTGTAACCAAACAATGGGCATATAAATAACAAGAATAGCTGGGGGCTTTTCCATGCACCTTGGCTTGTACCTGAGTGCAAAGCATGATCTGGGATATGTGGTAAGAGTGCTCAGAAAAAATTACCAGAAGAGTGGTCAAGAATTTTTGTCTTAGGAGCCTCAGCCCCTAATATTTTTGTTCTCAAATTTAGCTGTGATATCAGGATCATGGTACAAACATTTGTTCATAGGATCAAATGTAGTAATTTATTAGTACAAAGTCTAACTGCATTCCACTTCTTATGTGTTTTATCTGATTGGGAGTGAGTGAATTAGAAAAGGACTTAACATTTCAGTGGCAATAGAAACTTCAGGCAGTAATTCTGCTGATGCAATTGTGACATTCCAAAAAAAGGTTTCACAACTCTGAAATTTCACTGAAAACCAGAATGTCAGCAGAAACCTCCTCACAAGGGAGAGTGTGTACAATTATTAATACTAGTCGCTGCATGTTTGTTGACCAGGGTGGAAGGATTTCAGCTGATGTCTGGAAGCTGTGGTAGCAAGTAAAATCAGTGCATAAAATACAATTGAATAATACCTCAACAAGCTTACAAGAAGTATGGTCTTGGCTCACCTCCTAGATAACAGATTTAAGAGCCTGGGCAAAATGAATTCTTTATGGGTTATTGATTTTTATAATAATCTTTATCATACTGTTTGTATTTAACATTGTAACACTTACTATACACAACTGTGCTTACACCTTAGAGGCTGCTAATATTCTGCTCCCATATAATAAATAGCATGAATATTAATAAAAACAAAGGTAGGTCTGTTCTGGAGAGGGTCATTATATAATTAAGACAGTAATAGTAGATTGCATGAGCAGACAAAGCCTACAGATTGTGATACATGAACTATAACAACCATATTGCAGCTGCTGAGAAGATAACCACAGAACCCATTCAAACCAGCCTGAGAGGGGGTGAAACAGGGAAGAGAAACACTGTGTCTTGCAGAAAAATACATCTTCCCTGATGAAACAACAAACAAATCAAATCAAAAAGGTGTAAGACCCCAGATCTTAATATAACTATTGGTCCAAACTATAGCTTTAGGGACAGAAAACTTGGATTGTAACAGTACAACTACGCAGGGATTTCTTTGTTCAGGTTTCCTCTTTGGAGGCATGTAGCTCAAGCTGTAACACTATTAATAAAGTGAACTTTATAAAAAAGTCTCCTCTTGGCTTCCTGACTCAGTGGGATCCTGGAGTGTAATCCTGTTGTGGTGGCTGGCATGTAAAATTTCCATAACATCAGGCCAGTCTCGTGATATTTGATGGGCATGTAGACAGGTCAGGTGTCAAAAGGATTATGCACACACAAGTAGTGGAAGTAAGAAATGAGAACTCTTAAACGAGCTTTTTTTTGTTCCCCATAGTATGTTCCTAAATGGAAACATAAATCACTAAGGGTAATTCCAAAGTATTTGAATTAAAGATTCTCTACTTTTCATTTAACTTGCTAGTCATGTTCTAGAAAAGCAAACTTTCCACCCAGAAAGACAAGATCCATGTTTTCAGTTATATATCCAAGTGTGCTAGGTCCTGGTTATGGATTTAATCAATAACTTTGTAGCCCAGTTATTAAAAAGCCTGCACTTCAACATGGGAAGTTAGGCTTTCTCAGTTTTAGTAATAAGTTTCTTGTTTGTGGTTTAGAGGGTGGGTTTTTGTTTGTTTGTTTGTTTTGTTGTTTTGGGGGCTCTTTTGTTCTTGTTGTCGTTCTTTTGGAACTCACTAAATAAGTTGTCTTTGCAGTTATAATTTGTAATGTTGATATTTGAAGGTGATTAACTGAACAAAATATCCAATAGGACACCATGGTTTAGATATACGCTTTGAAATTTTAAATTAAAAAAAAAATTGAAATTATGTGACATTATTATGCTATATATCCAGGGGTTTTTCTTTAATCAGAAAAAAAGAAAAGTTTGTGTGTTTAAGATCAATTCTCCTTACATAAGCACTTACACTCAAAGTTTGTTTAAAGAACTCATAAAACAACATTTGTAGAAAATACATCTATACAAGTACACAGGAAAGGCAAATTATTAGCATGTACTCTCTAATCCACTATGTAGCTGTATTCAAGTAAGGATCAGATTTCCCTGGCCAGTTTAAAGCAGAATTCTTTTTTTCCCAGGCTTTGATTCTCCTGTGAACTTATGGAGCTTCAGATTCTGTACCAAGGCTGACCCCTGATCTTGAACCTGAGATGTTATTCCCCACTAGAGTGGTGGTGGTGTGGGAATTTGTCTATTAGTACTTTCTTTCTAAATGGACTCAGCACAACGTTTCTCATATCCCCAAGTGGTGTTCTGTCATTTAATGACTGAATAACTAATGAAAAATTTTGCCCTAACACAAGCTGTGCTTTCCCCCTTTGCATGGAGAAACTTCCCTGAATTTATGACTTTTAAAGAACATAACAGATAGAGGGAGGTCAACTGATGAGTATATACATCATGCATAACAGTGATGGTGCATATGGAAACATTCTGAGGTGACAGAGTATTTATCTTTTTGTGTACCAACAAGCTGTCTGAACATGATGCATTTAAAATCTTGTAGGTATTCCCTAAAATGTGCATGCACCTTCTATCTTTACAAGAACAATTGTGAATTTTTCAGAGCTAGAAAAATTATCTTCTGTTTCTCTGTACACACAAGTCCTGAAGCAGTACATATATTCACAAAGTTTATCTCAAGGATGATGTCTACAGCTTGCTGTAGGCAGCAAGGGGAGGTGCTGAATGCAAGTTTCAGTATCTACTACTACTTTTCATGCAGAGTAAAACCAAGCTGTAAGATGAGGAACATAACCTACTAAGAATGAAGAACTAAATAAACTGACTTCAACCTCCAGTTAGAGAAGGTTGGGTGAAGACATCTCAGTAACCTTCCAGTATCTGAACAGAGCCTTCAAGGAAGCCAGAAGAACTTCTTCAGGGACTGTAGGACAGGACAAGGAATAATGTCTTCCAGGCTCAGACTGAAAGACAGAGAATTTAGGTTACATAAACAGAAGAAGTTTTTTTTTTACTATGAGGGTGATGAGGTACTGAAACAAGATGCCCTGTTGAGAATCTGGGGAAAGCTTATTTCTGGAAGTGTTGAGCCAGGTTGGATTGGTCTCTGAGAAACCTGGTCTGGTGGAAATGTCCCTGACCATGGCAGGGTGTTGGAATCAGTTTAGCTATTAGGTCCCTTCAAGCCCAGGCCATTCTATGATTCTAAAGCCTGTATTCTACAGGAAGCACTTCATGTTCTTACACACTGCTTGAATTTTGCAGTTAACAGTCAACAAGCAGAATTTTACAGGCCATTAGTCTATAAGTGAATTATTGCCCCTGGGTGTTGTAGAAATGAAAAACATTATTTCATTTTAGAAATGCTCTTTTCTTTGCAATTAAAATTTCATTATGATATTTAGACACAACAGTGTAGAACGTCTGCCTAGTAACTGAATCAGCATTAAAAGACTTTAATATTGCCTTTGGAACAGTTCTCAGTATTTATAATCCACAAAATGAAAGAATTGAGACAAGGATAGAAGGATAGAAGGATAGAAGCTGTTGTCCATAGTAGCAAACAATTTTATTTAATTGTTAATTTTATCAAAATACATATACCTAAAAGCCCTGATGACTGTTTAAATCATATGTTGCAAAATTGATGTTAGCCAGTTAAACTGTAAACATTTTAAAAAATCCTCAGAATGAATTCAGCTATTGTGAATCATTCATCTGTCTGCTATCCAGGGAGACTAGAAAGGTTTCTTAACCTTTGGAGAATGTGTAAGGTGCAGTTTATGTATTAAAATTGGACAAAAGAGAAAAGCCGTGCTGGAGCATATGAACAAAAGCCAGAGCATTCAAATTTAAATAAGTAATTTAAAAGATGCTCTTGCTTTCAAATTTTCAGGCTTTTGTCAGTATATATCTGAGCCATAATGCTATTAAATGCAGGTTTTTGTCTACATCAGCTTTCTGATTGAAACAAGATAAAAAGCTGTTTGAATTAATTGTTCAGGTGTATTTGTGGTGCAAAGAGCTGTCCCACACAAGTGTCAAGCCAGATTTTTTTTTCCTTCTATTTGTTTCATGAGACACAGGGATTGTGATTCCTTTTACATTTAAGACATAGAGAAAAAAAATTTGCATTTAAAAATTACATTGTGGATATATCTCTTTCCTAGCAGCTACTTAATAGCATGTTCCTTATCTTTCATAATATAAAGTTATTTCTAGAAAGACTATTAAAGACAAGTATAGTATAACTATTATCACCATTAAAATTATATGATGAAATACGATTATGTAAGCATATAAACAGAGAAGTCTCTAAAGAGATCAATCCTTAACACATCAGCTGAGCCCTACCCAGCAAGTAATTTCTGCTTGTTGCATATGTCAGTGTTAAAGAAATATTAAAAGTAATGAAATCTAGTTTAGGAATCTCCTCTTTAAATCCAGTTGCTTCAGTTTAATTTCAGACTGCCTCACAAACTGGACAAGTATTGTCTATATTTCCCTTCTTCAAAACACAATCTGTTTTTGCAAAATATCAAGCCTTCCTTTTTCTTTTCTTTTGCCCTTTGAATTCAGTGCTTAAAGTATTTGTCTGAAGCTTCTTTTCAGCTTCCATTCAACATATCTCTTCCCATATCCATTGCAAAACCCTAACAGCTTATCCCAAAGCTTATGCTACACTATTATATACACACCATATTTTCTGCTTGTGTGGAAATATCAGATTTCTTAAACTTATTCTGTTAGCACTTTCTGATAATTTTTTAACTTATTTCCCTCTACTCTCCTTCAACTTCTCTAATAATTGGGTTTTTTTCTGTGTAGGTTCTTGTGAATTGTAAGGTTTCAAGTTCATGATTCTTCTTTAACAACCTTTGTGAGAAATTTCATGTCCACATGTGTATTGCTTCCTGAGTCTCAGTCAGTGACTTAATGCTATATTCTGTCCTCTGTCTCATTTCTTCAGTCCTAGATTTCCTGTATCTTGATGTTAGTCCTGTAAAACTGACTGCCAGACTAAACTTATCAAAGGTAAAAATAATGCACATATATCTCTGGAGCTGTTCAGTTCTTCATTTGTTCTTATTTCTTCTTACACTGGGAAATAATGTGTTATTCAGGGGTATGATGAGGTTGTGAATTGGTTTTGTGGTTTTTTGTCTTGTTTGTTTTTCAAGCAGTGTCATAGGCTATTTGGCAACTGTGAAGACCACTTCCCATCTCTTGTCCAAACACCCCTACCCACCTTCAAGTAACAAGAAATGACAGTTTAAGGCTTTATAAATTCTAGAGGAAGATATTATAAGGGGCTTTATTTTGGTACCATTTGCATATATCCAAGACTTTACAACAGAGGGAAAAGCATACAGATGAAAAGTACTGAACATGATCTCCTTGTGTAGGTCTTAAACTATTAATTATATCACTAAGTATCTTCTTGCTAAAAACTTTCATCAGCAGTAAGGGAGAAAAATGTCATATGTAGACTGACAAGAGACAGAGTGTCCCATATTACACAGAATCCCAGAATGGGTCAGGTTGGAAAGGACCACATTGGTCATCTGCTCAAGCAGGGTCATCCCAGAGCGTGTAGCACAGGCACAGGATTGTGTCCAGATGGTTCTGGACTATCACCAGTGAGGGAGACTCCACACCATCTCTAGGTGACCTGTTCCCGTGCTCGATCACCACCCAATAAAGTTCTTCCTCATGTTCAGGTGAAACTTCCTGTGAATCAGTTTCTACGTCTTGTCTCTCATCTGATCCCCATGGAGCACATCCTCCCATGGATTCCTGCACTGCTCAAGCAGCAGGCAGAGGAACTGGGGATGAAGGAGTGAAGTTGAGCCTGGGAAGGAGGCTGAAAAATATTTTGTCTTTGTTTCTTGCTATGCAACTCTATATTTTAATTGGTGATCAGCTCGTAAAACGACTGAGCCTGTTTTGCCTGTGGAGTTAACTGATAAATGCTCCATGTTTTTGTCTTGGTCCATGAGCTTTTCCAGATTGTGTTGTACCCCTCCCTCCCTGCTGAGGAGGAGGATTTCTGAGAGTGGCTGTGTGGAGGTTTGACAGCCAGTCAAGGTCAACCCACCCCTGTGAGAAAGCTTTGCTCAATGAACTTGGGGGAGATCAACATAAAGGCTACATCAGTAGCCATGAAAGAGGCGTAACTATGACAGCTGTTCTAATAAATTAAACTTTTCCCTAGGCACTTTCATAGTCTTTTTTTCTTAATATGACAGTCACACCTTCCAGATGTGTCTCTTTTAGCTCACCTCCCCCTGGGATAAAGGACAAACAGTATAGCAGCATTATTATGTTGCTCCCTGTGTAGCTGTAAATGTCCTCAACAGCCTGGGGGAAGAAGAGAGGGGCTTGTGTAAGAAAACAGAATGACTTCCAGAACTTCACATTATCAAGCCTGATACTTGAATATCATCAGAAGCACTCAACTGGCTGAATACATATAGTGACGGTACTATACATGATTTTTAAAATAACTTTATGAAAACTGGCTGGTTTTTTTTATTGTTTGTTTTTTTGAGAAAGTAGTAGTATTTGTTTGGTTTTTAACTTGGATGTAATGCTGAGGGTGTGAGACCAAAACCAGTCTTTCTTCATTATGGTTGTCACGAACCCTCTGTCATTGGGTCAAGAATTACACTGTCTTCAGTACATGTACTGCTGTCTACAAGCTTGAGGCAATTCCTTTTAAAGGTCTTTTTTTCTTTTTCCCTTTTACTTCTGTTTACCTAATAAGGTTGCAGTTAGATCATGATGTTCCAAAAATATGTAACAGCTATACCTGTCACTGGGCTGGTCTTTATCTGCTGGCTCCCTTGTTTGCCAGCCTGCTGAGCTATCGAGCAAGTTTCTGCTATGAAGATTCTGAAATGATACACTTTTGACAATAGAAGAACACTTTATTCCCATTACATGTAGCCTTAAGTATACACATTACTCATACCAGTACTGTCATTTATTGACAGCACTGAACTGTCAGTGATCTAGTTAGCACAGTTTGGTGCTGCAGCTTCGGTTGCTAGACAGAATGACATTTTGCTCAAAGAGCTTGTTATTACATTTTGATTTTATACAGGGGATTAAAGCCAAAACACAGGCTGGTTTACAAGGGAAAAAGAAATACAGCCAGGAATGGTTTACTGTTTGCACAATGTTTCATGGAATTTGGTATAAATCTCAGCTTGTAACAAACTGGGGAGTTGAATTCTGTTGGGGTTTTTAGTCTTTTAGATTGGCTTATATCTATAAATGTGAAACTGTTGAATATTGATGAACTTGAAACTAATAGAAATATTAGCTTCAAATTGCATCATTTAAGGGCCTCATGCTAAAATGGAATACAAGAGGTTCTTAAGAACCTTCATTCTGAATTCAGTGAATTCTGTAGAGGTAGTAAAAAAAATACAAAGAATCAGTCTGAACAAATTACAAAAGGGAATGTGTAAATATGTGTTTAACAGGGGTTAGGACTGGCTTGTATTGGTAGTGGAGAGTACCATTTCCAGGACAGCAATTCCAGGATGGTGTTCCCAGTAGTAAGAAAGTCTTCACCTTGGTAGGACCACATTATAGGTGATTTGCCAGTGGTGAACAAACTCACAAAATGTGGTGAGGGCCTAACAGCTGCAGTTTTTTTTTTTTTTTTTTTTTCTTTTCTTTCTGTTATATGTGTGGACCTGGCCATACCATTCCGGTGCATTTGCTTGTGCATGAGCAAAAAAGTACAAAAGACCATCCTGATTAAAGATGTAAACACAAGAAACCCTTCCCTTTTATAAGGCCCTACACTAAATTTTTGCTGTTCCAAACTTCTAGTACCTTGATGCTCCAGAAAGGCATGTTTGCCAACTGACTTTAAGAAAATACATAAACTCTAGAAACTGTAAGAAAATCTCACATGACTTTTAACATACTTTTTAGGTTTTTTGGCCAGCTTGTGATTAGATTAAGGCAACAAGTAAATATGTTCAGTGTGTAGGATTCTAGTCTTACAGTAATTTACTCATGTATTTTTTTAAATATGTATTTAATAAAAAATGGGAGGGATGCCTTCTAAAATAAATTCTGACCTAAAACACAGTGATGTTACTCTACATTACTTTGACACCTGTGTTGAGTCTAGGCAATTTGATTTGTACTGTATACTTTTACTAGTGGCCTATATAGCACCCATTACTTCCCACATCAGAAGTTGAAAAACTTTTAGTTAAGGTCTCCAAAGGTGCATTTGCTTTTTAAAAGCTGTGGTCATTTTGTTACTTGTCTGGTTTCAGAGTCTTTAGAATATCCTTGGATTGTCATTTTGTCACATTTGGTACACCACTAGTTAGCAAAATGCAATGGGTTTTTTGGTCTAAAATACAAGCTCTTAAGGGAAACTCAAATGCTGAAAGATAAATTGCACTTTCATGTAGGAGGGTAAAGCAGAGATGATTCTTAGTGCTATAGAAGAGTCACTTTGAGCCTCTTGTTGCATTACTTGTGGCTTAGCCATGAATAGAAAATCTTGTTTAAATGCAATAGTAATCACATTTTTAAATTTGGAAAAATCTGCACTTAGATCTCTTCTTATCTTACCTTTTCAATAAAGTTAAGCAAGTTGGACTAGTACAGCCTTTGTTTTCCAGGATGCTCCTGATTTCTGCTGAGTGGTGCACATCCAAGGCTTTTTGTGACTGGTGGGAAGGGACCTGAACACACACCTGCAGTTCTCTCACATGTCGACATGTTTGAACAGGAAGAAATTCCCATGTTTGTCATAGCAAATCATAAAGGCTGAATACACTTGCCGTCCTTTTCACTGCACTTCAAAAAATTACACAAGTGCAAGGGACAAAGGATTTACAAGGATTTACATAAGTGCAGTGAGAAGCATGTATAGTTTAATAAATATATCTTCCTGTCAGGTCACCCTGTTTTGTACACGTCCTATTTCTTCAGTGTGGATAGACATATAATTTAGGAGCAGGCACATCAAGCAGGATACTGAATTGGTGTTGTCTCAGCCTGTTCTTGGTACCACTTGTGCAGGCGTCTGTCTTCCAGACGGCTCCTTTTCAGCACAGGAGAAAGAGTCTCTCACAACAGACAGCACTGCCATAGCTGTGCAAGGGTGGGAGTAGCTAGAATTAAAATATTTTTTACAGACACTGTCTTGGGTCTCCACCACCTTTAACAATAATTTCTTTTTCTATAGTGAAGCAGCAAACTTGATCTTTGTCTTCTCAAAACTGCCTGTTCTCCATTATCAATAATATATATTGGAAACAATAGTCAAAAAACCCACAAACAAAAAAGTACCCTCTGAAAATCTGTGAGAGCTTTGTGAGAAACTAGATAGAAAAACTAAATAAGGAAGGGGAGCGACAGAAATTAGGGAATTAGACGAAGCAGCAATTAATAAATTTTAAACTCTACTCAGGTCATGTTATTTAATATTTCTTTTACTCTATTTCTGTGCAGATAGTGCTCACTGTATGCTATCAGGACCTCTAAAGCTCTAAGAAATGTAAAGATATTGAGAAGCACAACAGATTATTTTTTGGCAGGCTGCAATGTCATAATGCCCTTGGACATCAACACTTCTGTTCCTTCCAGTTTTGTAATCTGTTAAGGGATTTATGCAAACTGCATCTTTCTTATAGAGCTCCAGAACATCTGATTGTAAACCCCTCATATTCTTCCTAAGTCTCTTTTCTGTGCTAGAGTAGGTTTTGTGGTTTGGAAATATCTTCTAATGGCATAGTCAACTTTTATAGGAATGTTTCCTGGCATCCATTTCCATCAGCCTTCCCTTTAAACACGTCAAAGTTAAGAAATTGCAGCCATGAATTAGCCATCTGGCAGCTGATGATTCATCTCTGTCCCTTAGAGAGAGCAATTTTTCTTTGTTTTTCCTTAAAACCTGGGTTTGCATGTGCTCAAAAGAGAATAAACTTCCAGGGGATTCACTGACTTCAGGACTACCATCTTCCTCACAATACTCTTCTGAGTATGGGTAATGACAGGTGTTTCTAAGGCCAAATCATTTCTGTGTGAGAGCAAAACCACTGTGGGTTTCTGGAGCCATAGGTTTCAAAGCACTCAGAGTCATCCCTGTGATGTTAAATTGCACTGAAAGAGAGATGCAAAGATTTCCCCAACCTGCCTGTACACACTTGCAAACAACCTGCTGGTTAGTGATGCTAACTCTTCCATTATTTATCAGCATTCTTTAATGAATAGGGGGCGAAATTTAAGATATTAACTGAAAGAGGTTCGCTCACTCTCTTGCCCTGTCCTGTCTGTTAGTCTTTAAGAAAATTAAATATGAATGAGAGAGGACTGATAAAAAATAATTTTTCAGTTTCTAGAAGTCTTTAGTTTTTGGAAAAATGTCTCCTTGTTATTTAACTACTGTTAGCACCCTTAAAAATAAAAAAATTAAAAATAACGTAAATATTCTGCATTTACAGAGGAATGTGATATTTGTAAACTAAAAGGTGATAACTACTGAAGTTATAATTAGAATGGGAAGAGGGAGGAAATGGTATAGTAATTAAGGTTGAGCTGTCCTTTAAATTCATCTCCATAACATTTAAATGCATTCATTAACTCAATGCGTAATTGGGAGGCATGCCATTAATGCAACAGTTCTGAATGTTTATCAAATTACTTCAATCATCAGTGTATCTTGATGACACCTGGCAATCCAGTGTATGGACATCAATAAAATAGTAATTATGAAATACTAATTGTAATCACTCTGTAAGGTCTAAAAAGAAGCTTTGCTGTTTAAATTAAATTAAGTTAATTTTATTGACTTAATTATTGAAGGATGAGCTGTTCCAAGCTGTAAAATTCTGAACTGACATTTCAAATTATTTCCATACTTATAATTAAAGCAAATTCTTTTAAAAGCAAAGACCACAAACAAATAGATACCAGAGATAATAGGTCATGCAAATTAGCACATGCTTCCTCACCGACTGCTGAAAACCAGTTTATTTGAAAATGGCTTACACAGTATTTTTTTTGTTTTAGTAGAGACAAAAAACCCACAGAAGAGTTATAATCTTATACTGTTTGTTAAGTAAGCCTTCTCTGTTTGTCATGTAGTTAGATAAACTACAATTGCGATAGGAAGTGTTCATTCACAGCTCAGCAAAATATGTATGTAACTCTCAACTCAATCTGCCTTTGGTTTGTTTTTTTTTCTCCTTCCCTCTTTGCAATCTCATTTCTCTGTGTCTGGGCTCACAGCTAATGTGAAGGCAATGTACTTGATCATTACTCTTTTTGTTCACAAAGTCTATTGCATTAATAATATAATGAACAATCTGTGTTGATAGAAAATCTTGGTATCCAAAGCTTACAGCTATTTAAATAATCCTAGATTTGCTTTTCACTGTGTTAGGAAGTGTTTAAACCACCTTTGGCTTTCACTGGTAATAATGGATTGAGTATAAGCATGCTATGAACTTTATCAGGAGTTATTCACAATGAAATCATTACTTTGTAAAATGATTATGCAAACAGATCCAGTTTTATATTCTGAGCTTTGTTATGTGTCATACAACAAAGAGTAAAAAGGCAGTTTGGAGCAAATAGAGTCATGCTGCTTTTGGCTGGGGTACAGTTAATCTTCTTCATAGTATCTAGTATGTGGCTGTGTTTTGTGTTTGTGCCAGAAACACTGTTGGTAACACAGGGATATTTTAAATAATGGTGAGCATCACTTTCACAGCACCCCACCCGCAATTTGGCTAGGGGTGCACGAGATGCTGGGAAGGGGCACAGCCAGAACAGCTGACCCCAAGTGATCAAAGAGACATTCCCTGCTATAAGGCACCATGGTCAGTATATATGGCTGAGGGGAGAAGAAGGAGGAAGAGGAGAGTGATGGCCCTCTTGGAGTGGTGGTGTTTGTCTTCCCAAGACACCATTCCTTGTGATGGACCTCAGCTCTCCTGGGGATGATGAACAATGCCTGCCCATGAGGAGCAGTGAGTGAATTCCTTGTTTTGTTTTGATTTATGCAGCTCTTGCTTTCCTATCAAACTTTATTTCAACCTACAAGTTTTCTACCTTTTGCCCTTCTGATTCTCTCCCCCATCCCAGTGTGGACAATAGCAGAATGGCTGTGTGGAATTGAGTTGTTGGCTGTGGTTAAACCATTACAGGTAGTTATGGGAGGCACTGCTTCGCAGATGTGTTGGAGCTGTGGCAGGGTTTTGGTGCCTCAGAATTTAAGGGATGTTTGCTCTCTGCAGGGTATTTAAAAGGCATATTGTTGGATTTCTTTCTGCTGCCACAAATACTGCATCAATGCATATGAAAATAATCTGGTTTTCAGGTCAGCTTTCATAACTGACAGATAAGCTTTTTTCTTAGAGACAAACTAGCTGGGACAAATGGGGCAGAGCTAAGACACCTTAGACATGCAAAAATCTTGGATATGGCAGAATGTATGCTGAGATTAACTGAAACTGTATCTGTTCTGTAGTATTTCAAAAATTAGTGTATATCTTGAATTGGATGTCTTCAAATAGTCTCAGACATCCTTAAATCTTTATAAAATGCATTTCAATTTATCTAGATTTTCACCTATGAATATTAATAATTAATTGAAATGGATGTGATTGAGTTTCCATTCATTTACATCATTGAAGTAATGAGGTGAAATTATGTTACAGGAATATTTTCTAGGTGCATTAAAATGTGAAAGCAAAATTTTTTTTAACTCTTGGTATACTTTCATTTGCAGAGTATGACTTTGAAATCTGAAAGACCTTCAGTCTTCACAAAGTCCTCAGTAAAATATCAAAAGCATCAAAATCCCATATTTTACAAGGGAAATTAGTTAATTATATTTACTGTAAAAGCTATTCTCATATGAGCCTACTCTTACACAGAACCAGAGGTGTGTAGGTTCAAGCAAGCAGAATTAATTTTTTACAGCCTCGTAATGAAATGAGAAGCTGATTTCAGACAGAATCAAAAAGTTAGGTCAAGATCTGTTGAACTCAGCAGACTCAGCAAAGCTTTTACTTCACAAGCATAATACCTGAAAGGATAACTGCCAAATACACAAATGCAAAATTGATATTCCTGCCTTATTATTTGAGGTAGTTTATCAGAGTTGATTAGAAATTTTGCTTTCCTAGGTTTACAGAAAATTTCTTGGTCCAATGTCCTCTGAGGTGTTGGCCTTCAGATTTCCCTGTTGTTATATCATAATTATATAATATATCATTATTTCTGTAAAGATGTAGCAGTGTTTACTGCATGTATTCATTTAACATTCTTTTCCCAACCTAATGTCTTTTTTACAAGCAGTTATTGAATAGTAGTGTGAGTAAATTGTGCTTATTTCCTTCCCTGTGAAAAGCATACTGCCCTGATATGCTACATTTCTTTTGGATTATTTGCATTCCTAGACATACTACTGGTTGAGACTGGAATGTTTCATCTGCTGAGATCTAATCTCAGAATATTAAAATCTGTCCTTTCCCCCCCCCCCTTTTTTTTTCTTTTTCAGTTATTTCATTCATTTATTTTTGTAACAATATTTTTAAACTGCAGTTGAACTGTTCCAACACATTGATGGAACATCTGATACTGAGCTGTTTGGTTCTTGTTTTCTAAATGGGTAGAACAATTATTTTCCTCTGTCAGCACAGGCACCTCTGTACTTGTCTTCAGCTGAAGTCTGAGAAATCTCTTCTGGAGAAATAATTCTCCCACTGAGAGATTTTGCAATCTTGTTACACTCTGATAAACAGATTTTACTTTTTAAATTGCTTCAGAAAGCACTATACCCAGCCTGGTATCACCCAAAATGCAGGTAAAGTCCCTACTCCGTCATTCAGATTATCACTGACAAACATTGGACATTTTCAAGGTCTTCAATGGAGGCTTCTATCAGACTGGCTGCAAAACGTGTGCAGATATCATAGAATGGCCTAGGTTGGAGGGGCCTTAAAGATCATTGTGCTCCACCCTCTAGACCAGGTTGCCCAGAGCCTCATCCAACCTGGCCTTGAACATTTCCAGGGATGGGGCACCCACAACTACTCTAGGAAACCTGTGCCAGTGCCTCATCACCCTCACAGAGAAGAATTTCTCCCTAATATCTTGTCTAAACCTCTCCTCTGTCAGTTTGAAGCCATTCCACCCTGTCCTGTTACTCCATGCCCTTGTAAATTGTTCCTCTTCATTATTCCTGTGGGCTCCATGTATTGGAAGGCCACTAATTTCTACAGGGAAGACTGACACAATGTAGCATGTGTAAATTACATATGTTAATCAAGTGGGAATAGGGAAGACAGGTGCAGTCATGTAGAAAGCAATACCACCTAAAAAGATCTTGGGGTTATCACAAAACTGCAAGCTTCTTATGTTTGGGGTGAGGCTGGTGTTAGAAGGAAGAAGACATTTGGTCATATGGCCAGAAATGCTCAGAGAGGCGTTTATGGTGTTCCCTTACGGTGTAACAGTGGGAGTGGGGGCGGAGGAGGGGTGTGTCTTTGGTATGTACTTGAAATTTTGGGGTAGACCAAGATTTAAGGAACCTAGCCAAAGCATGAGAATGAAAATAATGCCTTTAGGTGTTTATTGACGCCTTTGATCATAGTCCTTGGTAGGGACACTTTAGTGAACTTGTATGGCAGTTCCCCAGCTTTGTACCCCTGTGAATCCTATTTCTTCAGCATACCTCAATTTGATTACTATGCGTTCTCTACTGTCAGAGATTCGCTAACGCTGATATATCACAGCCTAGAAGAAAATCGTAAGTGGAAGGTTTTCAGAAGAGAGCAGCTGATTTTGCTAACGAAAAATTGAGATTTAGTGCTCAATGACTTCTGAATACAGGGTTAATTTATCTTAGTCCTTTTCTTTTGTCCAATTTAGTTTGGCTTAGCATCCTTATTTAATGAAATCTTTGAACATTTGGATACAGAAAAGGCCTGTTTTGCCATAGCCAAAGTAGCTCTAAAACCACAGTAGAGTACATTTGAAAAACTGAGAGGGAAATAGAAACCTAACTTCAGCTGTGAATATGCTGAGCAATGTCTCTCTTGCAGCATTAAAGCTTACTGTATTTTGTACAGTGTGGCATATTGTACTGTACATGAGCTGCAGAGATCTTGTCATGTTAGACTTTTCCTCTTAAAACACCAGACAGTTTCAAATACTTTCTCTTTAATTCTCTATGACAGCATGTGAAAAAATTTTAATGAAACTTCATTCTCCTATTGCAAAAATTACTGTTTTAGAAAACAGTGGAGGTATTAATGGTATTAGATGCATAAACTGTCAGTCAGAAGAAGAAAAGGCAAAACAAACCAAACTTTGGATTGACGCACTATAAACAAAAAAGGCTTTTCAAATTTTATAGCAGTGAGAGGCACTCATGCAAGATTACATCTTGAAAAACAGGAAGCTGAAGACTTACACCTACAGCAATTATGCCTTGCCTAGTGGAAATGTCATGTCTGAAGAACAGGGTGGGAGTTTCAGAACTCATCATTTTCCCAATTCCATGTTATCAACCAGGCTTCTGGTCAAAAGCCTGTGGAGGGAGCTCTTGCTTTCAGAAAGCAGAGTTCACTGTGGGATGAAGGATATCACTGGGTTCTGAAAATACTAGTGGTTTTGATGCCTGTAAAAATATTTATTTAGCATAATATGCAGAAAAACTATTGTCTTGGACCTCCTTTTGCACATTCCCTGTCCTTCTCCCTTCCTCTCAAAGGAAGGCTCTTCCTTTCTCCTTTTTAGGCATAAACTGGGAGGTTGAGCACTGAGGCAGACTGAACACTATTCTGACTAAACCAGGAGGCTTTTGGCATTGGCTGCTAGCAGAATCCAACTTTATGTTCTTAGGAAACTTGATGAAATTTAAAAGGTTGTTATTGCACCTATTTCAGTTTCCATGGGAACACTGATAAAACATTTCACTTCTTCTGTAATCTCTTCTCATTATCTTCCAGAATATAAGTCATCTGCTACCTAATTTTCTGGGCACTTATGTCAGGTAATTTTTTTTTTCTTTTTCTTTTTCTTTTTCTTTTTTTTTTTTTTTTTCCTTTTTTTTCCTGGTTTTTTTTTTTTTTTTTTTTTTTGAGCTGCTTGTTTGTCACTCCTACAGTCTCACCACAAATGAATTTGCATGTCACTAGTAAGAGCAAATGCTGAACAGAAATCCTGGTTTGTGGGTAGAAATGATGAGATAAGGAAAAGTAGGATACGATTAGGAACTAGAATCATAGAAGCATTTAGGCTGGAAAATACCTTTGATAAGTTTAATAGGTTGGTATTCCTCCTGCACTAGACTGAGAAGCACTTCCATCAGAGATGTGATATAAGCAACTGAAAGGAAGGGGTTGTTCACTCATTCAAAGGATAGAGAAATGGCTCCAAGGTCATGTATATCTTGTCTTGGTATGCCCTGGGATCCTGTGGGATCTCCAAGATCCCAAAAATTATAATGGGGTATTAAATGTCTCTCAGTTCTGTGTCAGCAAGCATCCTGGTCCTGCTGGGCAGTGCTCCCCCAGCACCAGGGCCATCTCTCCAACACACCAGAAAGGCTACCCCAGTAAGGTGGAGTGGGTAAGATCTTGGGAAGGGTCACAGCCAGGACAGATGACCCAAGATGACCAAAGTGATATTCCATACTATACAGCATTTGCTCAGATATAAAAGCTAAGAGAGAGGAGAAAGAGGGAAGACAAACATTACTATGATGTTTGTCTCCCAGAGAAACTATCTGTGATGAAGCCCTGCTTCCTGGGAAGTACCTAGATTCTTCTTGCTGATGGGAATTAGAGGACAAAATCTTCTGTATTCCTTTTCTTCCACAGTCAGCCTTTTCTTTGTCTTATTAAATTGCCTTTGACTTGTTCCATGGGGTTTTTTCCATCTTATTTTCTCCCCTTCTGTTGAGGAAGGGAGTCATGGAGTATCTTGGTGAGCAACTGGCATCCAGGCAAGATCAGTCCCCCACAGTCCTTTTTTGGCATCCCACATCTGGCATTACAAATTCAAACAAACATAGTAACTGGGAAATGTAATCAGCAAAATACAGACTGAACAATATTAGAGAGTGAAAAGATCCTAGAAATTTTTCAATTGTCATAATTGTGGCAAAAGGATGAGTGTCGGATTGTGTATAAATTGTCCAAATTTGTTTGCTGTTGTGATGATGATCCTGGAGCACAGAATTATTTTTTGCTGATATGAGTGAAGTTTGTAAAGATTATGTAAGGAGTGTGGATTTTAAAAATTATTCTTAAATACATAATTCCCAGATAAGGGGGATGGATGGATGGATGGATGGATGGATGGATGGATGGATGGATGGATGGATGGATGGTTTATGTGGCTAAATTTTGGTAGCAGGGACTACAGGGATGACTTCTATGAGAATGTGCCAGAAACTTCCTCTGTGTCCAGGAGAACCATTGCCAGTTGGCTCCAAGAGGGATCAGCCCCTGGCCAAGGCCAAGCCCAACAGCAGTGGTTGATAGTACCTCAGGAATAGCATTATTTAAGAAGGGGGGAAAGTTACTGCCCAATAGAAATAAAATCCCCTAATGAAAGTATTCTCCCCTGCTGGAGCATCTCTTAAGGAACTGCAGCCTGTGGGAAGGACCCACATTGGTGAACTTTGTGAAAGACTGGATGTCATGTTAAAGACACCACATAGGAGCAGGGGAAGAGCATCAGAGCAACAGAGATGAAATGTTATGAAATTATCACAGCTCCCATTTTCCACCTTCCTGTGCCACTTGTTAGGATGGAGGGCAAAGAGTCAGGGGTGCAGCTGATCCTGGAAAGAATGGGCTGGGGAGAAGGTGGTTTTAACTTTGTATTTATTTCTCACTGTCCTACTCTTTTATTAGTTACCAGTACATTAAATTAATTTCCCATTAGTTGGGTCTGTTTTGCCCATGACAGTAATTGGTAAGTGAGGTCTCTGTTCTTACCTCAGCCTTCAAGCATTTCCACTGTATTTTCTTCCTCTGCCATGCTGAGGAAAGGAGATTGATAGAGCATTTGGTGGGAACCTGGTGGGCATTGAGGGTCAGCCCTTGCCAGTGAGCCAGCAATTTAAATATTGGGAGTGAACACTGGCCTGCTGAACCATAAAGAACTGCCAAGAGCTCAGAGACTTCTTTCCTTTGTTAGGACTAACATCCTTTAGCATGATTGTCATTCTGAGCATATAGACAATGCATTCAGAGTTTGAGTGATATGATCCCTATCGTATATATAGTGTATGGATGCCTTAATTTTATCTGTAGTTAAATATCAATTAAACAACTTTATTTCCATCTGACTTTACCATAACACAGGGCTATGGTCATCTTGGCTATCTGCTACCCATCTGCCCTAGACAGTGTTGAATAAAAACACTGACTAAGGAACTGCCTAAAGAACTGGAACCCCTGCCAGACCCCACTCCAGGTGCTATCTTGTCAAAGTTCCCTGATGGTCTCTGGAAAAAGAGAGAGACCATGTTGTATCCAGCTCCTCCCTATTGTGCAGCTATCTGGAATGCTGTTGGAGTAAAATAAAAGGAAAAAAAACAGGATCAAAGTCCATCTGAGGTTCTTGCCTTTGCCCCATTGCATGCACTCTTGAGAATGAACTTTTTTTTCCCATATTTGCTGTCCTAGTCTTTTTTACTGTAGTGGCTGTCATTTTGCAAGAGTGTATTTATCTTGTCCCAGTGCATATTACATTTTTAAGTACATGTCTCTTGGAAGGTGCAAAGGCAAGGGGTCCACAATCAGCTTTATCCACTCAATTCCAGAACAGAAGAGTTACAATAAAATATGTTGGAATAATACAGACAATGCAGGAAAGTATCTGGAAGACTGCCAACCTAATACAAAGGCTGTGCATGAGCCATACTCATACTGAAATAAAAGAAAGAATTTAATTCATTTTAAAGGCTCGTTTGAGAATTTGCACCAGCTGGCCAGTTAACTCTAGGTAGCCACTGTGCTATATGATCACAGGGTAATATCATTTGGAAGAAAACTCCCAAAAGTTGATGACAAATTAAATCTCTGTCTAAAGATCTCTGACCTTCCAAAGCTTTCCTTGACAGTTTAAGGGAAATATTGATAAATTAAATATAGAATAGGAAATGTATTTTTTTTATTAATAATAATGTTCTACTCTGAAACCATCTCTGAATATTCAAAAGTGCAGACTCTTTTGCTATTCCTGTCCTCATTTATTTTCTTTTTTGTCATTAATCTTCAACAATTGTTTCTATTATCTTTAAAAATATTATTAATGCAAACCTCTGTGGTATGGCATTGCAGTTTCCTGCAATCGAATGTGTAACTCATATGTATTTATTTCCTTCCTATACACAAATGTTTAACTACCATATTGTCTGCTATTCTTTCTGCTTTCATATTTTCTCTCCTCTTTTATCATGTTTTTAACTCACAATGTACACAACTCCATGCAATTCACCCCTTGTCCCTTTTTCTAGAATCATTAGCATTAGCAAATGCAGTGTTCCTTCCCTAGTAGTCTCCTCTGGCAGGAATTCCTAGAGCACTTTTAGGCAATATTCCCATGCTCATCTAGCTTCAAAGGGTCAGCTTAGTGCCTTGGATCTGTGGACATCCACTTCTCTCCGTTGATTACTTACAAAAATAACTAATATTAAGAGCAAAACCCCTATCTTTCACCCTAAAGTGTATGTAAGGTGTATTTAATTGCCAAAGGTGAGTGTCATAAAAAGAGCTGTGATTTCTGCTACATGGGTATGGAGCCAAAGGACTATGTTCTTGTCTCATTCCATAAGATTCTACAAGTTAGATCATGTAATGCCTGGGATCAATTCACATGGCTTCTTCCCTTCTTTTGAGAGCTTAAATCCACTCCATGGAGGAGTAGTTGAATACATGCTCAGCTTCATATTGCTCCAGAGTGACGTCAAACCCATCGCAGTTGCTCCATCTGGGAGTGCAGGTGGTCACTGAGCCAGAAAGAGCTCTCAAAGAATTCAGAAAAACTCCCTGTACACTCTTTCAGTGTTGCCTAGTCCATGGTTTGTTCTGCCTATTTGTTACTGACAACCAAAAAAAATAAAGAATTGAAACTGGAAGCAGAACTGAGTGAAGTGTAACACTGCTGGTGGACCAGGAGCTGCTGACAGAGAAGGAGAGAAGGTAGAGGAACATTTTATTGACCTGAGTCCCTCTGAAAGGTGTCCTTATATTAATGGAAGCCACAAAAGTAACTTCATGCACCTTTCAGCTTTCTATTACTTAGGAAAGCAGTTTACAGAGTATGATAGCATGTAGAAATTTAACAATTCTTTTATTAAATAACAGAATTTTTATATTCTTATATATATATATATTTATTTTATTTATTATTTTATATTATTAAGAATAATATTAATATATGGTATTATGACAGAGTATATTCACTGTATCATTCTTTTTGACTAATGGCAGCATTTACTCTTAGATTGTTAAGTCAAAACTCTAATTAAACTTCATATCTCAGGCATTTTATAGTTCTTTGTGATAAAAAAGTTTTCTGGGTTTGAAAAAGGAGGATTACTAGTCTGAAGTAAGGGCTGGCTTTTTAATTTATTTTGTTGTGCTTGTAGCAGACAACAATAACTTCATTTGTGGAGCTGCAGTTCAGAGTCAGGTGTTATTTACTTTTAAAAGATTTCTGGCATGCCAGTAAAATCATGCAAGTTGATGAAAAAAGAATTCTACTGTTAAGTGCTACCCTTGACCTTCAGATGAAAATTGAAAGTAAGCTCTTGTTGATTTCAGCTTTCTGCAATAATAGGTTTAATTTTGCCATCCTAAATCAGATACAGAAAAAATATCTACATATGCTGTTGCATGTTGAGATTTTTGTGAATTGTGGTTTAAGACAGACAGGATTCATATTAAGCAGGCAATAAATCTGCACAGCATCACAAGATGCTAAGTCACTCCCTGCCTGATCTATGCAGTTTTTGTCAGATTTGATTCATGAAAACCTGCATGAGAACTACCCCTTGCCTTTCATGAGTGAAAGCAGGCTTCCCTCAAGTGCCACCTCCTTTCCAAAGGGAATGTGGGGCTTAAAGAGGAGCTGCTGTCACAGCTTTGACTGCAGCAGCTTCCAAGGCCAGGAGGCACATTTGTTCAGGGCTGTTGTGCCAAGGTGTGGAGTGGGAATGCCACTTCTTCGACTAAAACCGTCCTGGCTTCTCACAATCTTGGTGAAAGTGAAGTTAATGTATCCAATCTTTCATTGATCCTGTTCCATAGAACCCAGAAATGTCACTGATCTCCTTGTACTGAAGGCATGCAAGGTTTCACATGCTGAAAATTCCCTTTGGCTTTTGTGAGAAAAGGCATAATGTGTGCAGAGATGAACTTTTATGTTCTACAATATGCAAAAAAACCACCAAACTAAACCAAACCAAACCAAAAAAAACCAAAAAAAACCAAAACAAAACCAAAACAAAAACCAAAAAAAAACCAACAAAAAAAAACCACCCCAAAACTCCAGGATTTTTTTTTTTTTTTTTTTTTTTAGTAGCATATTTAGTATGTGATGACTATTTAACACTTATATCATTCACTTCTGGGAATAAAATTTATTTTTAGGTATGCTTTGCCATTGGTTGAATGACAAAGTGGCAGCAAAATATTTGTGTATCAGCTGAGATGAGATATCTGCGCTTGAAACAATTTGCAGAACACTAGATCCACTGTGACTTTATGCAAACAGCAAGACTGATCTTTCTGGGTAACTGTGTTACTTTGTCTCTTTGATTGTACATACTATCTCTGTTATTATGGTCTATTTGATCTTGGAATGTTTCTAGAAGATACTGCTGTTTAGAAACAAGGTGTAATCTGGGGTCAAAGATTTATAAATTTAACAGAAAATGTGTAGATAAAAGATTTTAAACAGCAAAGTTAGCTGCAATGTTGACAAACTGTTTCTAAACTGATACAGAACACATTTTACAAAGGTATTGAACCTCAATCCAGCAAACACTAGATGCAACCACACGTGCAAGAACGATTTGCTTGCCTATGCTGTGTGATTTAACCTAAACTCCAGAAGCTGGATACAGCTCAGTCCTCCAAATTGCAACCAATTTCTTCTTGGCATCTCTCCAAGGGCCCAATAGACGTTGGCATTCATTAGGATGCATTGTTCATGTGGGTTTTAATTGCCTTTCCTGAGGGTTTGACACATGGATGCGTCCTTCCTCATAAACTGACAGCAATTTATCCCTGCTCTTTGAACAGAATGTCACTTCACATGAAACATACACCTGTTACATGCTTGATTCAGGGGTAGAAGGTGCCTGAATTGCTCAGGCCTGCACAGCTGCTCCATAGGGAAAGAGTGACGGATGGCAGTGGGAGACTCCTTCCAGATGGGGATGAAGGTCTATGTCTTCTGATGTAACCTCCTGTTCAGGAAGGTTTGCTGCTTGTCTGGGACTCAGAGAGGAGATCATGATGGGGCTGCTGAAGCTCCTTGGGTCTTTGATGGTCCTTATGGCTATTTTGGAAAGCCACAAGGATGATGGAGGGGCTACAGCACCTCTCACATAAGGAATGACTGGCAGACATGGGACTTCTCAGCCTGGGGAAGTGAAGGCTTAGGGTGGCTCTCAATAATGTGTATAAATTCTGAAAGGAAGGATGACGGAAGGATGGAGTCAGGCTAGTTTCAGTGGCACTGACAGGATAAGGAGCAATGGGCCCAAATGCAGAAGGTTCCCTCTGAACACGTGGAAACATTTTTTCACTGTGGAGGACCAAGCAGGTTGCCTAGCGTGGTTGTAGAGTCTCCATCCCTGGTAATATTCTAAGGCTATCTAGACACTGGTAATGGGATTTAAATGACCCTGCTTGAGCAGGGCAATAGATCAGGTGACTTTCAGAAATGCCTTCCAACCTCAACCATTCTGTGAGTCTTGCATGGTATAGTCAAGTAGATCCATTGCCTATAGAGCACCAAAGTTACGGCAACGCAACTGAGTAAATCTCTGAATATAATTACTTGGTGTTTTATTTTTAAAGGTAAAAATAACTTCTCTTGAAGGTGATACTTTTTTCCTTCCTAGCCTTCCCTCACTATTTCAAGGAAAAAAAATCATTCTAATAGTGCTTGTAATTTGACAAAGGTCAGATTTGATAAAATATCCTTAATAGACCATTTAAGCAAATAAAAACTTCTAAGCAAGCATGATAGGTATATGATTTGAATGTTCACAGACAAATAAATGTCAGAAAATTAGTGATTTTGGAAGTTGCAGGCATGTAAAAATATATAACCTTGCAATCACTATCATGCCACAAGTGTAACTGCATGGAAATTGATCTCAAATATATTGTCAGGAGATCTGGATATAGAAATGTGTTTAGAAAAACACGAGGGGGTGGGGGGGAAAGGCATCTCTTTTTAAAAATAATGTTTTTTTAAAATGATGACCAATAGAAAGATACTAGAGCAGCAGTGTTTTAAATTGAAGGGTTATTTCAGCTAAGGTTAATATATTGTTCTGAAAAATTGACATACTTGAGATTTTTTTCCCCCTTTGGTACTAGTGATATGCTTCAAGTACTCTTATAATGTATCATATGTCATACAAATTTTCTTTATATAATTATCCATGGACACTGTACAATCATGAAATTTCAAGAATATGTCTCTTCATTCTCAGCTCAGAAGAACAGCAGATGGTGTTTTCTATTGGGTTACCCCAGAGAACTCTTTTCTTTTTGTTTTTCCCAAGCTTGAGTTTATATGTGAGTGTATACATAAATTCCATTATTCAATTTATATAAGCATCCAAGGCATAAAAGTGATAATAGCATTCACCTGTAAATAACATGGTGTTTTAATAGCCTTAAATGCTGTTATTCCAATGAAGATTTCCTGTACCAAAAGTGAAGGGTGTAGGTGAGGTGCCAAGTTAGAGAGGGCAGTTTAGTGAAAAAATACTTTCTGTCACAGAAGTGGGACTACAATTAAAAATGTGTTTTGGAGGCCAGATTGCAAGTGCTCCTGGGGGAAGCTCGGAGGCAGTGCCTCTGCTCCAGCTGTCCCTAAATCCAGCAGCACAGGAGGGACCAACATCAGTACCGACAACTGAAAGAGAGGCTCTATTTCCATATTAATTGCCTATTTCTGCATCCCAGGGGACCTTGCAGTGATTATTTTTAGGGCCAAAATTTTGTCACTTATATTGGAGAGGGATAAATGCTTCAAGAGTTGCCAACATTTGTCCCATTCTAAGGTTAATTCTCACTGCATAAAACTCTCTGAGATGGCAATAGCAAAGCAAACCCAACTCCCAGATAACACTCAGCTACACTTCCTAGAGAAATTATCATATGGTTTAATAGTGACTAAGTTAATAATTCTGATATCATGTAAAATGAAAGAAATTGATTAATATCACAAGTAGCAAAGAAACTAATTTTGAAAAAAAAATTTATTGCCTCAGAAGCCATTCAGAGAAGTACAAATATATCTGAAATTCATATTCAGATTATGATGTCTGCTAATCATTGCTTTTTTCCTGATGCTTTTTACCTTTTTTCCCATAGCCAGCTTTTCTTTTCTTCTCTCCTCCTTTTTCTTATCTCAGTGTATGAAAGTTTAATGGATACTTTTGAATAACTCTGAAAGGGGTAAAAAAATTCTATATTTTTTTAAAAAATAAGCACAGTAAAACATACAAGGGTTTTGTTTTTTGGGTTTTTTAAAATGGGAAATCAGTGTTAATGTGTTAACATGAATAGGATTAGTTTAACTAGTATTTTGCCATCTGTAGTATGGCCTTTCTCATTTTATTTATGAAATAGATGAGTTACTGGGACATGTCACCAGTCTTGAATTTTGAATTATTGCAATTACCTCCATATAAAAGAAATTAATGCAAAGATGTATTGTATGCTGGGATACCTTGTTGTAATTTTCTTTAAAAAGACTGTAAAACTCTAAAGCATACTTGTTGGTATTTTCTTATAAAAATTGCCAGTGACTCTATCCTTCTCTTACTTCTCTTGTTACCTTAGTCTGCAGAGATTATCAATTATGGTCTATGTGGGAATGAATTGAAAGTACATTATTACTGAAAATATGTTTTTATATTCATTCATTTGTTAGCATTTTACTCTGTGCACCCTCCACCTCTGCCACTGGTGGGTTGAGCAGGGTGTACTGTAAAAAGAAATTAGCTCTGATCCTGGGTTTTTTCCCTCTCAAACAAAGTGCCAAGGTAAACGTGTGGCTCATGCCTTACCTTTGTCTCATGTACAAAAAGTAGCACAGAGCTCACTCAGAAATCAAGTCGCTGATGAAAAATGATTGGTATTTTTCAAAGTATTCTTTCCTCTGCAAGTTGTTTCTTCCCTTTAATATGCTTGGGGGAAAATCCCCAGCAAATTTTTGTAAAAGGAAAACAAATTTATCTGTACGTAATTCTGAGTTCTGTGCAGACAGTCAATTTATTGCAATGGAAATGGATGACACAACCAATTCTTCCAGTATAGTCACATGTTTAAAAAATAGGTGTAAAGCAGGTATCCAAACTGAAATAAAAAATTTAGCAGTGTGTGTAGAAGGTCAGAAGCCAGTCTGGGATTTGAATTGTAGTTTTACATATGTCTGGGAGAACAGAAGGGTTAACAATTACTTCCTCCTCTTGGTACTTCTGATTTGCCAATTTATTCTCCATTAGCAGTGGGGGGTTTTGTATCTTTTTATCTTTTGTTTGGACTTGGCTTTTTTAAGGATATTTCCTGCTGACTGTTCAAATTATCTCTGAGAAATGAGGTGACTGGAAGCTAAATTGGAAATGCTTAAGACTGCTATGAGTATCAAAGCTAAAAACCTTGCTTCACTTGCTCTTAAAAATTAGAGAGCACATAACTTGTATTTATGAACTTGTTTACCCTATTGTCATTTGATTAGGAGTGAGATTTTTTTTTTTCTCTGCTTATGGATGAAAAAAAGATATATCTTAGAAAACAAGGGCTACATTACTCCCAGGCTGGACCAGGGACCTCCTGAGGGCCCTTCCAGTCTTAATCCCAGTGTATAAGAATCCTTGAGAAGATCCAGTTTCCTGAAAAACAAGGTGTGAACAAGAGCTACTGGAGATACAAACTCAACAATGGAAAATCAGAAACATAAGCCTAAAACTTAGATGTCACCATGCCAAGATAAGCGTGATAAACATTTTCACATTTCCAAAGGTACGGAAATTAAGTTGGTAGGATGGTGGGGGAGTAGCTACTTTTATATATATATATATATATATATATTTTTTTTTTTTTTTTTTACAACAAAAGGATTTTAACTGGGAGACACTGGTATTTATCTGTCAAAGTCAAAATGTGGCCATTAAATACTTTCATCTAGTTAGCCTTTGAAAGCACTTAATTAGATTTACTTGAGTCATATAACACAGTAGCTGTGTTTACCAGTTGCTTCCCTTACTGCCTGTGAACTCAAAAGAAAAGTATCACAAAAATTGATCATCATCAAATTTCATTTAAATAGAAGGAAAAGCTTCATTAATGAATGTTTTCTTCCCTTTCATGATATGGCAGAATCCTGTGTTGGTTACTAAGGAATTAAACCACTCCAAGTAGTCTTAGAGATGCTCTTTATTTAGGATAATCTCTGATTGTAACTTGGACTGTTCTTAAAATCACGTCTAAAGAAAGTCTTCATTAAAGAGGAATTATGATCCTTTTATTCTAGCACTCACTTCAAAGCTTATTTTGTTGTTCTAGTAACATTTACTTAGCAGCTGTATTTGAACATTTTAAACATTGCAGAAGTAGATTCCAGTATATGACAACCTGTTGTAACAGAAGGGAAGGCAAAAAAACCTCTGCATGCAGGACTGGAATGAAAATCCTAAAGCCAAAAATTTGTAATTTTAAGTGTCTGCCTTGTGACAAAAGGTAAGTTAAAAAAAATAATTTTTATTGTTTAACTTAATAAACCCAAACATTATGGAATATGTATTCTCCCTACAAGAGAGATTTGTGGTACATAAAATTTCATAAGGGACCTGTTTGCTTTTCAAGGTGAATTGCCTGTGGGGAAAAAAAAAAAAAAAAGTTTTCTTTAATTGGTCTGTACATTGCAAATAGAAGAAAAATAGATCAGTTTGTCATGGTTTTTCTTGGTATTTGTTCGTAACAACTGATCCCTGTTGGAATGTTATTCCCTAGGAGTGGTAAGTATCTTTCAATTATTGCTAAGGATTCCTGTTTAGAAAACAAATCCAAACCTAAAAGTAAAGTAGAGATTATTCAATAAGACATAGACCAAAAAAGTGAAAAGTTACAGAAATTAATTTTTCTATAAGCTTGTATAGAAGTTTAGAGGAAAGGCTGGATATGATAGCTTACAGTGTTGCTCCTATCAAAAGTAGTGCCAGCTAGGGTATGGGAATATATTGCTGAAGAGGTGCTTGAGATGGGAGTATGTTGCCAGAATATGTGAGAATAAAGAGTTATTTATATTCCTTACCAATTCAGTGCCATGGGCAAGGACACCTTCTACCACACCAGGTTGCTCAGAGCTCCATCCATCCTGGTCTTGAACACTTTCAGAGATGGGGCATCCACAGCTTCTCTGGACAACTGGTTCCAGGACCTCAGGACCCTCAGAGTAAAGGATTTCTTCCTAATATCTGATTTAAACCAGCTTTCTTTCAGTTTTAAGCCATTCCCCCTTATCCTCCCACTACATATCATTGTGAAAAGACCCCCTTTTCTGGGTCTGTTAGGTGCTGATATAAGGCTGATATAAGGTGTCCTCCCTGCAGCCTTCCCTCCCCCAGGTTCAACAACCCCAGTTTTCTCAGCCGGTCTTTATATTCTTCTGAATAGTGCATATTTCGCTTGAGCCTCATCTCCCAAAATCTCCATCTCCTCTTGTCTTCAACCAAATTGAAAAGATCCAGCGTATCTGGAAATCATAGCTGTAAATACATCTATAGAGAGAACATAGATGTGGAAAGTTCTTATGTGATAAAAATATCACTAACAGTACCATTCAACAATCCTCAGAATTACCCAAATATTTTTTCTCTGAACTCAGAAATCAGGGAAGAATATTTTTCTCTTGTTCTTGAGTCATCAGTCAGGAATATATCAATCTTGTTGATTTTTGGAAGAGAAAAATCTAATCTAAATTCTGTATTATAGCAAACACTGGTCACACCAGTAAAAGTGGGAAGACAGTAATATCAAATTTACTACCCATGATTCTGAACAAAATGTTCATGTGTCAATAGGCTGTGCATTTACATTACTTTGACAATAAAAAGAAATGTTAAAAGCATTAACCATAGAAAGATATGCCATCCCTGTAATTTCTGTTAGAGGCTTCAGTAAAAACACTCACATTAAATAAATAAATAATAAAATGAGAAATTGAAACAATGGAGCAATTTCTTTGGGCTCAAAAGTAAACAACAGTAATTTTTTAACCAATCCTGTTGCTTCTTCTCCAAAACTGTAATTGTAATTACTTACAACATAGAAGAAAGCTTTATCTGCAAAATTTTTAAACAGCAAATTTCTGGAAATGAAAATAAAGTAATATGAAGGAATTTTTTGTTATCCAGTCCAATGCTGTGAGATGCTTTTCTGTATGTGCTTTTACATGCCATTCGCACACATTCTCAAGCAAACTTATATCACACCCTGATAGTGACAAAAGGAACTTTCCTTTTACATTTTTCATTCTCCTAAGCTGCAATAAAATTCTGTACTATAAGTGACCTTTGAAATAAAACACCCAGAGCAGTGCTCCATAGCTCTCATAAACTCTAATTAGTTGGGATTTTTTTTTTTTTCCTGGAGGAATGCGTAAAAGGGAACAGTAAGTAGAATTGTACTGCTACTCTTTATACTTATTAAATATCCAATGTTTAATTCAGTAGTCTGTGTTTTCAAACCCTCAGAAAGGGAAGAGAATGTGTCACTCTGTATGTGCAGCTCAGCCCTTTCTGGGTTTAAGAATGATGGTAAAAGTTTGATTGAAGCTGATTTTGTTTGGATACATCCTCTAGAACTGTATAGCCTGCAGTATTTGTAATTAGGCAGAACAGAAAATCCTGCCATATACCCCAGGGAGGAACGGAAGTGCCTGAGGTATGTGGCCTAGGCAGCCTCTGTCCTTTCTAACAGGCTAGTTATTTGTAGCCCTGGAGCTACAGTCCATGGTTGCATTCCAGTTCTTGGCATCTTTTTGGCAGCAGAGGTTTCCTGAGCACCAGTAAGGCACACACCTCACACACCTTGTGAGTCACTCTGAGGGAGCCAGGAGCAGACACACAGATAAAATTAGTACTTAATCCTCTCCAGAGGCGTTTTCAAATTTATATTAATTCTGAAGGTTGGTATTATTTTTATTTCTAGTATATCTGTTCTGCTCTGAGCTTTTTGTCAAGGCTTTCATTCCCAAACCTTAAGTACAGAAAGGGCAAATGAATACAGATGGTGATATGCAAACACACATGTAAATGTTGTATTTGATATGGGCTACCACCTCAGAGCAGTAGCACTGGATTTCTGCCAGAACATGATTTAGGCTGCCCAGAGTATTATGGCTTAGGATTTCTTTGGGGTTGACTTTGTATGGGTTTGTAGAGTTGTTTTACCATAGTTACTCAAAGATATTTTAAAGCCTTTTTCCCAAAAAAAAACCCCTTGTGTAAAAGAGTTGAGCAAACAGTAGAATGTTTGTGTGGTAAAAGTACTTTTAATTTTACTTCTCAATTACAAGATAAAATATATTGAGCATCACCCATCCTTATTCTGGTAGAAGAGTTCTTGGTAAAAGACGCCTCCAGGCAGCTTGATGCCACGAGTGATAGGGGTGTAGCGATAAGAGGTGGATCTAAATGTTTTCATGCACCATGACCTCTGCAGATATTGGGTATTGTCAGTATTTATTTTAAGTTTCACCTGTATTTCTTTATTTCTAAACTCCTCTTTATGCACACCAGAGTTTGTTTTCAAGAAAATGAGCAAGAAAGTTTGAAGAACAAAAGTATACTGGTCGTTTTGATGTGGAAATTCTCCAACATTTCAGAAATTAACTTTACACATTGATGATTTTTTAAGAGAGATTATTTCTCTGCCTTCTAGATATATTCCAGATAGTGGAGTTATCTTTAAGATTTCTGGGATGGGAATAAGTCTGCTTTAAAAGGAAAACTTCTCCCTTCACTTTGTTTTTAAAACTGATCTAACTGATATAACAGGAACCTTTTTATCATTATGTAGGAGACTATTCTTCAAAGAAGAAAATGAGCTGAACTTTTCATAAAGATTAGTCTGTATGACACTGTAGAGACAACTCAAAATAGAAGATGCTGCAAGTAGTGCATTTCTGCTCTAAGTAGTGTATTATGGGACTAATTTTTAGCTTTCCTCTCAAGTTGCATGTTTACTTCTGTAAAATCTGGCCACGTCAAACATTTTCCCAGTCCCACGTGGTACAGCTTTGGGGACAGAATTTGAACATGAATATTCCATGTCTTAACTGAGGGGTTTTGATTGCTATAGACTCAATCTCTGCTTTTGAAAAACAACTCCCAAGAGAGATTCAAATTTATGAGAAAGTAACAAATTAGCCGGTAGTTTCTGAGTTTCCTCCCTTTCTTGTTTTCCCTTTGCTATTTTTGATCAGAGATTCCATCCTTGTCAAGAGACATCTCCCAGTCCAAAAGTTTTGATGAAATTAATATGTTTTCAAGGGAAAAAAAGACTGACATCATTGTCAAAATGTTTCTAGAGAGCAAAGTTCCTAAAAGTTTAACAAACTCTTATTTTTTGAGTTTGACAGTGACTAGATTGGTAAAAACAATGAAATTATCTAAATCTTTTCAAAGATAATAAAATTCATGAAACATTCTCCATATAAAGGAGCATTAATTGAAATTCTGAATCTAATAAGATAAGAGGAAATAGTTTCTACATATTTTTCCATGAGGCCAAGGTTTTATCCTCTTATAATTTTTTTTATGGGTGAAGATGCAGCATTGTATCTTGTTTGTACATAATAGTACGCAACTGACTGATATGTACATAAATTGTATGTATGTACAATTATATGCACATATTGTATGTACATAAAACCATGTATGTACATAGTTGTATGTACATAAACCCGAGATTTTATTGATAGTACCATGGAAATCTTAAGTTTAATTATTACTAATCCAGATGTAACTGTTGCAGAAAGAAAAATAATGCAGTTAACGTTTTTAAACATACATGCCCCATCTCCTGGAGCAATGCTCACTCTCCCCCTGCTCCTCTGGTTCCTGGGGTCAGGTCTTTTGTGCTGGTTCTGAGAGGGAGGAGGTGTGCTGTTGGAGTCCTCAGTATCTGGAGTCCTTTACTGAGAGGAGAATGATGATGATGTGGTTTTCTGCCTCTTTCTTGGTCTACAATCCACTTTGGTTTATTTGTTATGGATTTTGTAACAATTTTACACCTTTCTGCTCCTTTGCTATCATAACAAGGCTGTGTTTCCTTGCACTGTCTCTGTTGTAGGTAGTTTACTCTGCACAAAGCACTTGTTGCCATAAAAACTGCACTTGTATTACACAAGACGTACAAAAGCAGGACAAATTAGCCACGGACACTTAGTGAGTTTGAGAAGCTGCTGTCGCAGCAGAAGCAAGTGAAATGAGACTGCAGGCAGGTCAAGAAATGTTCACACAGCACAGGAGCGGCAAACCTCGCTGCTGAAGCTGTGCAGGCTCGGTGCAGCACGTCTGGCAGTGGCAATGCTGTAGTGCAAGGTTGCAACCCTTTGTGATAAGGAAAGGCTGGCTGGAGCTGCCTGTAGAGTGGACTGCCCTGCCAGCCTGCTGCAATGTTTTCTGTGGTACTGCTAGAAATCACTGCCCAACCAAGGATCAGCTCAGGACTCCTAAGAGTCTGTCCAGGGCACAGATCCTAGGGGTACTCTGTTGTGAGAACTGATTTTAAGGAAGCTGCAAAGACGTGGAGCAGAAGCCAATAATTTTTTTCCTCACCTCTAATGCTTTCCTTGTCTAGTCACCTTTTAATTACCAGTGGCCTGGATACAATTTTCAAAAACCACAAGGCAACCACAGACCCTGAGGTTTGCAGACTCTTCCAGAAGAACGTTTTAATCTTAAGGGTTGGAGAAAAAGCAGTTGACAGACTTAAATTTTGATTAATTAACACTTACATTCTTCATCTTTTTCTAGGTGAAAGACCACTAAGTAGCTGCTCTGTCTTACAATTGGAATAACAGTTGCCAACCCTTGAGGGTGAAGGATGCCAAAGTTACAGGCAATTAAATCCTTGTTATGCTCTACCTGTTGGCAAAGCTGATAATTCACAGGTAGTTTGCTACCTGCAGCTTGAATAACGAGGTGTACAACATTTACAAGTCAGAGCAGTAAAATGGACATGGCAACTACATTCAGCTGCTCTGCCTGAAGATGAGAAGTTTCATTAAAGCAGTCACATATATAGTGCTACAGTCATGGAAAAAACTATTGTATGGAATTACAAATTTGTCCGTAAAAGCATTTACATTTGGCAGTTTGGAGAAAATTTAGTTTTGTTTTATTTATAGGTCTATGTGAAATGTTGGGATTTTTCCTTTCTTCATTTCCTTTTAGTGTTTTCTTCAGACTTCAGAATAGTAAAAAATCAGTTGAGCAGTGTATCAAACTATTCAAAATAAATTACACAGAGATAATATGCACACATGTGACATTATTAAGTACTCTATACAAATAACACAATAAATATTAAGTTATCATAATAATTGCTACTAATGCAGTACCTGGAAGGTCCTCTAATAAGGCACTCCACTTTTTCCTTGACCTCCATACAGTTCCTGGTGTCAGAAGCAATTCTTATCTTTCAGGAAAAATTATGGACACAATTTTGTTAGGGATGTTATCTCTTGATAAAAACAATGTCCTTTTTCTAATGAGCATAGGTGAAGCTGTTTTGTAAGAGAAAAAGGGATGTCTTGCAGAATTAATATGTCATTTTTTTATCATAACTTGGTATTTTGTGAAGTACTTTGACATTACTTTGTAATTTCACATTTCATAGATTATTATTTTTTTTCAACCCAAATATAATCCTAAATGATCTCAGTTCCTAACCTTCTTTTATTACTTATTTTACAGAACCCATTTTTCTGAGTTTCGTTCAACAGTGGCTGCTAACCCCCTGTAACATAAATCAGCATTGTTCAAGCCTTCTTCTAATAAAACAGAACATTGGAAACCTGAAGACTAAGCATTCTATAATAACAGCTTTCAGAAAACTCTCCTATCCAAAGGTCCCTAGAAAAGTAAAACAATTGAAATATAACATTAGAGTAGTTATAAGAGGCTGGACAGTAGGATGGACTAAAGAAGACTTCCTCAGAGTAGTCCAGAGTACATGGCCAGTGTAAGGGAGTCCATAAACTCTGATTTTACCCTCTCCCCATTTATTCCCCTGGAGAATTTACAGTGCCACTGGTATCTTGCCTTTCACTAGGAAGTTCTCAGTCTATTACCAGCTGTAGTTTCTTTTTTTTCTTTTTTTGTTCCTACTTTTGAGCAGACCAAAAATTATTCTTGTTTATATTTATTTAATGAGATACAGGCAAACCATGTCAGGAAAACTACATCAAAATGTGTTTTCTACATTGTATCCTGAGGCCAGAACAGTGCTGGTTGCTCTGGGCTCCAGTGCAGATGATTTATCTCAGCACAGACGTGACACTGAGTAGCTTTTGCTAGGAATGCTTTATCCTGAGACTACACAGTCTGACGTAAAAATTCAGTACTGGGCATGGAAAAATATAATATTGGTTTAGCTGGCAATATTAAGCTTATAAAATTTTTAAATCTGTATTCAGACTGTCATAGTGTCTCTTGCCAGACCAAAATCATAATCTAAAATTTACAGCTGACGTATTTTTAATGTTGTAAGACTTATGTTAGAATGGCCTGAAGCACTTTCCTTCCAGATTCAGATTTCTATCAACCAGATAGGCACCCAGCAACACGTAATATGAAAGAAGTGATGATTCATTGTCAGAATCCAACAAAATAGGATAACTCTATCTTCTTGAACTACCCAGCTAATGGTTTTTTAGGTTGCATAATGCATTATGCATTATTAAATTCTTACTAAGTCAGCTGATGGGAATTCAGATTCTGATGAGTGTATGACTATCAGCTGCCTGAAAAGGTATTTCTCAAACAGAATCTGATGATATTCAGGGCAAGTTATTGCCCAGCTTCTTACTGACTTTTTGTCAGTTCAGATTTCTAAAAAGAATATACACAGGTATTTCTGATGTTTTACAATTGGTAACAACAAAAACAATAAAAAAATAAAAGTCCAGATATTTGTAGAGGCTGGGCATTTTAAAGAAAAGAGTAAAGGAAAATGATCTCTCGAATAGCAAGATCTAAAGGAGGTCTTTTGGCTAAATAAAGCTCAACTGTATTGGATTTCATCGTGTTTCCCTTTCTTCTGTCCTTTCACCACTTTCTAATGAAAAAATTTCCCCCTCAAAGGAAAAAAAAAGAAAACTACTTGAGCTTTTCCATGGTATTTACGGTTAGTCTAAACCAGATAGATAATTTAGTGGCTTTGAGATCCCTATGTCCTTAACCTTTTCAATGCTGAGAAGGAAGGAGTAACGAATGAGCTTTAATTGTAGCCTACAACTTACTGCAGCCATCTCTACCCAAGAAGTTATGGTGGCAGCTTTCTAATGCTATTATGCTTAAGATCCTGTCAAGACTGGTACTGTAAATCCCATTTGACTGTTCTTTGGAACTTGGCCATAAAAAAAAGAGCTTCAAATTGAACTTTGCTGTACATGGCTTTAGACTAACAGCTTTTCCTTTTTCTTCATACATATTTTAAATTTTCAAGTAAACAGGAATAAAAGAAAGCTATACTTAAGAAAATAAGAGTTCTCATATTAGTTCATTTATTTTTTTTTTATTGCTTAGTTGCTAAAGAAATAGATGAGATAAAAGCATTAATTTTATTTCTTTCTTATCCTGTTTCTGACTCATGTGGATTTATTGCTACTATAATTCAGTCAGGTGGTATCTGTCCTTCACTTCCCTACCTCCTGTGTGTTTCTTCGGTATTTTCAATTTGTTTCATTTTTGCCACACTTTCTAAAGCTTTTCTAGGGTCTTCCAAATGGCTTCCTGCTTATATTCTTTTACAGTATATTCTTTTACAGCTGTTGTAATGGAAAGCTCTGACAGACTTTTAACTGCAGCAAATACCCTTTTTCTTTCTTACCTGTGTTTTCTTTATTTCTGCAGTATTTCTCACTTAATCTGAATTTTACATTCTCACCTTTCTACTTTTCATTATCATTGCTAAGCATGCTGATTGAAACATAAATAATGAGAAGGATTGGTGTCTTAACATATTTACTTACTTTTTTTTTTTTTTTTTTGTCTTTCAATCTGCCTCTGCCTTCTTGTGAGATGTAGATTAGCAGTGCTCAAATTAAAGGTGTTCCTCTCGGTTTTTTTCTTTCCTGGAGTGTTGGTGGGTTTTTTTCCCCTCCATCCATGATACTCTGTCTTGTTCTGTAAAAGTCTAGTTCTGCACTGGAAGGAACCACAGATCCCAAACTACAAGAATTAGCAGCATCTTTTCCTCATTTCTCCCATTGAAAGACCCAGGTCTCAAGGAGGTTTAAACATATTTTAAAGAGTCTTTCCTAAAACCATCATTACAGGCTGAACATACATCACATAGAAAACATATTAAAGAGGAAAATATGTATTTTTTTACCATAAAAAGGTAACAGTAAAATTTAAACTGACAGTGTAAAATCCATTAGTAAGTGAGGTGAAATTCTTGGCTAGGCAATGACACAGTAAAAAATACCATAACACAGAAAAATTGTTTTTGTCTAAAAATTCTTATATTTTATACAGAAATTATAAGGAAAAGTGTTTCAAAGCTGAGACATTTTTAGTCAAATTAGGACTGATTAATCACAGTATGCACTAGCACTGAAGCCTTTCATAGCTTGTGTATTCTGCAGAGGGAAAACAAGTAACCATACAAATATGTACAGAATGGCAATGATTTTTACCATATTAGCACTGTGATATCAGAGAAATGTCTATGACTTATCAGTAAACTTTACTGACTATAATGGAATTGCTTATTCACATTTTCAATTCTGGGAAGAAAGTATAGATAAATTTTTAAAAAAGTTAAACTAAAGCTTTAAAAGTATAACTGTGTTCAAGAACATAGAGGGAAAAATACTAAATTGAGTTGAGCTCTCTTCATTAACTACATGCATTTGAACAACTTCATAATATGCAATATGTTTAAGTTAATAAAACATTCATAGGCCAGTCCAGTATTTTAAAGTGTCATTTATTCTTTGAACCCAATTGTATAAGAGTACATTTTCGCTCCTTCTATTAATGAATATTCAGATTTTTTGTGAGAAGGTCTTACATAGAAATCCAACCCTACCAATGATTTTCAGTCGCCAGTTGTTATTTTTACCACATTTATCTTCCAAAATACAGAAAGCTGAAGATGTTTGCTGACTTGCTATATACATTGATTGTCTACAGTGTATTATCTTTATTGTTTTGCCATATGAATACATTGGCTGAATAGCTGTTAGAGATTATTATTCAATATAAAATGTTTTTTGTTCTTTTTTACAATTATACCTGTAAAATCTAGTAATTCTGACTACTGACAGAACTAGTTACTAAACAGATTTTTCAGGCAGTGCATTTTATTTAAAATATTTCCCTAAGTAAGCTTTATTTCAGTGATCATAATCTTGGCATCTGTGGTATACCTAATGCATTTCACTATCCAACATCTCCACTTCTAAGGTCAATTATGAGTAAGAGTACAGTATTATTTCACCACAAATTAATACCATCTGTCAACATGATAAGTATCAAGTTGGATTTTCAAACAATCAGCTTTTCTTTCATTAAAGTATCTGCAGAGGATAAGCTTTCTCAAAATGAAAGGAAGGGGCGAGATGTAAAAGCAGATTTATCAGCATATCATGAATAAAAATGTTAGAAGAGGATTCTGACCCCAGAATATAACACAGTAGTCTAAATAAAATAATGTGCTATGTCTTCCTCTATAGATTTTTTCCTTTAAAAAAATAACTTTAGCTTAGAACTGCCACAATGACTTTCTGTTTAATAAAGGTCACTTGTGCACCAGTCAAATTTCTTATACTCTTTGATGGTCTTTTTCTATGGCCTTGAAAGGTCTTTCAATTGTTGCATTTTGTTTCTTTCCAATTTTGTCTAAAAACAGGGGGAAAACTATCTATTGGTAAATATCTGGTTTATCTGTTGTTATGCCTTACCATAGGAGTGATTTTTCTCAGGAGTGATGATGTAAAGAGGGATCACCAGGTAACCCCCTCTCAGCACATGTACTTGGTCCTGCTCTGGCAAATGTTCAATGGAAGAAGCTATAGGGAGAATATTTAGGTCTGAACCTGCCACTGTGCACACAATAGTTTTCTTTTAATGTCTCTATTCTATTGAATCCAATGCTCACTACTGAGATGATAAAAGTAGCAACTACCATCTTTGTCTCTGGAACTTTAAACCCTGCCTGCCACTGTGGTGGGTAACTCCTTTGTCCTGTGACATCAGGCTCAAACAGACTAACAGGTACAAAAATTAAGTCATAGTGCTTGAAAACCAAGCCAAGAATTCTTAAGTCATCCTTGTCCTTTATATTTGAACAAATATCTGAGCTTTGTATTTTTCAGTTAAGGCTGGGATAAAGCCCTGAAGTTGCTATATGATGTTGCATTAAATGTTGTTGAAACTTTCCTGAAATGATTTACACTGTACTCTCTTAAATAAACATACTACAAAGAGAATGATTCTGACTTTTTTTTTCCCAAGAACATGGTAATGGTTAGAAAAGGTCAATTATACCTTGTTTAGGCTGGTTGGAAAGGGCAATCAAAGTAGCACTTTTCTCCAGGTCATGATAGAAAACAAAAAAAAATTAAGCGCTTGGAGAAAGAAGCAGATTCCTTCAGAGTTCTGCACTTGACCCATAGGGACAAAGTAGAATAGAAGAGTAAGTGCTGTAATATTCTTATCACAAGGCTGCATTTAGCATGTCTTTGAAATGTGAAGGAGTTTTTTTCTCTTATTTGAAGGGACAATGTTGCCAAAACAGGTACTGTCAAATTAATTGAATACAGTATTTGCCAGTTGTGATGCACAGAGGGGTCTCCAAAATTTATTTAAAGGAGTAATGATTGGGAAATTGCCAAGGCCTCCAAACATTTTTCTTCTTAACCTCATAAGCAATTGTCATCTCATGCCTTATTTTTTAGCTACTGTTTGCTATTTCATAGAGAAAGTGATTAGTGATATCATGCATCATTAACTGTGTGGCTGAAGTTAAAGCCTCAGACATAGTGAGCCAAATTAATTTTTAGTGTAGAACTACAGACTTTAGCATTTTACTTGTGGAGCCAGCAGAGGCTGAAATCACAGAGAAAGTATTGATTTTAGATCCCCCAAGAATTGTGTGTCTCATGTAATTCTACTGTTATCTCCTGCTGATTCATCAGAAATGGCTTTCAGGGAGTTCAGCCTTTTTGGCAGAAGACAGTTTTTGATTTAGTGGTAATTACATAGGTATTTATAATTGCCCAGAACTATATTACCTTAATGCTTGAATAAATCACTAGCTAGAATTTTCTTTTTCTTTTCCTATTTTGTAGAAAAATAAGATACTTGGGTGTAATGTCTGTGAAAGCAATCAAGATAAGTATTATGCTAATACTGGGCAAAATTACTTTGTGATTTTTTTTTTTTAATACACACTTTTCTAATCTGAAATTTAAGGATATCCTGCCAAAGGACAATGAATCTTCAAAATAGTTTGGATTTGTCATTGTTCCAATTTTTCTGCTCTTCTTTGAACTTCTATTTTAAATTAAAAACTTAAAACTGACTTGTTAGGTCACTGTTGGTTGAACCACAGTATTTATTATTGAGTGGACTTAGATGAATACAACGACCTGGAGATTTGATAGTTCTTGAGTTTTCAGTAAAAAATCCTCAGACTCTTGAAACTTTGTTTGGAAGCCAGCTCTTGTAAATTGTTCTTTAGACTTATGTTTATAATGTAGAGAACCAGGGAAAACAGTTTGAATCATTAATATGTGTGACTACCATTTCTTTTTTCTTTTTTTTTGTTTTTTTTGGCTGGACCCATTATTACTCACTCCCATAAATTAATTTATGGGGCAGTTCCCAGCTGACTTCTTTTCTTTGAACAAAACTCCTTTAAGCTCCTTGACACTCATTGATTAAATAGCTAACTCTCGGCCATAATGTCCTTGATTTTAATGATATATTAATGGTACTTTCTCATTAATGATGCCTCTGTTATACCTCTCCATACTTTCTCTTTATTATTTTGTTATCCTCTTAAGTCACAGCCAATGTTGAGATAAGATCCCAAGGCTTCAGTTGGAATAATACCTCTAAAGCCAATTTCAGGAGACCCAGATAAGTCAAAAGACTCTCACTCAACAGATTTAGCATTGTACAGGAAATTGGTATTTATCAATTTAGCAATAAAATATTAAGATGAAAATATAAGTAAAGGGAAGATATTGTGTCGCTATAGGACACAAGACAACACGACGCAGACACGCTGTTGCTCTCAAGGCAGGAAAAAAGGGAAGTTTATTTTCTGACTCCAACATTTATAGATTTCCAAAGGTGACAGTGGATTGGAGGGTGAAAGTGCCACCTCTTCAGGGACACTGGACAAACCAACAGTCCATCAAGTTTCTCCTCCTCCATAAAAGAATGCAAAACAGTAAGTTGTTTACAGAAAGTGTGTGAGAAAGTTTTATACAAGAATGCAAACATCAGAAGGCTTAAAAAATCAGGGAGACAATATAGCTTTAAAGAAACTTGACTTAATTATAATAAAGCATTTCAGTGTTATTTTACTAAAAGTCCAAAGATTCAGTTTGTCTTCTCCTAAGTGTCGACCTTACCATGGAACTTTCTGATAAGGTACACTTTGATTACATTATTGGCAAAGTAAATATTAAATTGATAATCAATTTTTAAGTTGATATTCAAGTTTTACACTTAATACTGTGAAATATTTAATTCAAAAATTATTAAAATAGAACAGAATTAAATATTTTTAAATTAAATTCCAGCTTTTATTTTTTTAACCTCAATCTATTCACTTACTAAGTTTTTACAGAGGCGATTAGCTCAATAGTTACTTTTTACCTTCATTTTATGTTTTCCTATACAGAGATAGGAGTATTTTAAATGTTTATACACTGAAATGTTTATACATTTTCTGTGATTCTTCTCTTCACATAAAAAATTAATTAACTGAATGCACTGATGTTTCTGTTAATGAGGTACAAAACTCCAGTAGAACCAGAAATTTTTGTTAACAAAAAAAATGCACACAATTTTACTCTCTTCGTTATTACATCAAATATTACTTACATTGTACTTTCTGTCTAATAGAAACAAAAACATCTTCAGTATTTTTCAAGACCCTAAAAAAGGTCCTTACACAGCAGAGCCTATAGCTAGGAGCAAATTTGAACAGCTCCAAGCGTGGGGTGAGGACAGGCTGAGATGAAGTGAAGGGAGATGATGTTGTCTCCCAGCTCCCCAGCCTACCTGAAAGTTCTATTTGTACTCATTTTCCAAACAGAAGTAGGAGTTATTCATAATGTCCTGGGTCATGGATGATTAAGAAAAAAAATAATTGAATTATAAAGAGACCAATTCAGGACAAACTGGGGACTTTGATGGATTTGTAATCACTGGGAAAGCAAGAATGAAGAAGGAAGAAAGAACAGCTTGAAAGAGCAACTTGTAACCAGTCATTTGTTAACTAACACTTAAAAAGAGCATTTGGTTTACTGACATTTTATTTTGCACAGGGGTGATAATGTATTAAAATTTTATTTTGGGAGCCCTAAAATTTGAGAACCTTTACATAACGTGCTTGTTTTGGTGTGATACAAGGATATGGAGCTGTAAAGTGACTTCAGGCAGTGGGGCACACGTTACCTTTGCATCTCTGTATCTGCCATCGAGGATTAGTCCCAGCCTTACACATCTGCCAGGGTCACACATCTCTAACCTCTTCTGGGCTCTTCCATGTGCCCCATATTCCCTTGTTTTCCCAGTGGAAGCCAGTCTAACCACTAAACGAATAATGAAGCGGAGACTCTATAAATGTAATTGAGATTTTAATCAGCCAGGGAAAAACCTGAGCAGAGGTGACAAGTTCATTCTTAGCATAGTTGAAAGGGTTCATTTGTGGAAGCTCCTCACACAAGCCCTGTGGATTCTGCAGCTGATGAGATATACGTATCTTTACTTGCTGAAAACATATCTACCAGTACTTAACAGGATTCTTTGCTTGCTCCCTATAAATCTTCCTAGAGGATTTTAGCCTCTTAGGAAACATTAGGAACTGAGGTTTGAAGATGGAAATGAAGACTTTCAAATATAAAAGTCTATGGAGTATATTTGAAATGTAAATGCAAATATGTTTCCCATGCCTGATTTTGTGCCGTCATGTGGTGCATGCAATTAGTTTTCAACTGCACTAAGTGTGTCTTCTCAAAGAACTTTCCTGAAAAGTTGTCATTTTAATTCTTGCTCACTGGAAGTTAGCAATCTGATATGGTGAGGTCAGGGAAAAAGAAAACGTGATGTAGAGAAAAGCAACCCAAATTTGAAAGTCTCAAAAGCTCTTTCACTATGAAAAGACTTCTGATACAATTTTTTAAAAGATACTTGGGAAATGTCTGCAAACACTTGCAGTGTAAAAGCTGAATTTGTCACCTATTTACCCAAAACCATGTAATCTTAAGAACAGACTACTGAATAAGAACATTTAAGGAGGGACTAGATTAAAAACTGTCACATCATATATATTATGTTTTCAAACCTAATTTATTATCCTTACAGAGTTACTCATCTCATGTGAATATTCAAGTTCCAGTTAATAATGGTCCATGATGATTTTTGCATCTGCCTGCTAGCATGAAACTTTTTGGTTTTTAGGTGTATAGGTGTATACAGCAGCTAAAGAAAAAGAAAGAAAAAAAAAAAAAAAAAAAAAAAAAAGGACAATCTTAAAAGCACAAGAGAATTCTGTAAGGATAAAGTATGTCCATAGTGAATTCAGTAAAATATTTCTGGAAGGATGTCTTTGGAACTGTTTCCTTTTCTTAGCTGAAAAATTATTAAAAATTCATATTAAAAACACTTAAAATTCAGTTACAGCCCAGCTAGGTCTGTGTAGCACGGGCTTTGAGCCTGGCTAGATAGTATCCTAAGAAGTAGCTACAATAAAGAAAAAAAAAAATCCATGTATGCTTCTAAATTCTGCTTTTTGGTGCTTTTTCTCGTGTCTCCCCACATACACCCAGAGACAGCAGTTTATCTGGTCCCTTTCTGGAGAAGAAAAAGACTGGGGGTAGTTGGGAACCACACTCTCCTCCTCCATTGCTCCTTCCCACAGTCACAGCTTAGGTGAACTGGTCCAAAAGAGGAAAACAGGCCTGCCATCACCTAGTCATTGTAAACTGAATGAATTTTCACAATAAATTAATCACTTTTCCTTTCTCACATGCTGATTTCCTTAAAGTCTTGCTGATTTACTTTTACGCATCTCTCATCAAGTTATTAAACACCATAATATTTTTTCTTATATGGTGAAGATGTATTACTGACTGGAGAGGAAGAGAATCTCTCTTTTCTAATTGATGTTGTAAAATATAGTAAACAGGATGATGCATTAAACTTTCTTTGTGAGAGAGACCTTCTTTATGAATAATGCATTAGGCTTTATTTAAAACATGGATTTTATTTGCTTTTTATTAACTTACTGCATTTGACACTGCTTTTGCATTTCCACACCCTTCTGCCCCTGGGAATGTCTTCTAATAAGGCATTTCATAAAATCTATGATTTCTCTCTTTTTTTTCCCCTTAAGAAGCTCTAGATGCAAAGCAAATGCATTGTTATTGCAGGAGTAGCTTGTTTACATCCCCTGGGTGGGAACTGCTTGCTATGGAACATCTTAAATTCATTTGCATCTATATCAAAGACGACCTCATTGTTAAAATTTTGTGTGTAACTTGTAAAAAATATTCCTGTGCATAATATTTGCTGTTTTCTGGCGACCCTTTAGAGTTTTTTAAGGTGTGTATGGCCATTTATGCACACAAGCGTAATAAAAGGGACATGGAGAGGGAGGGGTTTTTTGTCACACTTGTGCCTTTTAAAATAGTTATTTATTTTTTTTCAGTAGTGCATTGCTGTACCTGAGCCTTTGACACTACTGAGCTGACCACTGTTAGGCTTGTCTGTGCTTTCATGGAATTATGGAATGGCCTGGGTTGGGATGGATCTTAAAGATCATCTCATTCAAACCCCCTGCGGTGGACAAAGAGACTTTTCACTAGACCACGTTGCTCAAAGCCCCATCCAACCTGGCCTAGAAAACTTCCAGGGTTAGGGCAGCAACAGCTTCTTTGGGAAACCTGTGCCAGGGCCTCACGGTCCTCAGAGTAAAGAATTTCTTCCCAATATCCAATCTAAACCTACTCTCTGACAGTTTGAAGCCATTCCCCTTTGTCCTGGTCTTGTCACTTCCAGGTCCTTGTAAATAGGCTCTCCCTTCAGGTACTGGATGGCTGCAATTATCTTCAGAATGAATGATCTCAATTCTCTCAGCCATTTGTCTTTTTGCTACTCTCTGAGCAGTTCAGCCATTGCTGGATTTTACTGTCCCTGTCTGATGCGAAGGTGGGTTACACTCACTCCACTTTACAACTATAACTTTTTATGAAGGCTACAAAGGCATGTGGTTGAGACAGACACTGAAATCCTTCTCAGAAATTTCCAAATCTGCAATGATGGCAGAATGACCTCCATTTAAGTATATTAAACAGTCTTTGTTATGGTATATCATAAGAATATATGGTATCTATATGAGAAATAGGGGGCTTCCTAATGTTCACATCATGCAATTTACTCCTTGGAAGAAGCCAACCTGCCACGCCATCAAATATGTATCACATTTAGGAACGCTCTTCTTTCAAATTGTTATTGCCTGTTAGACTGTGATTATCACTGCTTTAGGCCTTCTGTCTTTCTCCATCAGAATATTCCTCCTTTAGCAGCTGCAGTCTACCTGACTGCTTCAGCTGTTCCTAAATAAAGAGAACCCAAGTGTCCCAATAATGGCCATGGAGCCAACTGTAACTGTTTACCAATGTTTTGGGCTTTTTTTCTTACTGTCAATGCACAGGACTGATGTTCATCTATTCTGTCAAATACCAGTTACATATTTCTATGACTAAGTTAATTTGTTAGAATTCCTCAATATCTGGATTTTTTTCATGTGTCCTTGCCAAGTATTTTCACCACCAGCCTTGTAATGAAACTGTGAATGTGGCAAATAAACACAGCAAAATTTAATGAGAAAACAGGAAAATCAAACCCCTGGATCAGGAAACAGACACAGTAATAAATACATAATTTCACCAATTTCATTAACATATTTCAGTATTTTCAGTATTTCAGTGTAGTGCTTTTCATGGAAGACTTGTGTTAGGTCTGACTTTGCAGCTATTGGCATGAACAATTAAAAGAGCATAGCTCATTGCATTTGTGTAGCATACCGCTTACAGCTCAGCACCTTTGGTTGCAACAGGGATTGAAAGATCCAAGTGCATTGGAAATGTCTTTCTGTGTTTTGCATTGGCTTCCCAACTGGCACACAACCCAGCTTACCTAAAGAAAATTACAAACATCTGTCTCTGAAGCAAGCTGCCCTTGGTGTGCTTATGCCCATGAAGTAAACATGCACTTCTGGGACACAACAGATGTTGTATCATGCTCTAAGAGTGATTCCATTTCTCCTCTGTTTGTTAAGGCAGCATTAAGGTCATTAGTTCAGATATTGATGTTGTAGAAGCCTAAAAGAGATGGGGCTAGTGTGTATGTCTGAAACACAGAGAGACAGAAAGCTGTGGAACCAACCATGGATTGCTGATAAAAAGAGTGAAGGATTGTTGGTAATAACATACTGTGAGAAAGGATGTGGCTGGAGCAGGGGCCTCGTGGAGGTAGGGCAGCACTTTTCTGGGACAAACATCCTAATTCTTGCTCCTGGAGATAAGCATGACACAGCACAGCTCAGGAGTGAGATTGAGAGATATGCATGGACTGTAGGGGGTGAACAAGACCACCAGAGACCCTGAAACCTCCAACTTCTTTCCAGAAAGGTCTGGAAGAATGGACTGTGTGGGAGAAGCAATTTGCATTGAAAGTGAGAACCTTTTCTTCAGGGTGGGAAGAATTTATCTATAACAAGTTATCCCATCAAGCCCAGAGTACTTGCCCTGTGCATGCGCCCCAGGACCCTGGACATCCCAGCTGGATCAACAGTGGAGCCAGAACTAGTGCTCTTTCCCTCTGTGTCTTTGTCTATTTCTTCCTCTCTCACCCTCTATAATTCATCTCTTTCTCCCTGCTGTCACCCAACCCATTACCCAAAACTCACTGCCCTGTGTTTATATGGACAGGGACTGTTTAGGCAGGAACTAACATTCCTATTTCCATACCAAGTGTGTAATTTACTGGTAAAACTTTGTGAGCTTTTGAGGACACTCTGACTTTTGTTGTTCCTTTTGACCACAAGCACCCACAAACCTCAGGTGTTCCCCTCATTAGGGATGGGACATTGCAGATGTCTGCTTGGTCCTTTGATCTTGGCATCTGTGTGTGTCAGGCTGATAAAAAGCTGTCTTTAGGCAGAGTGGCTCCTTAAAGTAGCAGCTTAGCAAAATGTAATTTGCTTCTATGGAAAGCTAATTACCTGCCAAAGCATTGTTTCTTGTGTGGGATCAGCACACCTTCTTAAAAATGGGATGGCAAAATTGATGATATTTCTTTGCTTAATTTTGAATTCTTCATATTTATATGATTATATTTTCATTCAAATGAACAGAAATCCCAAATTTAATTTAAGAAGGAAACTACATATTTTATATAGCCGTCTTCCTGCTGTTGTATTCCTGCTAATTTCTATTTACACAGAGTGACTTTCTCACCTATCTGTAAACTTAATCTCTCTCTCTCTCTCTCTCTTTGATTTCAAATACCTTACTTTGTGTTTTCTTCTTTATTTTTGCCCTTTTGGGGAAGAATGGACCCTTAAGTACATCAATTTGATAAGCAGGATTGCAACCCTAGAGAAAATAGGAGTATTGGATACCAGTCTGTGGCAGTATATGATTTCTTGACTTTCCAGACAAGAAATTGTGCAAAGACAAATAAGATACTTACAGATAATTAGTTTCTAAAATCAAAACATGAGAACAAAGGCAACCCTAAATTTTAGTTTAAATGTTTGGGGATTTTTGTTCATTTCTATTTTCCTTTCTAATGGAGCTGAGTGAGAAGAGAGAAAAGGAAGGGAAAAAAGGAGGAGGTGAAAAAGAGCAAGTAAGGACAGGGTGAGAGAGTGTTTCCAGACAGGGAGAGATCTCAGTCAGTGGGATCTTGTCTCCTAAATTTATGTAGCTCTCTGATGACAATGAGACATTTAGAAATGCTTAGCCATTATGTCTCCATAACCCAGGTTGGAAACTAACCATCTTCATTTTCAAATCCCTGAATTGATTAAGGTATGCAAATTGTTGGGGTTTTTTGTTTTTTTGTTTTTTTTTTCTCTTAAAATCCAAAAATAGCAGGAGTTATGCATTTAATTCCCTAAATGCAGTCTTTAGAGTCTACCTTAGGAAATGCATGTTTTGTATAATATATTTGCTAGAAAGCTGTCATTGCAATTATGAATTTGGTTTAGTTTTTATTACTGCAGAATATATCTGCTTTGTGCTTTGTGAATCTCTGCCCCAAGTTCATAGGCACAGCAGCACCTTACACACTGGTTATATTAAACACAATAATATTCTGACACACAGCACTTAACAAAAAGAGAATTCATTAACCTTGCAGTAATACTTGGAAAAAGATAATGCTTCTTGGTCTAACATTTGATAATATAAAAACATTTCTAATTCTATTTTTAGAGGGCTGTTAGTGCTGAGTAACTTGTTTATACAGTGATTTTCACACTTAAGCTTGCTCTCAGCCATGTATTTTAGAGTAAAATCCACCATGTGAAAAACTCTGAAAGGTTTATAATTGTACCTATCTGAAAGCATATGAACTGAGACACAGAAAGGTTATGACATGCCCAAGATTATGCATGTCAGTCTGAAGAGCAGGAACAGAACTCAACTGGTAACACAGTCAGCCCTGTCTCTCATTTTCTTCCCTGCTGTGTCCCAGCTGTCCAAATATTTTAGCTAAATTGGCTCCTGGAAGACACCCAGGGAGCTCAAACTGAATATAAGTTCTGGTGGATATAGAGAAGGAAACTAGTGTGAGGAGTAAGCTGAAATTATGGCTTTATTTTCAACAGAGGACAGTCACCTGCTGAATCTTGAGAAAATGTCTTTATTTTTCTTTGCTTTTTTAGAAAGCAAAACAAAGCATCCAGAGGAATACTCTTCTCATCTCTCAGTGGAGTGATGGAGCTTTGTTTGCTGTTTATCTGATAAGTCCATGACTGGAGCAGCACCAAAAACATCCCTGAAATAAGCAAGAAAGGCAAAATCCCTCTGCCTTATGTTACACTCCCTCTTCTCAGAAGTCAGAGCTCTTTATTCATGCTGGCAGTAAGCCCTGGGAAAATGGATGTTCCACTGCAGCATCACAGGAAAGCTGTTATCATCATCTCCAGGAACAGCCACGGATCCCAGCACTCGTGTTTCTGGTAGCTGCCCTGGGAGACACAGGGTCTGAAAAGTTTTCTCTTCTGTGGGGGCAGTTCTTTGCTTGTCTCTTACTCTACCTTCCACCGCTTTCTTTGAGGGAAAGAAACTGAGTTTGTTTCTCCCATTTTTGTCAGGGATCTCTGCAGCTGGAGACTTGCCCAAGTTGGTGTTCACCACTGCAAATTCTGTGAATTTTCTTTAAAAAAAAAAAAAAGCCTTATCTATGCTTACCAAGGTTATCAGGATTTATGCAGTGAGTCTCACATGGACCAACGCCTGATTTCCAGCCCAAAAGAGACATGAGGCAGGAGTGCTCCCTAATGGCTGCACCCAGCAGTCTTGCTTCCAGAGGTCACTAATCCATCCTTGCAGGAGTCTGCAGTTTGTCTCCAACTAAAATAAAAAATGGGGAGAAAAAGGAGGATGGGGTATGGTCCCCTGGCAGGATACAGTATGGAAACACTCTGATATGTGCCTGGACTCAGCAAGTGTTTCCATGTGCTGCAGTTTAGGAGTAAAAATAATGAATAATCTAAGAGGGAAAATATAGGAAAAAATCTATAGCATGAATTTATTGGGTAAAAAATTTATGACTTAAGATGTGGACATGAATTTTGAACACTGGAGAGTAGCTTTTCATTCTTTTTTCTGTATCTATGAAGACACCTTCTTGCATGCTTTCTCTTATGATTTTCTTTTAAAAGATAAGATTAAATTAGTAGTCCTTGCTACTAGTGCTGGTGAGTAAGAAAATGATTCTTAGGCCTGAAATCAGACTTCATTTCCTAATTTTATAATTTAGATAATTTGATACAATTCTGAATGCAGAAACTGGCAAAAAAGGTGTATGACACTGGTGATGAATTAGCAGTAATTTAGTCTTCTCCAAAGGTAATACGGTGTAATGAAAATGAAGTAGTATGAACTGCCATGGTAGGGTTAAAATAGCATTAATGAATATTAAATAGAATAAGTAGAAATATCATAGTTTGACTACAACAGCAAGGACAGTACTATAAATAGAGAAAGCCAAGAAGTTCAAAATGCTGATAATATATCAGAGCTCTATAAATTGTTCTACTCAATAAATAGATTGATTTGCTAAATAAAATACTATTATTACATCATCCCTGCTCTATCTTTGATATCTCTTTTGCCCTCTTAGAAATTAATTGCTATCTTGGGTTAAGATTTTTAATGTCATTTGCAAATGTAAATTGTCATTGCAAAGACTGAGGAGGTATAGTAGCAGGTCTCTTAAGAAAGGTTTTCCTTTTTTTGGTGCAAAAAAATCTTTCACAACCGTGTTTTGTGAAGGGCCATGAGCTTTTCATACAACTTTGATGACTACAAAATTATTGTTTTAAAGCTCCTGTCGTGCTGGAAAATAGTTATGCATGATGTAAGCAATGATCTGTAGTCTGAAGATAAAGACTGGTGATATGCAGGTAATGACAATGTTAAGCAGCTGCACTATCCTGTCAAATAGAGTCACTCAACTGCAATTATTCCTGAAGTCATGTTGGGAGATGCATTCATGGCATGGTTATTATAAGGGTTTGACATCCACACAAGGTCTGTATTGGTGCTCTTTGAGTGCTACTGAAAGCAAACCAGAATGTAATAAGCTGTGGACGGTAGAATTAAATCTTCAGAGAGGAGGCGAAGGAGGTTCATCAGCATTTCTGTTCATTTAACTGGCAGCTAGGACAAAGAAACAGATTGAAGGCTCTAAGAACCTGTAACTCCAGGAAGGAATGTAGCTGCAGCTGGAAATTCAGGAGGAAGATTTCTTCTTTTTCTCATCTTTATGGAGGAGGTTATTGTTGGTTGGTTTTGTTGGTTTAGTTTTGTTTCTTTTCTATTTACCAATTGGAAAAAAAATTCTAGTGGTTTTGTTTCCCATTCCAAGGCAGAATGAGTGACTTAAACAATCTGACTGAATTCCATTTTCCACTTAACAAAAAACCCAATCACTGAGGTTATGGTGCTCCTCAAAACCACTTACTGTTGTTTTATTACACTCCCACTGAAACTGTAAGTTCCGTATCTCACATAGATTTAATTGGCAAATCAAACCAGGCTGTACAGATTGTCACACTAAGTTATATTCCAGATTAAGATTCCCTTGCATAATTAGACATTTGTGTATTTGACATTTTTAAGGCTGAGTTTTCATAGAAGTCAACACTTTTTTGGCATCTGAGTGGGAGGTGAGGTTTCGCAAGGGACCTGGAATATACTCACTGAAATGAACTCAGTAAAGCATTGAAATCAAAGGTTTTTTTTGAGGGTGGTGAGGCAATTTTAACAATAGAGATAACAAAGGAAATACATGTAGTTTTCTAGCTCAGAATCTTATTAATAATAACAAATAATATATTATACTGTTTTGTGCCTGTATAAAAATAGACCTGCCTAGTTTCTCAGACACACAGGGCTTGAAACACTAAGAAAACCTTTTCAATATGAATGAAACATAGGAAATTAATGTTATATATTTGGGTAAATAGCATATTTTAAAATATTTGTAGAAAGTTTTATCCAGTATTGAAATTAAAGGACAAGGCATTACCTAAGAATAGACTTTGTGTTTTATGACGAAGCATGCAATTAATACAGTTCACTCCTCCTTTGCCATAAGGTTTAAAGTATTTTAAGCTTCTAGTGGAAGGTACCGTGACCTGATGATAACAGTAATTTGGGAGAACTGGTCGTAGTGACCATTGAGCAGCAATGTAAGCAGACTTTTCAGTCACAATCCATTTATAAAGAGTATAATGATTTCAGAACTGTCAGCTTGAGAGGAGCTTGGCTGAGGGAGGAGGTGATGAGCAGCATTCTGCTGTTCAGGGCTTGCTACTGGCACATCATTAAGTACTGCCAGTCACCTAACCCTCATGTCATTGTTCTGCTTGCTAAGTTGTTGAGGTAAGAAGGTTTGCAACTAGTGCAAGGTGAAAATTTTTAATGGCAAAGGGATGGTGTGTCTCATGTGGTAGTATGGGGTTTTTACTTAACAGTTGTTTTTTTAATAAAAACCTTGTGCAAGAGCTAATCCATTTACTCAAATTCTTTCAAAACAGCAAGAAATAAAGGTCATAAATTAATCAAATTTCTAAGTGGCTAACAAAGGTATTTTATTTTCAGTGTTCTGCTTTTCATATAGCTTGCTAATCCAGATTTTGTCATTTATTTGTCTCCTGTCACTGAAAAATAATTTATGAATCAAATTTCAGAAGACCTGTGCAAACCAGCTCCTATTGACATGGGAAGCTGCACACACCCTGCTCCCATGACCCTCCCCCATACCTAACAGTGTCTGTAAAATGAAGGTAATAATTCCCAACTTTCCAGAGGCTGACATAATGAATAAGCTATTAATATTAGATGCAGATAGGAGAATGTATAAAGCCGCCTAGATACCAGATTTTGCTAAGGGAAGGAATAGAAAATCTTCAATCTGGTATTTCTTTAAATGCACCTTCTTGGTTTAGTAGATAAGCACTGCACAAAGTACTTCAGAGATACAGTAGAATAATTGAGGTGCAGAAGTTAAGTACTTTGGTTTTGATATGCTGAAAGAGCTCCATATAGTGATAGTAATGCTTTTGCTTGTCCCTTTAAATCTCTGTGCACACTGTCAAAAGCTGAAGATCATTGTTTTCCTATGACAGAGAATTGGATAAAGTTGAGCCAAATACAGTTCCTATACAGAATATTTTTCATGGTCTTTACTGTGTCTCTGGCTTCTAGTCTATGCTGTGCTTGGAGAAGGGTTTCTCAGACTATTTCACATGCAGATGAATAATTTTCCTCTATTTCTCTAATTCATTGCTGAAATAATTCTCCAAGCACTGTCCAGAACTAGCACTGTCTATAGTAACACTCATCCCCCAAAGATGAACAGATTAAAACTCAAAAGTGCAAATTAATTCAATGATGTAGCACAGTTCTATTAAGCACTTACTGCATTTTCTACTTTTTTTTTTTAAGTGCATATTAATTCATCATGGAAAGCTGAATCACTCACCTTAAATGGTGCTGAAGACTTCTGTGAAGAGCTTGTGTTGTTTCAGTAGAGCTAAATCAAGGAACAATGATACACAGAGAATCACAGAATTGCAGCAGAGTTTGGGTTGGAAGGGACCTTAAAAATCCTCTTGTTGTAACCCCTTTCCCTGGGCAGGGACACCTACTAGACTGAGGTGCTCAGAGCTATATCCAACCTGGCCTGGACATGTACCTAAGTTTTCACTGTCCTAAATTCACACTGGATTATGTGAATATAGACTTCCATATGGAATTTTTTCCATATGAACAGGCATGTTGAGTTGTTGATAAATTCTTGAATATAACAGACCAAAATTTTGTCTCCTTACAAACAACCCAACTACTTTCTGTAGGGAAGAAGAGACTGTAGTTATGGAGCTTGGTAACTACATAACTCCTGAATTTCAGTTCCCCATTTTGTAAGTCAGAAAACTTACCTCTTGATGCTGTTGCTTGAAAAAGTTACTTGATATATTTGTTTACTCTTATGAAGGTGATATATAAGCAAGCCCAAGTCCGTATGTTTCCTTGATCTGACTTTGATCAGATGAGCAGTTCTGGCAAGTTTTGTCATGAGCAAGAGAAGGAGGAGCTCACAAAGGAGTGCAGTGCCCTGCCCTCTTGGGTGCCTCTGTGATTTATCCCCTCCTGAGATCCATGGGGTACAGCTGCAGACATTGCTGATGCTGTACTGGCTTAGGGACCTGATCACTTCACCCAGGAACAGACCCTGTGACCACATCTTCAAATATTTTCCTGATGAAAATCAATCAACTGTTTCCTAAGCTTCACACCACAAAATCTATTACAGCTGGAATGATGGACAGTTTCACATTACACAGACAATTAAATATTTTATCCCAAGGCAAATCTTTGTGTCATCTTTCTTCTACAATTCAAGGTGTTTTTGTGACCTTTATAGCTCTTGATAGACCCAACACTATTACTGCAGCTGAGAAAAAGAAGAAAGCTCAACTCTCTGTCCCAGTTTGAGTGTGTCATTCTGAGGACTGTCTCTGGAATCTGCCTCCTTTGGACATTTATCAGAACTCAAGTCTAGTGACCTCCTGATTAAAAAAAACCCAAACCCCTCCCCCCCCCCCACAAAAAAAAAAAAAAAAAAAAAAAAAAAAAAAACCAAAACCAACCCCAACAAATCAAATGCTCAAATGCTAAATATTAAAAAGAGACTAGATATATCTGCTTTTTATTCAGATATTTTCCTGCTCAATTCTTAACTATAATAAAAAAGCCCAGAGCTGACATTCATGTAAATTCAAAGGGCCTCCTCCTTTTGGATTATTTATTTTGCATGTTTTTCAAAACTTACCTGTTCCAACTGACTAAGATACCACAAACTATTCTAGTTTATCTGCACAAGATAATGTTAAATGACTTGTTTTCCCAGCAGCTTTGTATTTTTGTTTCAGCGGCTGAATGTACCTATTCTCCTGTTTTCCCACATCAGCATGTATATTTTTATATATTGTATTATTAGTGCAAGTCAGAATACCTGTTTTAAAAAGCACTAGAGGGGACATGCTCCTCATTTCCCTAGGATTGGATTAGTGAATACATGTCAATAACTAATGAATGACCAAGTTACTTCATTATTCTTAGAATTTTTACTATTTTGTTTGTATTTTTTACTCTGAGTTTATAACACGTATTGCAAGAACTTCAGAGGTATAAAACCCCAGAGACTATCACAGCAAAGTTTATAGTAAATATTTGTAATATAGGCACTTCAGAAGACATACATCAAGAGGAGATAATACCATGTAAGTCTTGGGACACAAATGAGCTCTAATTCAAACTGTTAAACTGTCAACTGCTTTGTGGCCTGGAGTTTGTATGCATGAAATGTTTTAAGGCTATTGGAAAAGGTCACAGTCCTTTAAAGAAGAATATAGAAACCAAACATCAGATTTATCTCCTTCTTAGGAAAGTAAAAGGATGATAAAGGAGGGTTTCTTCTGTCCTTGGAGCTTTGGAACAACTCTAAGGATACAGCACATTTAGAGTAATAAGATCCTGAAGTTTTTTATACAGTCAGATCGCCTCTTGCCTTTGACAATGGTCCCTGAAAAGCTACTTCAGCTTCCTCTGAGTCAGTGGAAAACCTTCTAGTGATTTCAAGAGAATTGGATGAGCTTTTAAATGCAGTCATCCAGCTGCACAATTAACAGCCAGAAAAGCACATTCTATAAATTATTTCGCTATTTAGGGATACATTTAGCATGTCCTAGCAATATCAATTAACTGGGAGAAGAATGACTCATCCAAGCCTTCTCCCAATCCATTAAGTCAATATCTGACTCACTTTTTGTGGTATGAAAAATGGTCTCTTAGCTAAATTCACTCTTGATTTTTATCAGATCATCCCAACTGTATTAAACTGAACTGCAATCAAGGCAAAAATATTGTGGCCAGAAAATGCCAAGTTACAGTAGAAAAATAATAAGAGTTTATCTGCCATGCTGATAGGTTTTGCCATTTGGCTGAAGATGCCTTGGCCCTAAGTGTGTGGGAGCTTTAAAAGTCTTTTTTGCTGCAATTATTTAAATATGGATATGAAGAATAAACTACTCCCTTCCTTGTGCAAGCAATCTTTGCAGATCTGAAAACAGACACAATTTTTCTTTTTTTTACATTTTTTTTTCCCCTCACCCTCCTCTTAACTAAAGAACCCCTTTCAGGAATTATTTTTTAGTAATATCCTTCCTAGTTTCCTTGAATAAATTCTAATGGGTGTACTTTTTCTTACCCTCTGTAGTCTAAAAGCCTACCATGCTTTTATCTACTTCATACTCTGAGATCATATCAATGCAAAATAAAGGAGTATTAATAAAAAATTACATAGCTGATAGCTTGTGCTCTTTTTTATTGTCCCTAGTTTGTCTTTTCCTAAGCAGCCTGAAACTGCTGATGATTAATTGCAACCATAAATCCTTAGCTTCTCTCCTAGAAAGCAGACAGCTCACACCTTGTACTCAAGTACCATATTCTTTCAGCCAAACACAGTCGTGTTTTTATTTCCATTATCTTTTCTTTCATTTTCTTTACAGAGCTCTTCTTCAGTTTTCCAAAATCATCTGGAATTCCAATCCCAATCCCAAAATTGTGTAACACCTGTAGTAGTGTGTTCTCTTGAGATAAGGTTCATTTCACCTTGGTATGGAAAGCAGCATCCTCTCAAAATGCCAGAGAATGGCCTGCAATTGAGGCCATGGTTTGTATAACATGAAGATGAGGAAATTCATTCTTTTCCTTCAGGCAGTGCAATTTGCCTCCTGTCTGTCTAGCAGCTACAGCATTATTCTCAGTCTGGCCATTAGCTGAACTGTAATAATGTGTGGTTCTGTATGCACTTCATTTCCATCAGAAGCAGAACAGGTATGTGTAGAGCATTATAGATTTTTATGTGTTTTAATATATTTATACAACTGTATTAATACACAGATTGGTCTTCTGCCATGCATCAGATGCTCCCAGTCCTCTCCAACTCATTAAAACTCCATAGAAGCCCGCAGCAAAGCATTTTCCTGGGAGCCAGAATGAAGGTGGCACACATCTCAGTCTGTCTACCACTTTATTATTTGGCAAGCAAAGAAATATGAATGTGAGCCATAAATTGGTCTGCTAACATTTCTATGAAAATAACCTCCAACTGATCTGAAACAGATTCTGTTTGTAAACAGGACTTGCAACTATTTGGATGCAGATTATTTCTAGTGTATCCACTCTCCCCCTTTTTATCCGAGCTGTATTTCATTGGTAAAGAACTGTGAGTGCTGAAACCCACAACCTACTTCAACAATATTTAAATGCCAGACTTTCTGTGTGTGATATGGTTTTCCTTATATAATACAAACTATTAACACAGAAAATTCACTACTGCACCACATCTTGGCCTTTATTTTTATGATAGTTATGGAGGAATGCATCAAAACAAAACGAACTAATGAACAAAATTAAGGAATTAATAACATGAACTATTTTGCTACCTTTAACATACATATTCTACATTCACAGAAAAGACCATTAACTCCTGAGCCCTCACTATAAGTCACGATATAATTGTACTAATGTGTTCTTTGCCTTGTCAGGACTAAAGATTAATGTTCGTTTTGAATCAAAAGGATTAAAAGAAAACTTTAAAGCTTAAATTGAGAGAACTGTCAGAATTTGAAGGGTTTGTTTTGTTTTTGTTTCAATAATAAAATAAAAACCTAAAATTTTTACATTTGAGAAAATAAAGGGCAAGAGAAATGATCCCTTTTTTCTTTATCATCCTTGGTTTCTAAGTGGTGTTTTAAAGATTTCTGGAAAATAACATAATAGTTTCCTTTTCTTTTTCCATTTCTCTATTTTTTTAAAATATTGTAATTATAAAAGATATGGACAAAAAAACTTCTTGAGAAAATGTCTATAGCATAGCAAAGATGTTTTAATCCAGATGGAAGAGAAATCTGGTGCTATGCTTAAGGAATGAGTTTCTTGAGAGAAAGTATAATTGGACTTCTGTGATTAATGTTTGTTCTGCCCCCTTGTGGTTAAGGAGTCCAGTAGGGCTTAGGTAGGGCTGTCAGGATTTAAATATTCATGACTAATTAAAAATAAGCTTTCCGTATATTTCGAGTGATGAACTTTTCCCAGGATATGTATAGACCAAGACTCCTTAATTATGAACAATGGACACATAATATTTAATATTTAAAGTAGTTTTACAAAAGAGCATATGAAAAGAAGCTCAGAAACCTTATATATAAACCACAATTTATTTAGAAAGTAATAAAGGATAATTTCAAATTTAAGCACAGCTTTTCATTGTGGTTTTACTGATACAACTCAGTATCAGGGATACTTTTCTTTCCCAAAAGTTAAAAATAATTACTGTTGCAGTTTGATTCACCTAAAGTCAAATTTCATTATGAGATCCAGCTATGCTTGTAAGAATGGGCTTCTGTATGCCAAGTATTTATTTATTTAGACAGATTCTGCAATTACTCCACTTAATTTTCAAAAGATCCTAGAGTTAGTCACATATTAATTCTTAGATAGCAAGTCAGATATTTAAATCAGAGATAATATACTACCCAGATTCACCTACTCTACTGTAAATAATGACACATTGTCATTTAAAGAATAAGAATTAGTTGGTTTTAAAGACAAATTTTCTTAGCCTTTTCTGGGTTTTTCGCACAGAGCAGATAAGGTGATATAACTATTTAATTAGTCTTCAAATTTTCATAGAAAATATGTTAAAGTGATTTTCTTTTGTTGTGTACTAATTGTTCAATTTCAGTTTGCAGAACCTATCATTAAATAGCTTTCTTTAAATTATACTGAAGGAAATAAATATTTTTATTAGTCTTCAGTATTTCCCAAAAAAACCTGCTCCATTGCCCCAGAATCCATGTTTTGTTTCAATAAAGCTTCAAAACAGCTAAGTTGGGTTTTTTTTTTTTTTTCTATGATTCTAGATAAAAGAAATTCCAGTATACACAGAAAGTTAAGCCAAGTCTCTTTCATCTATATCCACCCATCCACAGGGCATACAGTATTAAAATATGCATAACTGATTTATTTTTTCTAATGAGACATTCATGTCTCTGTGTATTTTTTAATCCAAATCAGGTCCTGATCTATAGAACTATAAAAGGCACTGTGGCAACAGGACACCATAAAAAGCACTGGATGGATATCACAACATTGCCTGTAGCCCGACTAAGGTCAAACACAAAACAAAATCTCTTCAAGCCATAATGTTTTCAGCTGGATTGTCAAGACAAACTTGTCCTTTAGGATCAAGCCCTTTCTCTCTTTTGTCCCCTTCAACCCAAGTTATGAACACATTGGCTCAATACATTCAAATGCAGGTTTTTGGAGCAAACAGTTTCAAATATAATCGAATGGGCAAAAATAAAAAATAGTCTGATTAAAAGAGAGCTTTCTGTTGCTGTCATACCTATAAGAAAAGTTACTATGTGATCTAGAAAGTCATGAGACTGGATAGCCAAAGTCTTGCTTGGAATGGATAAGGAAGTGAGATGCTGAGCTTTTATCACATAACATTCCCCTGATCTTGTGTATGGGATAATCCTCTCCAAAGCCCTCCAAAAATGGCTTCATGTGGTGACAGCACCTCTAAAAAGACGGATTTTCAAAAAGGGCCACTGGAATAACCCATGAAGACACCTTATGACAATGTGAGGCATTGGGGAGACTGGGAAATGAGTTTTTCTGTCTTCTTCTAATGATTTTTAATAAGCTATCTAATATTACTGTGCTTTCATAAAGATAGGTAGTGCGCCAGCAGGATAAACACAACTTGAAGAGTCACAGGTTCACTGTTAATAGCTTTTATTAGCCCAAATGCTAACAAGATTTTTTGCATAACATCAAAAGAAGTCTGCTACTAATGGAAATAGCACTCATTTTGGCACCAAAGTACTCCGTGGGAGGTTATAAAGTACATGCAGAAACAGCACAAAATGTTAGACTGCCCAGAAAGAAAGTTAATTGTTTAGGAAATGAGGAACTGAGACCTCAACAGTTCTGTATCTCATGGAAACTCTGATTTCATATCACAGTATAACAGAATGTTTAAGGTTTGAAGGGACCACCGGAGGCCATCTAGTCCAATCTCCCTGCCCAAGGAGGTTCCCTAGAGCACAGTGCTCAGGACAATCCAGACATATCCATCATCTGCATCTCACACAACTCATGACTGTTAAAATAGTCTTCCTAGGAATAACTGCAGATAAAACACATTGCTGGGTGACAGACATAAGAAGACTGGGGACTTGAAATAAGTGGGGCCTAGAAAAGTTTTTATAACACAAATACATTTATAATAAGATGATTGGTTTGTCAGGGGTATACATGTTAAAGATGGTACTTTCTCATCTTTCTCACAGAAAGTGGGTTAAGATCATGATGTTTGATAGCCACTGCAACTAGGAGGCTTCTGTGAGGGTTATGAATCAGCTGTATGCTTGCTTTTCAACCTGCTCATCTACCACACAGAGACAATGATGCCAGGCTTTTACAGAGCATGTAGTCATTTGTACAGTTTTTTATTCTTCTAATCTAATGCATTTCTAATGAACTCTTCACTGCAAAATTGGTACTTTCTTGAATATGAAAAAAATAAATCCTTGGAATCCCTGCCTGCTTTTCAGACTAAACAGAGACTATGTGCATTATACATTTGTATTCATGAATATTTAAGCAAATTTGTTCTTGTATTGATTTTGTATGATGCCTTTGGGTGTTCCCTAGCAGGACTCCCTATGTAAACCTAAGTGAGTGACTTGCAGGGTGGGCAAGGCTGGAGAAATCCATAAATATGCATTTATATAAGTAAAGGGTATAGTCAGCGTGTCAATATTTCATTTCCTTGCTGTGCTTTCATTCTTTAGGTTTCAAAATCTGAATGTTAACCAAATACTAGAGTTCTCTTTTTCATATTCTTGGACAGTTTGATCTACTCATAAAGATATTTAATGTTCTACACCGCATCAAATGCACATTCTTCTTACTATTTTAAATCCTATTTTCCCAGGCACTGCAATAGTTTTTTGCCTTTTCTTTTTTCTTTTCATTCATCTCTTATTTTTATTAAATATTAATCTTGTAAAAAGTTTCAACAACTCTCTGTACAACAGCAGGTACAATAGACTCTCAATTTTCTTGGCTAGAATAAGGCATGAAGAGCAGATTCTTCCACTACAGCACTGAGATAAAGTTATGTAGCTAGCTTCTTGTTATGTTTTCACACTATTATCTTGTATTCATATCTTTGTCATTATAAAATAATCCAATATATCCCTATTTTTGAAACACACAATATTATGATACAGGTGAGAGATCACAGGACATTCCAGGCCCTGCATGTTGTGTGAATACTGGCAGTGAACTGATATATGACCACATTGTTTCCTTTGCCTGACACACAGCCTCCACTGATTTGATGGGTTGATTCAGCAAATCATTTTAACAGATGGTAAAAGGGAGGTTTGTGCCCTGGTGTCCCTGTATGTGATGAGCACTCAGCTCTGTCTCAGCATCACAATAACAGATGCTCTAGGAACATCTGGCCAGAAAGAATCAGTGAAACAAAGAAACACTGCAATGTTTTACTGTACCTTGGTTCGTACAAGTGCACAGTAAGTGTGACCATCAGGACCAGGGCAGTGACTGCTCCCCTGTGCTCAGCACTGGTGAGGCCATGAATGCGGCCAGTTCTGGACTCCTCACTGGAAGGAGGACATTGAGGTGCTGGAGCATGTCCAGAGAAGAGCAACAGAGCTGGGGAATGGTGTGGAGCACAAGTGTGATGAGGAGCAGCTGCAGAACAGCTGGGGGTGCTCAGCCTGGAGAGAAGGAGGCTCAGGGGGAACATTTTCACACTCTACAATTCCCTGACAGGAGGGTAGTGCCAGCGGGGAGTCTAGCTCTTCTCCCAGACAACCAGCAACAAGACAAGAGGGAAATGACCTCCAGTGCATCAGGGGAGATTGAGGATGGACATCATGAAGAATTTCCTCAATGAACAAGCAGTTATGCATTGGAGCAGACTGCCCAGGGAGATGGTGAAATCACCATCCTTGGAAGTATTCAAGAAATGACTGGACGTGGCACTCAGTGCTCTGGTCTGGTTGACAAGGTGGTGATCGGTCAAGGGTTGGACTTGATGACCTCAGAGGTCTTTTCCAACTGAAAAATTGCTCCAGGCAGATGCATTTAAGCACACCATGCTAAAGTCTCTACAGAACAAATTCAGGCGAGACTCAAAGGGGATAGCTCCTCCAGCTCCACTGCTTGATAACAAAAGTGGAGGAAATTATTTTTAGATGTTTGAGCTATCAGTGGTATCATCAGCTGCAGTATACACAATCTTCTCATAAAGCATACCTCAAAATCTCTGAATTCAACATTCTCTGCAAAGCTGTTCTGTGTTACCTTTCTTGTTGCAAAGACAGCTTACTTTTTCTTCTTGGTATGAAAGATAATAGTCTTCACTGCTGAAGGAAAATATAGATATTTGGAAAAATGTGGGATTGTTCATTTTTGCATCTTGCCTAAATTAAAATTACTGAGATAGTTTTTCAATTACATGTTCAAAAGATAAACAAAGAGAATTAGAATAATTCTAAACACTGAGGAAATCTGTTGAACTCTTTTTCTTAGAATAATCTGTTGACAAACATCACATGAGCTTTTCTACAAGGAATAGAAAATGATTCAGTCCATGTCACATGAGTTTGAGCACGAATAACCAAAAACTGTCTTAATTTCCAAATTCTTTCAAACCTTCCTTATCCTTGAAATTGGTGCTTCCTAACCATAGTTTTGACAAGCAGAATTTGATATTACAGTATTTTTTGTTGAAAAGCTGTCACTTTTACTGAATTTCCTGGGCCTAGCATTGTATTTATGTCTAAAAGTTGATGATGCAACTGTAGTGAAGTTCTAATTTTCTCAAGTAGCCATGAGAACCAGATCCCTTGTTTAAAATCAATTTTTTCCTATTCTGTGTTTGAAATGAGCTATCTTTGGACTTCCACTTCACATTATGCTGCCTCTAGAAGGTTAATCAAGAGTCACAGCTTATGCCTTACACCCACCACCTCTCCTCAGACTCAGCTACGATCCCTGAACATCGAGTCAGCTCCCGACTTGTGGTGATTTCCAAGTATGAGGCTAAACACAACAGCTAAAGCATCTGGTGGCTATTTTAATACTATATATAGCTAGGACAATAGTTTTCCTTACCTCCTTAGATTCCCATCATCTCCACCATTTACCTAATGAAATTTCATTGCAGAAATTGAGTAATTCCTTTCTTATTTCTTTTCCTTTCCCGTTTCCCTCACGATAGACTGAAAACTGCCCTTACTCAGATCATGAATATATTATCATTTACCACAGCAAAACTGCATTTCAATGTTTAAACTGTAAACAAGACTCACCAGAAAAGCTGAGAAGAACATTTCTCATGTACTTTGTGGTCCAGTGGGCACAGATTGTCATCAGATGATATCAGTGAATTACTTGGTACATAAAAACTAAGTCAGTGTGTAACATTTGCAAAGTCAGGGCCTTACATCTGAATAGCTCACGCAGATGTAGAATTGTGAAACTCCACTCATTAGTTTCCTGAGAGGTTGAAATATGTTCACCTTTTACAAAGTATTTTAAACTCCATTAAAAATCAAGTGTTGTGAGCAATAGCCTAGGAAGTACTCTGGCTTTGGCAGGGAGACTAGGAAAATAATCTAATAGGCTTTCTTCCTCAGTAATTTCTGTGATTCTGTTAAATGTGATAATGGGGCTAATTATATAATTTTAAATTAATTAAACCTGTAAACATTCCCTTCGCAAAGTACTTATGTACTCTCTGACAAATTAAACAGTCTACTGATAATAGAAAATGAACTGACTACTTAAGTAAAATCTACTTTTATGTTTTGTTCAACCTTTTTATCAGCATTTCTTGAAATCACATGAAAATTAACATTTCAGGTTTTGAAAAGAAGAATTTTTTTTTCCTCTTTATGAAGATTGGGAAGGTTTTGCTTTAGAAGAGGTATTGATGCCTTAAAAAAAAATGGTTAGGCTTTTAGGTTAGATGTCAGCACAATACCTCAAAATCTAATACAGTATATCATAATCTACAGAATTGAGCAGATCATTTCCTGAAGAATCACAAGTGGATAGAAAACAATGTTCCTTCCTAGAGAGAGAATTGTAAGTGAAGTCTATCTGAGATGAATTTAGATAGACATTATTACCCAGAAAATTCCTATCTTTAGCACCTTAGAAAGAAATATCTGCTCATATCTTTCCATAGCCTTCTCAGTGTTGAAAGAGAAAGAGAATAAATGGGGTGCTTTAAGAAGCCCATAACATTTTCTTTGCCATTTCTGCTACCTTCAAGACACCTTTAATTTAGCTTAAAATATGAGAGTTGAAATCCACATGGTTTGTAGGAAAGTCTGTTTCCTGCAGCTGACTGTATTTCAGATATTAGTTTATAACTTGTATTTTAGTTTGCTTGTTATTTATTGTTCATCTTCTCTTGGTATTTATATTGATTAAAGGTGACTTTATTTTTTAAAACTATCCAAATTGGTATTTTTTAATAAATATGTTAAATATTTCTTAATCTTTCCTATTTAATCTACAAGATTTATCCTCAAGAGTTAATTTATTATTTTCTTTCACAATACAATTTTACAGAAATTTATATTCACTCTATCTTTGTGTAGAATAACATACTTCTTCATACTGAATATCGTACATCTGATTATTTTAAAATTCCAGAGGCTTCACAACGACTGTCAGCACTGAACATTTTAAATACAGAATCACAGAATGGTGAGGCAGGAAGGCAGCTTCAACCCCATGTTCAGAGCAGGGTCAGCCAGAGCAGGTTGCCTAGGATCATGTCCAGTCAGGTTGAGAATATGTAGGGATGGAGAGTCAAGAATTATTCAGGGACCCAGCTCCCATCAGACCATTTCTCCAGCCTGTCAAAATCTCACTGAATTACAACACAACCTTTTGTAGTACCTACCACTCTTTCCAGTTTTATATGATCTGAAAACCTTTTTTTACATTGATCTGAAAACTCTTTCCCATCACCCTGGTTAACAAAGGTGTTAAACAGGACTGAGCCCCATTCTTACCACTTTGGTACATTACCAGGGACCATCTTCCAGCTTCTCTTTGCCCTGCTTATCACAGGCAATTTTCAATCCACCTTGCTGTCCACCTCTCTAGCCCATGCTTCATCAGCTTGTCTGTGAGGGTATTATGGAAGACAATAACAAAAGCCTTATCAAGGTGAAGATAAATAACATTCACTTCTCCCCTCTCATGCACCAAACCAGTCATTTCATTATAGAAACCTATCAGGTTCTTCATGCATGATTTTCCCTTCATAAATCCAACCTGACTACTCCCAGTAACCTTCTTGTCCTTTGTGTGTTTACAAATGGTTACCAGGATTATTTGCTACATCCCCTTCTTGAGGACTGAGGTGAGGTTGATTTGCCTGCAGTTCCCCAAGGCCCTGCCCTTGAAGATGGAGATGATACTTTCTTCCTGTCTTCATCAACTTCCCATAGTCTTCCACAGATAATCGTGAGTGGCCTCTATGTCATTGCCTTCAGCAATTGCGAATGCATCCCAGTAGGTTTGGGAGACTTGGGTATGTTCAGTCTACTTGAATGGTCCCTAATTTCATCCTCCTCCACAAACAGTAAGCAGTCTTTGCTCCAGACATTTTCATGAGTCTCAGGGCCTGGGATTCTTGAAGAAAGTATTGAGTGGCACAGCCTTCTCCATGTCCTTTGTCACCAGGAGACTGCCCAATTCAGCTGATTCCTTTTCTTGCCATTGTACCTATGGATTCAGGGGAGACAGATAACAACACAATAGCCAAGGGCTAATTTGAGCCATGTGCACACCCAACCCCAGTGCTGGTGAAGGTCTGACTCAAGTCATGTTTGGGAGACACTGACAGCTGTAGTCAGGATGCAGGCATGACCAGGAGCCTGTTTCCTCACTCCATAAACAGTAGAGAGCCCAGGGCACACTCAGCTATCCCGCATGGGATACACAACAGGATCTACCCTGGAGCAAGGACACCTCAAAAGGTTGCTGCTCAAGGTTTAGAGATTCCTTATCTAACCAGACACTCAGTAAGTGAATCGGGAATGAGCACGCTGAACTTTGAAATCTTAGCTAAGTGATATAAGGGCTTGATTGTGCACATATATATATAGTCCTTTAGGTATTGATCAAGTCTAGGAGTAAATCTGGATCCAGCTGCAACTAAGCTCACCTCTGAGGAGATTAGAACACAAGGAGGTCCTTTCTGAACCTTGTGACTCAAGAGGAGGGCCTCTCTGACAGTTTTGTTTGACTTTGTCCTCTCCTTGTCACCAGAACTTGTTAAAGCCCTGTCACATTTACCATTAACTTTGATAAATTTCTGTTTTATATAAATAAACATATTGCTGCCTGTGTCTTATCAGTGAAGTGCATCACTCCATCCAAGGCACTTCCAGTCCCAAGCCTGCAGGATGCATATTCTGTCAGAACTTGGTTGAGACCTCTCCCTAAACACTGTGTTGCAACTGGCTCTGTTAAGAGCACAAAGCATTTCAACAAACTTGTTTAAAGTATGGCTTGCTTGCACGGGGAGGTGTAAAATGCTACTTCAGGTGTTGGCTCTTATACAAAACCAAAAAACAACCACTAATCTCCTTTTTCATACTAGCTCAAGCTACCTTGGGTTCTAAGTCTTTGTCATACTTTTACAAGGCTTGAAGCCACAGCAATGTGGCTTCACAACTACTTGCCATTTTCATTCTAGATCTCTGCTAACATGTTTTATTGAAATATTTCAAAAGGAGTAGCAGAAAGAGGTCAGGACCCATTATTTTTTCTACAATGATGTTATGACAGAAAGGGATTCTGAGTCTCTCATAAAAGCAGAAATTAATACACATACTAAAGTAAAAAAAAAAAAATCAGGACTTTCAAGCGTGCCACAGAATTGGATATATATCCAATGTACAGGTGTTTCTGGAAAATAATTCCTTTCTTGAACAGTTTGAACTTGACAAAATTAACATCTGATTCCAAAAATAGAGGAGAAAGACAAAAGAAAAAATAGAGTGTCTGCTTGCTATTCCCCTTTTGTATTACTGTGGTTAAACTTGATGACATGTTCAGCACACTCTTACACCTAAGTAATATTTGCAAAATGCAAATAATCTTATTAGGGAAATATCAACAAAACCACATTATTGAAGGAAAGGGGAAAATACTTTCAAATTAATAGATTCTCATGCTCATAATTTTTTCTTTCCAGATATAATAAATATAACTTTGCCATAATCACTTCTTATCACAGATCAAGGGAAGGCTTACTTTCTACCTTTGCAAAATACCAGGAAGCTGCAGTAATTGTCAACTTGAACTTGAAATTGTCTTGAATTAGTAAAATGTCCACAGTGTTTTGGACAAAAATGCAGTCTTTATTACAAAAGTTACGTTATTTGTTCATTAATTTCCCACTAGATACCTTTTCTTGTCCTGGAAGAAATTATCTTTATATTATAATTTCTTTTACTATTTACACATTCTGATTTAATCTTTTGATCATGCATGAAATTACTTTGTCCTCACTGCTAAAAAGTGTATGATACCCAAACCACCATAAATCTCAAAGAAGATGACATTTTTTTTAAAATTTAGATTTAAGATTATTTTGATACTTATTTTCCATGTTTGTTGGTGAAATGTATTTTAATAGCATTTTCTGACTAGCTCTGGGATTTAAAAAAGTGCATTTTAATTGCATTTAAGTTGTTTAACTATTCAAGCTATTTTAAGTATAACTGCTTTGTAAGCTTTTTTAATTCCTGTCTTCCGCCACTATTCATTTTGCTTCCTTTTAATATTTTGTGACTAAATAGAACATCCTTCTCTTGCCAAGCACAGTGAAAACAACAGGACCCTATACTGGCACTTGCAGTGCTGCATGTGACACATGCAACCATTTTTGCTTGTTTCTTCTCATGTTATTTTTTTTATTCTTCAAGATAGCTCTTTATCCTCCTAAACTGCATATATCTCCTCCAGTACCAGATGTTCTTGATGAAAGTCATCTTTGGGTGGTCAAGTAATAAGAAATATTTTACAATTGTTTCTTTGAAGGCTGTAGATTCTGTCAAAGTTTCTCTTACAAATCCTATGTATCACTTGCTCATACACACTGTTCTATTTGTCACCAAGGTATTTCAAGAAACCATCCTGATGAGACTGAAACAATGTTGTTCATTCTTCTCTGTTATTGTTTTTTTGGGGTTTTTTTTTTTTTTTTTTTTGGGGTTTTTTTTTTTTTTTTTTTTGGGGTTTTTTTTTTTTTTTTTTTTGGGGTTTTTTTTTTTTTTTTTTTTACTTAGCATTATCTTGCTTTCCTTATATAATTCCAGTCTTGGATGTGTGTTATTTGAAGTTCTTCTAGTGATTATTCATATTAGAAAGGCTCACACCTTGTGCTTTGGGTTTCTGCTGTTCTATACTGGGTCCTCTTATTTTAGCGTTTTTTGTAGATATGTTTCCTTTTTCAAATTTTTCTCTTCTCTTACTCATGCAATACTATGTTCCTTCAGGCTTTTGCTCTTGTTCTGATTTGGTGTGAGTATTGTCTGGCATTAGTTCTCTCTTCAGCCCTTTTTCCTCCTTTGAGAATGCTCAAGGAACAGTTCATGTAAATAGCCTGTGGTGACAGGCACCTGTACCAATAAATTATCCCTAATGTCTCTTAAAGGGTTATCCACTACAGGAGACTACCCTCTTCCTTAATATTTTTGCAGCAATAATACTTCATTCTTGACTTCACATTTCCCTAAAATTATTTTTTCATTCCTTTGGCCTCATTCTATAAACTCCCCATCCTTTTCTGTGCTTGAAGCATTTTGTGTTTTATGTTTCACACTTTATTCTTTTTTATATTAAAATGGTACCCTTGCACTTCAGTAATACCTTTTATGTGAAGACCTATATAATGATATAGGTCTTTATAATAACTAATGAATTAAGCTCTGTTATGGAAATTGCACATGCCAGCCACTGGAAATGTGTTTGTCTCCACATTTCTGCCTAAGCTAAAAGAGAGATTCCTTCATGGAAAGTACTTTTTATTTACAGCACTACAGCTTGAGCTGGGTGCTTCCAAAGAGTGACTGCATACAAAAAAATCCCTGGGCAATTATATCCCACAATCTGAGTTCTCCACTCCAAATGTGAAATTTTGTACCTATAATAATAGCAAGGTCCGGGGTCCCCTTGTTTTCTATCAGTTTGATTTGTTTCCTGTTTGGTTACTAAGCAGTTGCTAAGTGCTTGTCTCCTTATACAATATCACATCCCCTCAGGTCAGCTTCTCTTGTTAGTCATTCAGCATGTTGGAATACTGTTGTTACAGTTCATATACCACAATCTACAAGCTTTGCCTACTCTAGCTATTGATGTTTAAGCTGCTGGCTTTGTCTGCTCTGGCTATTATTAATCTTTAAGCTGCTAGCTCTAAGTTTCAATTAACTTTTTTTACAACGGCTCTCAATATATTCTAAGTAATGCCTTTAATTTCTATATCAGTTAGAGAAAACTGAGGCACTGGAGCAAGCTAACTCACTTCTTGGAAATAAATATGAAGTCTCAGTCAAGCTGTAAGAAATGTAATTTTGTTCCCTGGGGTTTTTTTGTGGGGTTGATTTCTTGGTATTTTTTATTGGTCTGCTTGTCATAACATGCTTCTCCTACAAATGAGGTTTGAATGTAATTATTATTTTCTCTTCATTCACTGATAGTAGTCCCTAAGACTAATATATGTTTTGCCATTTAACCTTGCAAACCTATCAGAAAAAAAGGAGAACATATACATAAAAGCTCTTTCAAGCTCTTTATATTGTGACCTTTCTCCTACTCAAGTACAAGATAGTCTTCTGGGTATAAGTTGTGTTTATATATTTTGCTCATAAATTAAAAACTCAAAATCTAGAAATAATAATTGATATAGTATTCCCTTCTGTTCATGTTTTTTACATTGGAATTTTTAATTTTGTGATGACAATTACATTTCAAGAGTATATTGTCGGCATATGCAGCACTGCCAGATTGACATTCTGCTAGTCACCCCTTACAAATACTTGTTTTGATGATATCTGTAATATAAAAGTTCCTGAGTAGAGGCTACTTTACTAAAACTTTAATTAAATTGTCATCCTTACACCAATATGTATGTTTTAGCCTTGCAGTAATATAGAGGTCTTTTAGGTTCAAAAATTTTAATGGCTATGTTCAGCGTTGTGTAATGTGATTTTGTGCTTCTTATGCTATGTTTTTTTTGCTTGTTTTGATGGGGATAGATTTTTTTTTTTCCAAATTAGCTTTTATGATTTGGGTTGTGCTCAAAACTGTTGGCACAGAGTTGTTTAGCTACAGTTGAGCGGTGTTTTCACAGCGTCAAGACTGGGGGCACACTAGAAGTTGAGAGGGAACACAACCAGAACAGACGACCCCAGTCACCAGTGGGATATCCCAGACCATATGGTGTCCCACTCAGCATAGAAAATTATAGAAAGATGCAGGAAGAACAGTGTATTTGGAGAGATGGCATTTATTTTCCCAAGTCACCATTAGGTATGATGGGGGCATGCGCTCATGGGGATGACTGAACCCCTGCCTGCCCTTGGGAAGTGGGGAATGAATTCCTTGTTTTGCTTTGCTTGTAAGCATGAATTTTTCCTTTCCCTATTAAACCACCTTTTTCTCAACCCACAAGTTTTCTCACATTTGCTCTACACGTTTCTGCCCCGTCATCCCACCAGGAGGAAAGTGTACAGGTGACTGTGTAGGGTGTAGTTGCTGGCTGGAGTTAAAGACAGTCCTTTTTGGCACACAACATGGAGCTCAAAGATTTTGAGGTAACAACAGATTTGATTGAAATGTGCCAGATCAAATGCAGAGCTGTCATAGCTGCTTAGGTTTTAATTGACAGGCTCCTGCACCTGCCATGGGGCTTGCTCACCTTGCATATTCCAGTCTAGTGCTTATTAGTGGCTCTGCTCTTATTTTGCTGCTTGCTGTAGTGCTCTGCTGCCTCGGATTTCACTCTGGGAACATTTTGGTAGTAGCAGAGGCCATGCATCTGGCTGGCACACGGCCAGGGTTTCACCACTGCTGCTGTGCTGCTGCACTGGGCAGGCTGGAACTCCAGTGTGAACTCGAGTCAAGAGCACGGTGACCTGTGGATGAGCAGGACAACCTGGAGCATCTGTGGCTGTGAATAAGAACACAATAAAGCAGGTGTATGTATGTCCAAGTGTCTGTGCCAGTTACAGCTCTGCAGAGCAGCTACAGCTCTGGAGAGACTGGCTCACAGATAAGGTTCCACTTGGATCGAGTACACCCCTAACGGACTGCAGTCTCCAGATAAGTCCAAGATTAAGTGGGGGAAAAAGGAGGACTCCATTCCAGTGTTGAAACCAGTGTTCTGGTCCAAAGGGGATAGGGGTGGAGATGGTAACAAAAATGCCTTTAAATTGCTGCAAAATAGGTTCTGAGTTGCATGTTATGGAAATTACACTTATGCAGGAACCTCTTGTTGCTAGCCAGGCTGGGAGCAAGGGGAGGTGTGCATTGCAATGTTGAGCACTATGAACCTGCTCAAAAGAACCAGAGGTGGAGATTGTAATGGAGATACTTTTAAATTTTCATAAGCCATGATTTGAGTTGCTTGTTATAGAATTATTATAGCAGAGATCATCTGAACAAGTGGAGGACAAGTCTCATAAGAAGAGTGCAAGGGCAGCAGTGACCTGACCTGACTTTTGGGCCTGAATTTTAGGCCCAGAGGTGTCTTATAGCAAAGATCCTTTAGGTATCTACAGCAAATTTGAATCAACACCCTGCTCTTTTTATTGTCACTTATTGACCAATGGAGATTTTACCCAGTATGTAAGATCCTTCAGATCTCTGCATGCATTCACAAATGCCAGTTCTACCCAATCATGAAACATGATTCTCTTTCTTGCCAATTCAGTGATGTCTTTGGAGAGACATTCTTTACTGCTGTAATGGAGTCAATGACTGTCTCCACATCAGAAACAGTACAAGGGGCAAATATGAAGTACTGCATTTGCAAATCTTAAATGCTCTTCTCAGTTATATAATCTTTTTTATTTGTCAGAAAAAAATTACCTTCATTTTTTGCAATAAATACTGCTCTCTCAAAACTGTTGACATAAAAATGTGTCCTTTAGAGAAGCAAGTGTGAAGGAAAGACAAAAAAACAAGTTATGTTAATGTTTGTGTGAGTTCTCCTGGCCAAAGCCTCAGTGTGGCACATCAAGATATAAAAGGCCAAACAAAGTGTAATAAGCCCTGACACAAGGTGTTTATGATTAGCAAATATCACAGAGGCTTGATTTTTTCATCCCTATGGATTAAGAGTCTAATCAAAACCCACATAAGTATAACTTTACCTCAGGATGAATCAGAGCAGCATCGTAACTATCTTTCATTTCCAGACAAAGACTTTCTGAAAAGATGACAAGGAAAGGAGAAGCAAATGCTCTTGTGAAGAGATATCTAATTTTAGTGGTGTATCTGATTGAATAGTCATTTCTAACTAGTAATTGAATAGTTGGATTCAGCTGAAGTAATAGGAACTGGGGTCCTCAATGCAGGATTGTGGTATCCCCAGCTGTAGATGTATACAGAGGATGTGAATTGCATACAGATAATAAATTTTACTGGTGTATACTTATATAGCACAGGCTTAAACATATGCAAATACATTAAAAATTGAATGTGAGGTCTGCAAAAAGAAGGGGAGAAGCAAAAGTTGCAAGGCTTAGTCGTCATATTCCCATCTACATTATCTTGCTGTATTTCCCTAAGCTTGAAGCATAAATTGCAATAAAAAGTATCTGCTATAAAACCAAAGAAAAATACAAGATCCTATGGAACAGAAAAGAAATATGAACTATAAAAGACAAAAGAACTTACCAATCTCTAATCATGTCCATTATGAAAGAGTCAATTTTGGAGTCCATATGCTGGAGTCTTCCCCTTGTTCATTAAACCTATTAACAACTTTTCAAAGATAACAAATCAAAACCCAGCTAAACCATGTAATTCACAGCTAAGTTTTAGTGTGAGTATAGAGTTTACACACTAAGCATAGATCTGATTGTGACCTTTGTTGTAGAAAATAGTTCAAGTTCCCTTTTTGTGCCTGAGTTTGTTTCTTGAGCAAGAATCTCATGCCATCAAATTCTCTACCAGACAAGGGCAGGCGTTCCCAAAGGCCACTGATCTTGATAAGGTTTTCCCATTCCTGAATTAGGAATGGGGTTTTTTTGCATTGTGTCTGTTTGAGGATGGATCTTAATAGCATAGATTCAAAGGTACAGACATATTATTATAATTTTCTGCCAGTTAGTTTGCATCCTGTTATGATTAACTTTCCTGATTAAAAAAAAAAAAAGGAAGAAAGAAAAAAGAAGGGCCTAAGTGCCTAATCCCTCAACTTCTGTATGTGCATCTTTGATCAAAACTGTTTAGTGAGGAAGTCTCACCAGTCTTAGAAAAAAAAAAGCTTGATTTCTGTTATTTCTTTTGAAAATTAGGATAGTATGAAGGAAATTTTTCTATTAGAACATGTACTCAGAATGAATCGTTCTGTCCTGTAACAGGCAGACACAAAAGAGTATCTGAATGCTTTGTCTTTTCTTCCCCTCACTACTCTATCCAGTTTTTCTGACACCAGCTACCATTCAGGTTTTTTACTGCCAAAAGAACTTTAAAAAACGCGATATTCATGGGGTGCTCTTTCTCCTTCGGTCAGTGAACACTTTGGTGCTTTCAATATTTTCAAGCCTTTGGCAACCACCTGCTTTGTTTGTGTGTTAAAGCCTAACATAATTGTAACAAATAAACATTCAGCACATCTTTCAGGGAATTCAACAGATCTTTCCTATAACTGATACCCCAAGTGTCCTTAAAACAAGGTGCAAAAATATTTGTGATGGGAAACAACATTGGAGTGATTGACCAGGGAACCTTCCTGGAAATGGCCCCAGCAGTCTGCTTTTCTTATTTGGGCATTTAATACCAATTTTTTTTTCTTATTTGGGCATTTAATACCAAATATCTTGCAGCAGTTTCTTTTTCTCCTTCTCACCCCCACAAATCTGGGATTTGATTAAATTTATTGCTTTATGTTTCATTGCTCTCCTGGATAAAAGGAATATAGCAGAGCAGTAGAGTTACTCACATATGTGGTGGTATGGGTAGTTAACTTCAATTACAGGGCATGCAGTTCCTGATAAGCAGGCTGGGAACAAACAGAGAAATTTGGTTTTAATGGGAAATTTTATGTTTTCTTCTTGTTTCCTTCCCTTCAGAGAATGAAACCATCCTTGCAAATTTAACCACAATCTCTAGGCTGGAAGTTGAAGCAAAAAAGGACTACATTTATTGGAGTATTCCTCAACAGAATGGTAGTACGGGATAAATTACAGAACACAACAGGCAAGCAGAATTCTCCTAAACTTGTTCATTGCATAAATGTGTCCTTTTCTTTTTTTTTTTTTTTATCAAACCTTCCTTTTTTATTTTTATTTTTTACTTTCCATTAATTTATATTCTGTGAACTTAGATAAGCACCCATTTGCACAAATCTAAGTAGGTTAATGGACCATTTGACAAGTCAGACACAAGCATTTAGGGTTGATTCCAGCTTTCCTGTAGTCCAATATGATTTTTTTTGGCCAATGTGTGTATATTATAGTTTTTTTTACATGTGTAAGGCTTCTAATGGATATTGTTAATTGAAATGAACTGTTGTTATTTCAATTTTATGTCTTTTACAGTGAAACATTATTCTTCAGTCAATATTTTGGGCAAAGCTAATCAATCAAAAGCAAAACATTTGCTAATAGTTTTACTTTCTTCCTCTTTAATTTATCAGCTACCAAATATGTTTTTCTCCTTTAAAGAATTAAAAAATAGTCTCAGACTTAGTTGCAATTTCAATTAAAAATCAGACTCTAATTGCATAGTTGAAAAAAGCAATTTGCTGTGTGATACCAGATCTTCATATCATTAAAGAACTCATTAATAAAGGAGCCAAAAACTAATTATGAAAAAAGTAACTATATGTTTATGAGACACAAATAAAATAGTAGTTTTAGAATGGCAGCAAGAATCAGAAACTTACAGATGAAGACCAACATGAAGTTCAATACTTAAAATTATGAGAAAAAAATAAATAGAAATGGACTGATAATAATATACCATTACCTTAAATATGTCAAGTTTGATCCAGTTGAAGCTACTGTCATCTTTGGATCTCAAGAATCCCTTTCTGTGGATATGAATGTGGATGTTACTACACTGCTATCCTGTGAATTTCTTTTTTCTTTGTTTTTAATTAGAAATAGTTTCAGAAATAGTGTCCAGTATCCTTCTCATGCAGTATATGAAAGCAGAAACAGACTATAACAAATTATGTCACCTTGTGATATTTGAAACAGAGCAGAATGCTGTGTTCTAGCACTCAGTGAGACAGAAGAATGAAATTTCTTCTTTGACCAGAAGTCTGGAGTACTTGGTCATTCTGTTTTTAAAATATTGCTTCCCCAGGTAACCAATAAGTAATCATAACTTAATCATTAGGTAATCACTACTTTGCATAATGCTCTTTGGTTTAGATAGGACTATTTTATCATTAAACATACCTTTAATTTTTCATTGACCAGTTTACAGCTGCAGATACTTTTGGACAACTGAAAGCATACGGTCTTGGTATTGTGTAATACCTCACAGGATTACCTGTGTAATAGTCCCTGCTTTTAAGGAAGGCAGTTAAAATGACACTATGGCACCATTTTCATGTTGTAGAATAATGAATGCATAAAGATAATTTTTTCTTGCACAGTTTTCTAAAACTAATTGACATGTAGTTTTGCTAAAGATGAAAATTTAGGAAGATTTTTTAATGAATCAATCTTTTGTGTGAACAAAAATATCTGCAGTTATCAGATTTTTTTTTTTTTAATGTTTGATGTATGTCAGATTATCTGCCGCTGGTTTGGAAGCTTTTTTGAGCCATCCATTGACTTGGGCATTGGTTCCTAAACAGGAGAATTAAAGGGAAAAATTTTCTGTTCAGCTGTAAAAAATTCTGATGTTCCTACACCATACAATATTTTAGATGTTTCTAAATTCAATAATTTTTAAAAGAATTAAGAAAAAAACCAAGAAAACCTTCAAAATATTTCCACCTAATGGAGAGCATAGCAGCTGTTATTTATTCTGTACTGAATAAAATTCATTGAACCACTTTCTTGTATTTCTGCTCAGGAATATGGCAGGCTCTCTGTAGCTTTCAAAAAGCTCTGAGTAATCCAATTTAACTTTGAAATGATCCCTTTTTAAATAGAAAAGGGAAGACAACATGACCTCCAGAAAGTCCCTTGCAACCTACCTAGCTTATGACTCCTATGATCTGCAGCTGCATTTCAAGCAAATTCCAATGCCATTGTCCAAGTTAGAAGCAGTCAAAAAAACAATAAGGGGAATTTTCTGATGAACAAGATCTAGACTATGGCACTCTGTATTCCAGGACTAAAACTCATAAACCAGTCAGCAACAATTAGAATCAAATGCAAAACTCATTTCCTTGGTTAGATGTTCAAGGATATCTCCTTCCTAAGTATGAACGTGCACATCCATCTGTTACTCTTCAAGGAGAGGTGAATCTTCTCTCCTGGCAGAGACTTTTCAAACAGTAAGACAGTGAGTATTTATATTCAGTCATTGAAGAGTCATTGGCCTCTCAGTGTATAACTGGTAGAATGCACAGAGAAGTGAAATACTTGCTTGAATTGAATTTAGTCTCTTAAGTGAAAATATTGCAGCTGTTCCGAACATGTATAAAACCTTAGTTTGCTAAAGACCTTGACTCTCTATTTACTTTCACATCTTTGTGAAAATAATCTCTTTTCTAGATTAGTAGTTTTTCTCTTTTCAAATGCTGATATTGTCATTTTGGTATTTAAGGTGGCATAGCTATAAAACTATAGATGTACAACTTCACACTTCAACTAATCACATAAATTACTTTTAACACTAAAGTAAAACGACAAAAAAAAAGAGAGTATCTGCTTGGATTTCTCTCTCTTTGTCTTCTAGATGGTCTTAAGAATTGAGGAATCCTCATAGAATGACTGTTTTGTTAACTTTCAGAGAAAGGGTTATCTATGAAAAGGCATCATCTTAGCTGTGCAAATCTTATTCACTGAGAATAGTAAAATGTTTAAAATCATATTGAACAGCTACAGGAGGTTTTATTTGATAACAGAAAGAAAAATCCTGATCTGTATTTTCTAATCCCATTGAGACAACAATCAAAACACTGATCCAAAATAACTCTATCAAGTAGTGACAAAACAAGGAGAAATAACTTCAAAATTAAATAGAGTAGGCTTTGACTAGACATTCAAAAAGGAAAAATACGAGCAAGAATGGTGACACAGTGGAACAGGTTTTCCAGAGAACCTGTGGATGCCCCACTTCCCACACATTGGAAATGTCCCAATACAGATTGCATGGGGCTCTGAGCAACCTGGTCTAGTGAGTGGTGTCCCTGTCCATGACAGGGATATGGAAATGAGATGCTCTTTCGTGTTCCCTTTCAACTCAACCCAGACATTCTGTGATTCTATGATTCAAGGACTCGGAAGCAGAAATGCTGAAAGGAAGGGGAATGAAATATTCAGGAAGGGTTCAGTATCGCTGTATCATATACTACTGTGAGGTTTGTAATTTTTGCAACAATATAAATAAATGTCATGTAAGAAATAGAAAGTTTGGCTTGAATTCATATGCAATATTAATGAGACTTTGGCAATTATAGTTGAAATATTTATTGAAACACCTTGAAAAATGGTAGCATTGTGGCCTTAGTGGCCAAAGATTTTTAGAACTCTTTTTGCTTCTTCTTGTGCTAAAGGTCTGTTGCAAGATGAGAACTGGAGATGTATGACCACGACGTCTCCTAGACATGTCAGTTCAGCGAGCTGCCTGTCTGCTCTTGTGACGGAGAATAAGCACAAACTTCTCGCATCCTCAGGCCACCAGAAAGTTTTTTAAAAGAGCATACTCCAGTTCAGTAGCCATGTTAGCACAGTGAATGATAACTGGAGAAAAAAAATATTTTGAGTACCCAGCTAACATGAAAGTCCGACCAAAAATATAATCTGCAGTAGTATAAAAATAAAGAGCAAACATAGTCTGCAATCATATATAGCAGGTAAATTACACTGGGTAATTTTATGGGTATCTAAGGGTGTTAAGGCAACAGAATTATAATAGGGACTATTAAGGAAAATACCAAGAGAACAACTAGAAAATTTTAGTAAAGAAAAAGGAAGAGAAAATGAAAGAATAATGCATAGAATTAAGGAAAATAGAATAAGATATGGATATCAAGGGTCAAACCAGAGAGTGTCTATTAGCTCTTATCAAAGAATCACCCTGAAAAGAGTTTTTTTGTGCAGTAACATATATAACACAGATAAGGCTGATGATCTTACCCGTAAAAGTGAGCTCAACCACTACTTTGGTTAGAGACATCTCGCAAGAACAAACAAAATTTATTGGATAGAGGTTCTGATATCTCATCATTTTACACAAGGCTCTCACAAAACTTATTTTACTATGGGAGCTATAGACAGTCTGAGTTGAGGGTGACTTCTTTTAAGTGACATTTCTAATACACAGTATGATTTGCCTAAATCAAAGAGTCATTTGTTCTTCTTTACCAGCCCTTTTATTTTTTTTTTTTTAATTATTTCAAGTTTTCCTGGAGCTTATTAATAATTACTATTATTATTTAAATTCATTATGCATAAAAAATGCAATTCAAGAGTTCATGCTGATCATTTTTTATGACTCTTTGAAAGTTCACAACAATGATGTTTTTAGGAAGAAAAAATGGAAGAAATACTTTCATGTTTCCCTCGTTAAAATGTTTTCAAGTAGAAATTTAGTTGGCAATTAACGCAAATGAAAAACCAGAACATTTCCTAACACCCTCTCTGGCATAATGGAAATCACTCAATAGGAGGAAAAGTTCTTGAGGCAACCAGTATCCTGAGAGAAACCAAAATACTGTGGAAAGATTTAAAGAATTCTTTTTGTCTCTTGCCCTGTTCCTGGACAATACTGAGAAGATTCTGGTTTCATCTTCTTTCCTGTCCTCCATCACATATTTTTTCACACTGATAAAATCTCCCCTGAACATTCTCTTCCCAGGCTGAATCCTCACAGTTTTCTCATCCTTCCCTTGTATATCAGATGCTTCAAGGCCTTAATTACCCTTGTGGCCCTGTGTTGGACTTACTCCAGCCCCTCTCTTTTTATTTTGTACTGGGGAACCCAGTGCTCCAAATGTGTCTCATTTACCATCTTTTCCACCAACAGGGATACTCCCAAGACAAAAAATAATTTTTATTTCAGTAAGTACCCTGGGTCCAAAGTGGACAATGCCATGGAGATTCTGTTCTGCGTTTCAAAACCTCCTCATCTTGATCTCCCGTAATTCTGTGAGCTGAGAGAGCAATCCAGTCCTAAATCAGTTTTGGTTATGTTCTGCTGGGTTCCTAAATGTAAGAAACAAACAGAAAATCCTCAAGGAAAAAAAAATAGTATTTTTATTAGTCCCTTATGTAATATTTTTTTACAACTCTTCTGAAAAATATTGATCCTTCCCAAATCTCCACCCGTTCTTTTTCTCATGAAGTACAAGTCAGCACAGCACTACATTCAGTACACTGATTTCTCTTTCTTGTCAAAAACATAACTGATGATTTCATCGGTGTTATTGGTACAGTTGCTGCAGGAAAAGGATCTCTTAGCTTGTTTTCTCTGATAATCTTGCTTCTTCTGCAGTAATGTAAATATTCTGTGGCAATCATTCTTTTTCCATGGCAAATGTGAAATTTTTAAAATGTTCTTTTTGTTTTCAAAGAATGTATCTAGAACTCAGAGGCTTTTACTCATAAAGCTGCAAGAAAGAGATAATTTTGAAAATATTGTTAAATGCTGGGTCTAAAGAAATTGCTGGAAGGGTGACCCAAAATAATATCTGAGAACTGACCTCATTTACTGTGCTTCCAGCTGTTCTGGGACATAACTACCACTGTGGAATTGTCTAAATTTAAAGAGTCTGAATACATGTATGGTCATCATGTGTGCCTGAGAAGAGGAACTGAATCACCTGGAAAATCTATCTTTGAGGAGATAATTTACAACTACTTCAGTAGAAAACGATCTTTATGCTTTCTCAGGCTCTGAGAAGGTTGAGGTCTGCTCCCATAAAAGTCAGGAAACATTAGGTCTTCATATATTTTAATCACTATTTTCCAGATAGATTTTCTCAAATTCTCAATTTCTCAATTTGTTACATATAGATCTCTGGAAAAGGTTTCTTTGTGCAATAAATATCCCAAGTTCCACTACTCCCAAACAAACATTTTAAATAAATTATTCATGCAATTTTAAAAATGTGTTCAAATTTTACCTCTGTTAAAGTTGGTGTAAAAATTCTTTTCCAAAACGTATTTTTCGCTCCTTGTTATTTAACAGAAACTATGTCTACACAGAAGAAATTTAACATTAAAAAGGCATAAGCAAGTGTGTTCCAAACACAACCATTATTGTTTTAGATAAGTGTGATTTTAGTATATTTGTCAGCAATGTATGGAAGTACTGCTGGTTGTTTGCTTCCCTGTTTTAAGTTAGATATTTTTTGAGTGAGCTTTTCCTTGAGCAAAAAAAATTTTTAGTGCTCTACAAGATTTACTGCTCCATAACTAGTGTTCTTGGTATACCAGACTCTGTTAATGTGAGTAATAAAAATATTAAATGTTGAATGGCTGGAAAACTCTGGGAAAATTATGTATCTCCTAAGAAAAATCCTATTGTATGTATCTATGTACTTTGGATAACATAGATTAGCAAAAAATACAATACATTTTCCCTCTTTTAAAGACGAATTTCTTAACACCCTGATATTTGCCAACTCAAATTGTTATTTATTAGAAAACATTCCTTACTCACTTTGAAAATCTGAACAAGCAAGCCACAAAAAATGAATTTTCTGTTCTACTTAAGAATCTTGTAAGTTTTAAATTTTTACATAAAGACAATTCAGATTTTTTCTTAAGTTATGGAAGATGTGTGGTATTGCAATGTGGTTTTGAAGTCAGTTGTAAGGTGCCTATGATAGTTATTAAAAAAATATTACCTCTGGGTGTAAAAATAATTGACTACAAATCAGAAGTTCATCCTCATGTGCAGTAGTGTGCTTAATTCCTTGCCTTACCAAGATTTATAATAGACATAGAAGGAAAATGAAAAAACACGTTACAAAGACAGGAGGAAAAGCAAGTAAGATTAGTAAATTGGGAACACTTCGTTTAGAAAATACAGAAGAGAATATTTATTCTTGAAATACAACAGATAGAGAAACAACACTGAGCACTTTAATCTTTTAAAACTCATCAGAAGTAAAACTAATGAAATAAAATGTTGTGTAACCAACACAGTTAACCTTTGAAACCACTTGCTGTATCAATATGCTTGAAGATGTCAAGAGCTCAGAATATCTCATTAAAACAGCAGATGTCTCCTCATGAATAAGAGCTTCTGAATTTGTAGGTCTGAAATTGAATTAAAAGATAAGTGTGGGTATAAATTATGGGGTTTAGATCACATGCTTTCATAAGTCTTGCACTAAAAACAATGGGTTTTTTTTGATTTTCTATCATTATTTGTTGGTTGATCTCTTCTTGAAACCACAGCTAAGCACTTTCATCATGACCATTTTAAGAACTGGATATGCAGGCAATTGGATGGTTCTTTTATCACTTGGAGAAATGAATAAACTCAAAATCATGTGCTCCCTTTCCCCAGGCTTATTAATGTGTATAAATAAAGATGTATTTCTAGGTCCTCCATAAAGGTTACACTGGCTGTCGACAGTCCTTGCTCACTTGTATCACATATAAGTCAGCAATTATTACCCAGTTCCAATGAAAATGGGAACAGTGATGTCTCATAGTCAGATAGCTCTGAATCCCAGATATTCTAATCTGGGCAATAATTAAAATGTACACCATATTTCATAGAATCACAGACTCATTGAATGGCCTGGGTTGGAAGGGACCTTAAAGACGATCTCATTCCAGCCTTCCTGCCATTGGCAGGGACACCCTCCACTAGACCAGATTGCTCAAAGTGCCGTCCCACTTCACATTGAACACTTCAAGGGTAGGACATCCACAACTTGTACCAGGGCCTCACCACCCTCACAGAAAAGAACTTCTTTCTACTATCTAATCTAAACCTACTTTCTTTCAGTTTGAAGCCTTTCCCCCTTGTCCTGTCACTTCAGACCCTTGCAAATAGTCTCTCTCCATCTTTTCTGTGGGCTCCCTTTAGGTACTGGCTGAAATTAGGTTACCCCAAAGCCTGCTCTTCTCCAGACTGAACAATCCCAGTTCTCTCAGCCTTTCCTCACAGCAGAGCTGCTCCATCCCTCTGATCACCTTGGTGCCTCCTCTGGCCTGGCTCCAGAAGCTCCCTGTTCTTGCTGTGCTGGGAGCCCAGAGCTGGATGCAGCCCTGCAGGTGGGGTCTCAGCAGAGCGGGGCAGAGGGGCAGAATCCCCTCCCTGCTCTGCTGCCCACAGGATTTTGCATGCAGCCCACCAAATGGCAGGTTCTGGGCTGCAAAAACACACTGCCAGCTCATGTCTGTCTTCCAGTCCACCCTCAACACAATATAGAAATGTAACCCAAAGGCATCCATAAACTTTTTTCCTTTATGTCTAATTTTATGTTCTATAGGTCACCTTACTTTGGTCTGCAGTTTGGTATGTTTTTAGTCTTTGCTCTTAATGAAAGCATGGATGGCTCAATAAGGGTGATTTAAATTTTGTTCTGCATGTCTCTGAAATTCATCGTGATTCAAAGCACTGCAGGGAACAAGTTTCACAGTCACAGAACAGCAGCTGAGAAAGGTTTGTGTTTTGCACAGACAACCACTTTAAAAACAACTGCTCTTCAAATTCTCACCATGTAGCAGCCATTCTTTGCTATTCCACATGCTGAAATAACTTCTGCACATCTTGGCTCAGGCCAGAAAATCTTGTTGTCTCTTCTTCAGTTCTTCAGTAATAAAATATTCTTGAAGCTCCCTTCAATTAAATTAACTGATATTGCACTAAACCAGATATTATTACTTGTATGTGCCGGTAATACGATTCATGGAGGAATAGTTTTCATTGAAGAGATGGTAACAAATGGCTGGTGGGACTTCAGTAACTAAAACCAGGTTTTTATACTTGTCAGGCATGAAGGTGAAAATTCTAATGAGTTAAGGAAATGTAGTAATTTACAAAGCTTTGTTTGGTAGCATTCGTAATATTACCAAGTTGGGGGAAAAAAAACAAAAAGGAAAGAAAACAGCTTTGCTCTGGAAATTGTATGAAATAAACCACTGCTAACTGATAGGATAGAAGGGAACCACCATGAAAAAGTCTGTTTGTAAGTACCCATAAAAGAGAAAAAGTACACACCTGCCATGTTGTTGAATATGTAGGCAATTATATAGAACCAGCTGGAGCATCTTAGCACTGGCAGTCTCATTCTCAGGTAAAATAATAAACATGTCCATAATCCTGCCCAAATATCTGTATCTGATAGTCATGCGGTAATAACTGTTGCTGGTTCATGGTTTTGAGTGACTGATCTGACAAGAGGAATAAAGTCACACATACGGAAATGTGGGAACATTGAACATATGGAAATCTGCCTCCAGAGTCCGGAGAAGTTAACTTGTCTCGTCTCTCAAATGCTACTTTTGCTGCACCAGAAACAGAAGTGTACGATGCTTCCTTCAGACATATAAATTCAGCGTATTGATTTCTTCGTCAGCACAATGTTTTATATTGTAACTAAATTAGCACACTGTACTTCAAACAACCTTGCTATCTCCAAAAATTAAGCAGCCGTCTTTACCTGGACAAAATTATTTTATATTTGTCCTTGTCATTATTCAGTTCCAGAAACGGTACAAAGCATTATCCCCCACCCCCCAAAATATGTGAATCTCTTCTTAGTATCAGAATAATTTCAGATTTGTTTTAAGTTCCTCTAGCAGAAAGGAGAGCTCTTTATTTAAAAGTGACTTGAAACAGAGTGGAAAGAATGAATTTGTCTCTTTCTCATAAAATGTTTATCCAAAATCATAGCAATTTTAGATCTTTATGAAAGTTATATCTTTATAGAAGTCCCTATAAGATAATAAGAACTTGAAACATAAATGTGGTGTAAACATTTATGAAACTCTTTTGTTTATTGTGCATCATTTCCTCACCACAATAATGCTGCTGTTCACTGTTGTATAATTTATCTTAGTGCCACTTCAATTGAGTTTGCAGTTTTCATAGGAAAGCATCCTAGTTGGGATAATTACTCGCTTTGGAGATGATCAGCAATTTTGTTCATAAGCACCTCTGAAAATTACCCTATCGGCAGAAGGCATTATCCTGCAAGGGCAACATATTGTGCTGCTAAGAAGGGGTATTTTGTCTTTTCTCTTTTCCTTTTTTTCTCTCCTTTCCTGTCCCCCAAAACATTTGACAATTGCTCACAAGATGTGCCAATTTCCTTACAACTCTTCACCAGTTATTTTCAGATATACAATCTCTGTGCCTTTTTTTTTTTTTTTTTTTTTTTTGTAACTGTGCCATTACCATACGTTCTCCTAAAATTCTTAGCTAATTTTAAAGTGCTCTCTTAACATTTAAGTTTTGAAGACATGTAAGCAAATCCAGCTGGATCTTCTGGCAGCTTGGATGTCCGTTGGGGAACATGCATTTCAGGATAAATATCCATTATCAAATCATCACCAAGATTTCAGTTTCTACATTTAATTACATTTGCATTGAACATGCAATTATCAATCAACTTAAAAATAAAATAATCCTTGTGAAAACACCATGGAGATGTTTCTTGACAAGTTCAGTCACAGCAAGTTTACAGATCCTCAGTTCTTGTAAACTGACTCAAGTGCAGTGATGAGAGTTTGAAATGTTTCTGTTGCCAGAGCCTAATTCTGCTGCTTTTATTCATATGGGAGGATAGACTCCTGTATAAATAATCTCACTGAGCAAAACAAGTAAGCAACATGGGGGAAAATTAATTCTTGCTGTCTTTTTGCAAACTTCACAGCTAGTAAATCTTTGTGGGAGTAAAGCTGCACATGATAGCGCAGTTGTGAAAGCTGGAGGCTACTGTGTGAAAGACAGGGAACTTACAGATATATCCACTTCAATTCTGAGTGTGATACCCCAAAAGATCTAAGGTACCAATCAAATGTGATTGGTAACATTAGGTAATACTTTCCCTTCTATTTCCCTGAGATTTTTCTGGCAAGACTTTCCAGTCACTGGAGTTGCATTTTAATTGCCTTGAGAACCTATCAAACCTATCAGTTGCTCTGAGAACCTATCAAAGGTTGACTTCCTCACCTTTGCAATAACTGCCCCAGCAGAATGATCATTATACTACTTGATGCTGCTCCTCTTAGCACTTTACATGGGATAATACTCACTGTAGTTTGTTTCTGCTCTTGATTTTAAATCTTACATAGCATATGCTTGTTTTCTGCTAGCATATTTTTTATACATGCGGTATTATCCAGAAATCATGTTTTCTTGTGCCCTAGTCTAAGCACAGCCATTAAACTCCATGTTGGCCTTCCCCCCAGTAAACAGCACACTCTAAGGAATAATGCTATAAGCCAAAGCATGGGAAATAATACAGGTCTGTCTGTTATGGGTACCAAATAATGTTTTACAGCACTTTGAAATTCTCATCTTTTGGTTCATTTAATGTATGGTCATGAGCACCAAGAGTCATATAGATTTGGATGGCAGAAAATTTGTGCTTTATTTCTGTATCTCTCTAATCCCCATTTGTGTGACCTCAGCATGATTTGCTGTTGTGGTTCACTGTGGGACACATTTATTTACAGATCTTTATTTTCTAACTAATGAGTTGTTCCATAAGCAGCAGAAACAATGAAACCCTGCACACTTATGTACTTTGTCCCCTCCTCCCCTCCTCTCTCTGTCTCTCCACTGTGGAGGAGGGACCTAAACATACCCTAACATACATTTTAGTTGGGATATGTGACTGTGGGACTTTGAGCTACGTGCTTACTGATGGGCAAACCAGCTGCTTCCTCTTCTTTCAGGGAGGCCTCTGTTTCCCACAGTGGTATTACAATAATGTGATTATCTTTGAGCTTTATACTCATCTTATGTTGTTTTACTCCGTTGTTTCAGAGCAGTGAAAAGCATGTTCCTCTTTTCCTTAAAAAGCTGGACTGACAACAGATTTCTCCAAATGCTGTACAAATGTGTTGTGGACAGCCTACAATGGTGTGCTCTGGTGACTGCTGCAGACAAGTAACTGGGCAGAGCTCTCAGAACAAGGATTCCTGTTCGGAAGAAGAGCATCCTCACCTGATTTCAAAGGAGCAAGGACTAGTCACTCAAACCTGACACTGGTGCAATTCTCATCATATTGATAATTTAAAATAAGCAAACTTGGGATAGCAGCATTCTTGTGGGCAAGAAACCTCCTACTTGCTTCGTATTGTGTTGTGGTGGAGCATGTGTACATGGATTTCAGTCCTTGAACCTGTGCAGATCTAACCCTCAACTATAGGGTAGACTATAATAGATATTCAGGTATATGTACAAGTTATTTGTTTTTTTTTTATTAACACTCCTTTTATTTTCTCAAACTACTCCATTTTTGCTGGATGGAAATGCTCCAAAACATTAAAGATAAATTTGATAAAACTGGCATCCTACCCACATGATAGTGAGGGTTTCTTGCTTTTTGCCAAGCAAGTTTTATTTTTGTTTTTAAGGTTTTAGTATTATAATTGTTTTCATTATCTTTCTATATTAATTTATAATGTTTCTGTGTATTTCTGCAGTTGGGTACTAGGGCTAATGAAACCTTTACACCTGGGAAAATTTCAGCAAAATTTTCCTCTGCTGTGCTTTCCTGAACCTGCACTAAAGGCCGGTGCCAAAAGTCCCAGCAATTAAGCATCTCTCATGACATTCATGAGCAGAGCACCTCCTAAATATAAATCCCATTCTGACCTGTAAGGCTTTGCTGAGGCTGCCATATTTTGGATTTCCAAAACTTTATGAGGAATATCAGTTCAATTCCACTTAAATATATATGAATCTGTTCCTTTTATACTATATTACAAAATCTTTAGCTTAAGAGCAGGACTGTGAGGTGTGGAGCTGAGCAATATGATTCTGATTTACGTGGTGTAGATCAACCAATCAATGGCAAAAAGCCCTCACATTCCCTTTTACCAGCATTTTCTCTTCACTCTGTTTCATTCCCAAGCGTCCTAAAACCACCCTCTGGGGAAAGAACTTGGACTTTATCCCCTATCCTCAGAAAAATATTTCTTCTTCCTATATTTCAGCATTTTGTAGACTACAGTACAGCAGGAGCCAAGCTGGAGATACATATTAGTTTGCTGCAAAGGGACTTCTTGTCTCCCTCCTCCTCCCCAAATCCTCTTGAAAAGGGCAAGGGAAGGGTTGGGAAAAAAATATTAGGGATGTGTTAATTTGGATTAATCCTTTATTATCCACTATCACTGCTTCACTTTAATATAAATCTACTTCTATCTCCTTCCATATATCATACAGGTGGTAAGGTGACAAATTTATGGAACCTGCTTCGGAGCCTATAGCTTAATTAACCCCCTCAAAAAGAATTACCTCTTCAAAGTCAAGGTGGACAAAAAAAACCACCCCTTTATGCAGGTTACGGGTTTTTTTTTTCCTTACAAAGCAAGATCCTCAGCCAGACAGCACCAAAGCACCCAAACGGTAAGCAATTTATTTCTTATCGGTTTTATTTCACGCAGCCGTGAATAGCAGAGGTATGTTTCCCCTCTGGACTAATAACAGAAGTCAAACCAAGTGAATTCCTAGACAGCTGAATGAACATAAACCCGACGGGATTAGGTATAGACGCGCCCGTTCGCGGGCCCCGCGGCGGTCCCGCTTCCCGCGGGCGCAGCGGCGCGTTCCGGCCCGCGGGCGGAGCGGGGGACCCGCCGAGCCCCGCGCAGCGCCCGCCGGCCCCTCCCGACGGAAAACGGGGTGCCAGGGCCACTCCAGCCCCGGGGCGCGTCCCCGCCCGCGGGCAGCCGGGGCGCCTCTCCCGTGCTCTCCCGGGATGCTGGGGCTTCCCAGTGGGACTCTCCACCAAGCCGCCGCCTCTCCTTTCTAGGCTGCGTCCCCTCCGTCAGCGGCGGCGGGAGCGGGCTATGGAGGGGCCGCGGCGGCGAGGCGGGGTGAGCCGCCTCACCCCACCGGGGGCTGTCGGCAGGCGGGCATGCGGGGAGGGACGCACGGGGAGACAAGGAAGGGATCCAGGAGGGGATGTAGGGTGGAATGCTGCGGTCCTGCTGGCACCTCTCGGAGCGGCGGAGGAATCTGCGGGCCCGCCGCTCGCCGCTGTGGCGGGGTGCGTGTGCGGCGGAGGGATCGGCCGGCCCGCCGTGCGCCCGCCCCCTGCGCGGCGGCGCGGCCCCGCCGATATAGCGCGGCACGGGAGGCGCGGCCGGCACTTGGCGAGCGGCGCTCCGCGGGTGCGGGGCTGCGCGGGCAGCGGCGGCGGCAGAGGCAGAAGCGGCAGCGGCAGGGTTTGCCTGGGCTGGCCGAGCATCCTCCGACTTGGAACTGTCCACCGGCGAGAGCTCCTGAACATGAGCCTCCTGCCTCTCTACCTGCTCGGATTGCTCCTCAGTAGCGGGCAAGGTAGGAGCGCGGCCGCCTTTTTATTTTTTTTTTTCCCCCCCTTTTAATTATTATTCTTATCTATGCTGTCCACTCCCTCAAATTAATGGAAAAGAAACGGAGAAAAAAAATTAAAGCAATGCATTATCCTGGAATCAAATTAAGAAGGACCTAAAACTTGCTTCATCGCCTAGCTTTTTTTTTTTTCGTTTCAGTCTTCAAGAGGTCTCATTTATAAGGAGGAAAAAAAAAAAAAAGAAAAAAAGCTGGACAGTACTAAGTGCACTTAGCTGCGTTGCATAGGATTTTGCCTTTTTTTTTTTTTTTTTTTTTAAATTTGCACCCGATGAATGTATGAGAGAGATGAAGCGATTACACAAAATCTGTCGAGCACTGGTCTTTAAAATCCGCATCTGCCCGCGGGGAAGGCAGTGTGGGCTTCGTTCTTAGGAGCAGGGAGAAGTGCTGGCGGTAGAGCCCGCGAGAAACCCCACCTGAAGTCTCCCTATCGGGGTTTCTCCTCTCTGGAAGACCCTTCCCCGCGCGCTGCCGGGACACCGAGCCCCGACTCGGGGGTGGCGCGGAGGGGACGGCGCTGTCGGGGCCGCGGGGCTGTGTGCGGTGCGAGCCCTTGTGCCACGGAATCGCACCGCGGGGGCAGGTGTGTGCGGGATCGGGGCGCGCCGGGCTGGAGCCTTCGGGCACGCTTGGTCCTTTGCATATGTATGTGCGTGTATATATATATCTATATATATATATATCTATATATATATATATATATATGTGTGTGTGTGTGTTTATTTATATACATACGTACAGTGCTTCGAGAAACGCGGACTCGGGGGTTGTGCTGCGGCCACGGGGTTTGGTTTGTTTTCTGGGGCTCATATATATATATATATTTATACCTATTTATTTGTTTATTTTTGGATGTCCCCTGCGTGGTTACTTAAGGATTTGTGCTCCTGGAGGAGACTGGGCGGGAAGGGGCGCCGGGAGGGGCGCAGCCGCTGGGTGAGGGATAACCACCGCCGTGTTTGGAAACTGTTCGGGCAAGTTCCCGGCGTCCGGCCGGGGCGCTGAGCCGCGCGGGGCTGTCCCTGCCTCCACTCCCGCTGCCCCTCTGCTCTGTGCGAGGCTTCATTCCCTGCACCTGAGGGGATGGGCCGTGGCCCCACTTGCTAGGGAGGTTTTAGGGGAGAAATAAACCCCACCCAGCCCAAACGCCTCAGCGGGATGTCAGCGGGAGCGGCGGGGCCGGCCCCGGGCCGCGCTGCCGCCGCCCGCCACCAGGGGGCGGCCGAGCTCCACGGCCACGCCGGGAACCGACCGGGACGGGGCGGCCTCGCCCCGGGGCTGCGCAGGGCTGGATGTGACACCCACGGTGTCCTGGGCAGAGCTGGATGTGTCCCCCACGGTGTCCTGTGCAGGGCTGTGCCGGGCTGGATGTGCCACCCACGGTGTCCTGTGCCGGGCTGGATGTGCCACCCACGGTGTCCTGTGCCGGGCTGGATGTGGCACCCACGGTGCCTTGCGCAGGGCTGGATGTGTCCCCCATGCTGTCCTGTGCAGGGCTGGGCAGGGCTGGATGTGCCACCCACGGTGTCCTGTGCCGGGCTGGATGTGCCACCCACCGTGTCCTGTGCGGGGCTGGATGTGGCACCCACGGTGTCCTGTGCCGGGCTGGATGTGCCACCCACGGTGTCCTGGGCGGGGGCAGCGAGATTTGTCGCGTTTAAGGAAGGGACGGGGAGGGGGTCAGGCATGGTGCTTTGAGGTACCAAGAACCGCAGCTGCCAAGTCTCCTTCCATGTATCTGTCGCTAAACCTGGCACCATCCAGGCGGTTTCTTTCGGCGCCAGTTAGTAAAAACGGAGCACCAGGTGCTCTCCATTGCTGCAGAAAATGCTCCCCTGCTTTTGCCCCCTCGGGGTGAGCTGGGGATGTCTCCCGAGGAGCAGCGATTCGGGAACACTCCGGAGGCTTTTCCGCACAGCCGGCACCGGGATGGCAGAGGAGGAGAACGGGAAGGCTTCCTACGGGCTTTGCATTGATCTACCTGGTGTAATGATGTGCGCAGAGATGGGGAATGCGCCTCCTCCAAAGAAAAGAAAGCGACTTTGTGAAGTGTGATTTCTGCAGCGTGGGAGGATTGCATAGTTTAGGTATCTTACTATCACAAATGTCAGGAGATAAATAATGGAGTGGAATTACAGATGCTATTAAACTGAGTTTTAAAAATTATAGGATATGTATGAGGGGGTGATGGAAAGAAGAGAAGGAAAGCTGAATAAACCTAATATTGATAGTAAGTTATTTTCCTCAATTTAAAGAAACAGCTTCATTTTATTTTTTTTTTTTTTTTTTAATAAAGGGAATTTCATTGGCCGAGTATGATTTTTTTAACTGTCTGTAGAAGTAACAGAAATGTGCAGCCTCATTCCACAGCAGGGCATAGTAAATGGGAATGGGAGAACATCTGCATATGGAAAATACACCCATTTAGGTTGCTAGGGAAGAGGCGTTTTCTACAGTGGTGTTTGGGGCTGAGTTTATTATTTTTAATTTTAATGAGCATTATTGAGGTGAGGGATTTATTGTACATCTTGAAGTGACTCAATTGAATCAGTGATTTGAGAGGATATTAGAAAAACTCATGGGATTTTTTGGGGTTTTTTTTTGGGGGGGGGATTGCAGTGGTGAGGAACACTTACATTATCAAATGAAGATTGTGGTGCTTGTGAGGGTTGCAATTTTTGTTTGTTTTTAAGAAAGGCATTATTATGTGAGTCTTAAATGTGTATGACTTTTCAGATAATTTGGATGGCTAAGAAAAAGTCAATACATTTGGATCATTTGCTTTGGAAATACTGAAACTCTTAGGTTCAGGAATTATATTTTGACGGATAAAGCTGCAGTAAATTTTATGAAGAATGACTGAAGCCTTTTCTTTGAGAAGTGCTGGTGTCTAAGACTGGAGAGAGAGAACTGTGCTGTATTTGTTCTGTTCCAGAAAATCAGAGCAGTTTGAGAACAAGTAGCAGACAGTCACCCCCTCCCCCAGCCCCTTACGTTAAGAGCTTATGAATGTCATAATTATCTGCCAAGGCCAAATATTCCCTCTCCTAATTTCATCACAAGGGAGGAGTTTAACTGGCAGTGTTTTTATGCTCAAACAAAAGGATTTTTTTTCTTAACATTTCAAAGCTGTCCAGACAATTTATTGAGCTTGAATTAGCTTTGCTTTAATAAAAATTGAAACAAAACACACACACATACTCCCCACCATACCACAAACCAAAAAGGAGCATACTGCACTCTGCAAATCTGCCTTTTAAGATATGTAGTGATAAATAAAGTTTCCTTGGTTTTTACCAGTGTCCGGGGACACTGGTTTTAAGTGGGTGAAATGGACATCTTCCCAAATTGTAAAATCCTATTTTTTACCACTCTGCACAATATACATTTCTTTAGGTTAGCTTTTTTATTATTATTATTATTAATATTTTAATTAAATTTGCAGTAGAAAATGTTTTGCTTGTAGAATTCAATCTATTTTGTGCTTATCCAGGAGATTCGTAGGAGTGAATATGTTGTGCTTCAACTTTCTTCTTTTCATTGCTTTGGTATGAAGTTTCTTCTTTTATTTTGTGAAGAGTTTCTCTTTACAAGTGCTTTAAAGGGATGTCTTGTTAATAAGGAACTTTTCCCCAGGGAGATGCCAGCATGTGTGTCTTATTCACCAGCAGTCTGGAATCCTGCTTCTTTCTGCTTTTTGCGTAGTGACCCCATGACATTTGGAATTTTTGAAATCAGTGATTTTGTTTACTGGATTAAGTGTAACTACTATTTTACTCTGATTGTACACTGAAATCTGAAGCAGATCCTGAGACTTCAACTGGACATTTTCTACCAGTTGATTTATACAATTGCATTAAAATACAGCTATTCTCTTTCCTTCCTGTTTTCACCCTTCTAAAACAAACAAAAATTTGACAAAAATAATATTTGATTTTTCTATTTTAGGCTATGTTCTGCTCTTCAGGTAAATATGAGAATCAAAATGCCTGCCTGAAAATAAGCCTGAACTGATGAGGTGTTCTGAAACATTGACTTAAAAGCAGGTAGATGAGAAATATGTAGAGAGCTTTATTTCATGCACTCATACAAATGGAATTAGAGATACTTTTATCATTTGCAGCAACTCTAAATCATGAAACATATGAATGATAAAGTCATAGACACAGAGCTTTAAAGTCTTAGAGGTTCAATAGCATAATTTGGACTTTTTGTCTTACATCACAACACATTTATTTAGATAACTCATTATTTTTATCTATGGAAGTGCTGCTGGATTGTTAAGATGAATTTATGTATTATTTGCCTTTCATGGCCACCTTCTTCAACAAATGTTTTGAGAACAAATGCAGTATTTGTTTGCCCTTTCACTGACCTTTCCTTTGAGGCACCTTTCTCAAGTGGTTCATGTTTACCTACTGATTTTCTTTCAATTTACTCCAGTAATCCCACAGTTACATTCAGCACACGCCATTTGATTTCAGTGCAATTGAGTCAAGTTAATATGACATTTTGGGAAACACATGTTTTAACTTCACTGTAATTTGTGTCTGTGAGTTGAAAATGTATTATTGAAAGAGTAGGATATGAACTTCTCCACTTAAAGAATCTGAATAATGGCTAGTATTCAGATTTTAAACCATTTATTTAAACTAATTCATGCCAGATGTTTTATTTGTTTGTTTGGTTTTCATGGGTTTGTTTTGGTTTTTTTTTTTTTTTTTTTTTTTTTTTTTTTTTTTTTTTTTTTTTTTTTTTTTTTTTTTTTTTTTTTTTTTTTTTTTTTTGTAGGGTGTTTTGGTTCTTGTTTGCTTGTTTTAATTATTTTTTTAGCATACACATTTTCCTTAAGAAATAAGGGCAGTATAGTTGATTATGTGTATTCTGAAGCTCTGCAGGTCGTTTGAATCTCATTTTCAATGTCTCTTGAAACACAGAAATAGGAGACACTGGAGAAAAACTTACTGATAACCTGAGGTATTCAAATCTGGAGGTTTGTTGGAGTGTCCTAGACTAGATCCAGGCCAATTGGTAACTTATGTCTTAACACCAGTTTTTATTTTGACCTAAGCAATTAATCATGGCCTAATTCTGACGTAGTGTCATGGCTTCCCCCTCTGTGTATTTAACTGCTTCTTAGTTTAGGTATTTGACTAGAATATTCAATTTTTGGTAACTAGATTAAAACTCAGAATAATTTTTAGTATTAAATAGGGCATTCAGAGCACTACTTGCTGTTACTTCAAGAATTTAAAGATGTCCAGCTTCAGTGATATAATTCTGCATTCTTTAACAAAATATTTTTGTTGCTTTTGTAGCTCAGTTCCTCTTAAAACTGTTTGAATGTGTTTGTATACTTTTTAAAAGATATCAGGAAACAAAAGAGTTAACTTAAGAAAGCAAGATTCTCTTCAGATGCCTTTTGTTATGCCATAGCATCTTTAATGGGGTGTCTTCAAAAATAAAGGTACCAAGGTTTTTATTTTTATTACATGCCTGAATTTTTGCATTATTTGTTATCTATGGATTGATGATATCATTAATTGGAGAAGACATTTTCTGATTTGTTTTGCTGTAGATGAGCAGAGAACCTACCTTTTAATTTATTGAATAGAAAGAAAGAAGAAAAACAGGGAGAGTGATTTATCTGCTTACAGCTATTTGTGGTGACATCTTACAATATTAAAATCCTTGTGTACTGGAAAAGAAATACATGTAAATAAAAGTTATGTGGAAAGGACACAAAGAATACAGGTATCAACAATGTTAGGAATCCCTGTGTTCACAAGGCTACCAAGCCTTTGAGTGTCCTGCATTTGAGTGGCTCCATGGAAGCACCAAACCAGAGGCTCATTCTTAGCAGGAATCTATTGATTCCACAGGCTTCACTGGAGTATGTGAAAGCATCTCTTGAAATGGCAGGAGGTCACCAGCATTTATTTTTGAAATAGCGTGAGATAGGCAACACTGTCCATTTATGCTGCTGTTATGACTTAGGAAATTATGATTAACAGAAAATTTCTCTCTTTGCATTTGTGCATTAGTAGCTGGATCATTAATGAATGCATGGGAGTAACCGCCTGAACTACAAATCTAATGATCTACTGCAGAATGAGATATTTATAACACAGTACTTAGATATTAAGGTATCTGTGAATATTGTCATTTGGGAGGCACTAGAATGGGATTCACACAGAAGCTGTGGATCCTGTCCCTGGGATTGTTCAAGTCCAGGCTGAGTGGAGCTCTGAGCAAGCTGGTCTGGTGGGAAGTGTCCCTGCCCATGACAGTGGGGTTGGAATGAGATGATCTTTATATTCCCTTCCAATCCAAACCATTTTATGATTGTAGCCAAACTCTGTTGATTCTAGTCATAGGAGACCATCAATTGACTTAAGTTTGTGTTTGCATGAGATACAAGAAGGACCAGTTCTTTAAAAGCGTTTATTTTACTGTCTCAAGTAGATTAATCTGGGAAAGGTGACAGTGAAGTGTATTAACTAAAGATTCATTACACAGTTTCTGCTTATTTAAGAACAGTGCTAAAAACTTGCAGCCAAACACCTGCTGAAATGTTTTACCTGCTTCCTGCCTCTTCTGGAAAAGAAAAAATACAGTCCTTTGGTTTCATCTGCTCTTAAACGTGATGAATAAAGATCATTGCAAAGAGGATGAAAAGAACAAGTCTTTCAGAAACCTATTTGACAAGCCTGGAGATGTACTAACCAAGGGTGTAATTTGTTACCAGTTTCTATGGTCCAAGCATAATCATGTCTGAAATACCCTGTTTCTGGATGGATAACGTCCAGATAAAATTGGGAAGCAGCATTTAGTACTATGGAGGTTTTGTCAGCCTCTTTAGTAGTCCTGCCTATCATTACTGAAATAAATTTCCTCTTAACTAAACAATTTCCTTCAAGAACTAGCTTTCCATAAAAAGCATAGATCTTTGATATGTTAATTTATGTTCATTTAAGATGTAGTGGCTCTTGGTTTAAAAAAAAAAAAAAAAAAAAAAAGAAAGAAATACAGGTGGCTTGTTTTCATTTTACTGAGTTAAATTTTTCCTCCTAATAAAATTTATATTGTGACTTTAGAAGGTTGCACTGGTTTTCCTTTGGTGTTCTAATTGCCTGAGTAGTATTGCTAAACAGTGGACAGAGGTTGATGAATAACCTCATAATTCACCAACAGACAGAGCTGTAGCTTATTAATAACTTATAAGGATACAAATGAAACTTTTCTTTTCAAGATGATGTTTCCCATTAGCTAATACTAAACTGATGGTTTGCATTGCAGTTGTAGTCTAAGGAACAATATCAGCTATGATCTGAAATTCATACTTGGAAATCACACAAGAAGTCATTGTCCTGACCCCTTTGCCCAAGAGGTGCCATTTAGAGCAGAGTATGAATTCAGAGTAAAAACACTCATTGCCAGCAATTTTCTTGCTACTAAAAGATGTTGTACCAGATTCAGTCAAGCTGCAAGTAATTTCAAGCCCATTAACTTTGTAGACCCTTGTACTCAGCTGAATTTGGCTTGCATGAACTCAGGTCCATAGTTAAAATAATAAAAGTGTTTAAAAACAGAAACACAAAGATGTGATACAGATAGATATAAATAGGAGGGAAGAGGTAATCTTGCCTCTTATTATGAACAGTTCCTTTAACTGATGACACTTTTTTTTTTTTAAAAGGATACATGTAATCAAGGTGCAATTGTACCGTGTTAATATTATGACATTATTTTAATTAGTCAAAGCAGAGTAAACTACAGATCCAGTGTAGCTGATTTATGGGGCAGAGGATAGCAAATGAGGATATAATAAATATACTGGAGACCAGTTATCTGGAGTATCATAATACAGCATTTTTTAAGAAGTTCTTGAACATACCATACTCATAAACTAATGTGCTTACTGGATCAGAAAAAGATTGATGTACTCCAGTGACCTCAACAGAGACTCAAAGCAGGAGTCATAAAGGAACAAGTACAGAACAGGAAAGAGTGTGATACTTCTGTCAGTGCACCTACAGTGTTCAGGGATATGTCAGGTTATGTCTGTGTGATCTTCCTTAACGATCTTGGCAGATCTTTGTTGCGTGAATTTGTTCCTAAATCTGCCGGTACTTTGATCTGCTTGGTACAAAGTGTCAACAACTTACACAAGAGAAAAAGAAGTCTGAAAAAATAATGTTCAGTACTTTAATTGTGGTGCTGTAAGTAGTGGAGTTGTACCAGTTCCTTACTTGACTCTTCTGTGGCATTCGAAATTGCACATAACAGAGAAGCTGCCAATCTCTTGTGATGGACTCAGAACTACGTGTTATATCCATGGGCTTTACAGTGAATTAATTTTTTTTTTTTTTGCTTAGTAGTCAGTTCACTAATTTTTTAAAGCATTTTATTTTCCTACTCTTTTGGTAATAGTTATTTTAATTTAACAAATAGTAATGTGAAGTATTTGAATTTTTATCTGATCTGCATCAGGCCAATTTTAAAAAAGCTTCCTTGTTTGTAAGTCTCTCTTTTGCACTATAGTCAGTGTTGTGAGTTGTGCCTTACAAGGAGGTGAGGGCTAAAACTAGTCTAGCAGTCATCCTGGCGAAATCAATGCTGAGAGAGATTTGATTGCTAGAAAGGTGATTCCCAGGGATCAACATATGGAAAGAGCAGAGGTACTTTAAAACAAATCTTGATATATGAGTAAATGGCTATAGAATGATTAAAAAATACACAAGAAAACCCCAAAACCAACCCTTCAGGATGAAAATTAATTTCTGACCAAAAAAACATATGAACAGGAGGGAAGAAGTATTTTTAGTCTTAAGATCATAGAATGTCAGAATCATAGAATCACAGAATGTCCTGAGTTAGAAGGAACCCACTACAATCACAGTATCCGACTCCCGGCCCTGTGCAGGAGACCCCAACAATTGCACTATGTGCCACAGACATTGTCCAAATGCTCCTTGAGTTCTGTCAGGTTTGGTGCTGTGGTCACTTCCCTGGGGAGCCTGTTCCAGTGCCCAGTCACCATCTGTGTGAAGAACCTTTTCCTGATACCCAGGCTAAACCTCCCCTGACACAGCTTCAGGCCATTCCCTTGTGTCTTGTCACTGATCACCAGAGAGATCAGTGCCTGCCCCTCCTCTGCCCCTCATGAGGAAATTGTAACTGCAGTGAGGTCTCCCCTCAGTCTGCTCTGCTCCAGGCTGAACAGACCAAGTACCCTCAGATGCTCCTCATATGTCTTCCCCTCCAGACCCTTCACTATCCTCACTGCCCTCTATTGGATGTTCTCAAATATAATTCCTATATTGAGGTAGCCAAAACTGCATACAGCACTTAAAGTGAGGCTGTACCAGTCATTACAATGTGCAGCCTTAAATTCTTTGCATTTTTTTTAAGTTATATTTTAGCAATAACAGAGAATTGCAATGACAACATTGCACAACATTTAAACCTGGTTTTTGCTAATCACCTGAATGATCTGGTATGAGGAATCTCTACCTTGCAACAGAATCTTTGGGTTTGCTGCTTTCTGTTTGGTGTTTTGTTCTTGAATTCTAATTTTGTAAATATTGTCTTGTTCATCTTGGAATTTAAGATTAATTATATCCAGTTGCTGTCTGTAATAAATTGCTGTCTGTAATAAATAATGCAGCAATTCATGTGCTCCTGTGCTTTCTCTGTTGCAATATCCAAATTTAGAGTTAAGCAAAAGCTAATGCTGACTTTTCCTAGTGGAGACTGTCTGGAGTATAATATGAATGCCACATCTCCAGACTTTTATTTTCTTTTATTTTAAGAAAACCGTGTAATGTGAGATGAGTTCTGCTAACAGAACTCTGTGCACCCTGCAGCCACAGAACTCCCACTGAAGTCAAGTGTTTTAGGGGTTGTACTGATTGCACTTTTCAGGGTCTGATTGAAGCTTTCAGGAGTTGTATAAATTCTGTATGAGTATGTGGGAATTTTGATGCAGTGAAGATTACAAAAATCAAGCTCTCTAACTTCGTGTATTTAAGCAGTAAGCATGTTTATAAGTAGAGCTGAAAAAGTGTGGGGCTAATCCAAGAAGAACTGGAAACTAAAGGGGTGTTCTGGTGTGCCAGATTCTATTCAAGAGATAAAGTGCAAGACACAAAAAGGATATTTTTCTCTGTGCTTTTTAATAATAAATCCAAAGATACATTGTAAATATTGTAAGCTCCTGGTTTCATTGTCTCCCTCTAGGAACATATGCAAAAATTGTAATTAATCATCATGGTCATTTAGCTGTAGCCTGGGCTATAACTCTCTTGGGAAGTTTAGCATTCAGTGTGAAAATTCATCACTAAATTCATCACTCGGGTTTGCTTGAGCTTTTGAGGCTTTTGATTTACTTGCTTGTTTTGGTCTGTGGCTTTGTGACACTGGTCAAAATTGTTCTTTAGGCATTCAGTATTCAGGTCATGCCTGCAGGTCTGTAAGTGCCACTGCCTGAGCGATCAGATGTTCTAGGGACTTGTGCCAGTTTATGGCAATTCCACACATTGGGTTCAACAGCTTTTAGCATTTAGTCAAAATAATCCTTTCCAGCACCTGTGTGTTGCTTTTCTGTGAATTAGAATTCTGTCTTTGGATTACACAGCCTGTGCATGCAAAAAATTTACCTTGCTGGGTTTGAGAACTCTCTCAGAGGTGGTGTTTTCTATACAGTTCTGCTAAATTTATGGTATACTTACTCTGATTTTACCATTCTTGGAAGAAAATTTATAGAATTCTGTTTACTGTCATAATAGTGATTTTCAATTCTGTGAGTACATGGCCTTTGTATGTGCTGCTAGTTTTAAAATAATTTTGATCTTACATTCAAATTCCTATATCATTTGCAAACAGTAACTTAAATCAAGAAATTCTTATGTGTCTTCTAAAATCCCAGGAATCACAAGGAATCACCTATTTCACTCTGTGTAGTCCTCTGTGCCACAGTCTGACAGCCTTTTATTTTTTTTGTGGTCCTAGGTATGAATGAACACTTTATTTGCTGCATAAAAGAGCAGATATGGTTGGGGAAACTATTAAGTAAAGAGTAAAAATGGTGATGAAAAGAAGTAGACCTCTCTGTGAATCATGTATTTTGCATTTTTAGTTACATATGATCTGATTTAGGAAAAAACCAACCAAGCACAACTAAGCAATCCCAAAAAGCATCCTTCTCCAGGGAAAAGCCCTTCTGCTGTCAGATGGAGTTCTGATTTCTGTTCCTCTGTGCTCATTTTAAAACAGGTCAGCTAACTGTAGCCAGTGAGCGCACCAGAAAATTAAAAGACTTTATCATCATGTAAATATTATGAGAGCTATTCTAAGGAAATCTTACTATTTTTTAGTGTGATTAGTGACTGTTGCTATTGCTTTGTTGCACCTTAAATACGTTTGTGGCTACTTTCCAGACTGTGAAGCTCACTGAGGAATGTTCTCAAAGGTTTTTAGATAGTCTTAAGTCAATGCAAGGTAGCACTGCAGAAAAAACATTTATCCTCATAACTATACCAACTCTATTTTCAGTGACCTGCAGTTATTAAATAAGTAACATCCCTATTTGTCTTCCTGTAGAAAATCCTGTTTCTGCAGTGATGGTCTGTTTTTACCTATGAAAATGATTTAATTATCTAATGATTTTTATGAGTGTTTGATCAAAGAAAACAGTGTTGTAACAGGGGGAGATGGGAAACTTAAGTAGCACGGAAAGAGGAACCCTGAGTGCTTGTTCTCCTCCAGCAAAAGATGTTTCTTGGCCAGTGGTGGAGGTTTTCTGTTTTTTTGTTTGTTTGTTTGTTTGCATGTTTGGGGATTTTTTGATGTAGTCTTTTACTGTTTTGTTTTTGAGGTTTTTTTAAGGGGTAAGCTTTTAAGCTTTGTGCTAAAACAAAGCATTTGGTTTTCATAGTTCAGAGGTGCTTTTATAGAATCATAGGATTGTTAAGGTTGTCAAAGACCTTTAAGTTTATCAACCATCAACCCAGAATCACCACCACATTCACCACTAAACCACATCCTCTGTCATATTCACATATTTTTTGAATGTTTCCAGAGATGGTGACTCCACAAGTTTCCTGGGAAGCCTGTTTCAGTGCTTTACAACCCTTTCCATTTTTTTTTTTTCCTAATGAAAGCATCACATAAAGTGCCACATAGCACTCATAAGACTGGAAGACAAGGCCTCCTCTTAAAATTCTATTACCTGATGTTTTTCTGAAATTCATTCTAAAAATAGCTGCACGTATCTATGACAAAGAATTACTAAAACAGCAGAAATAAGAATATAAGCTTTTCTAAGCAGCTGTTAGGGAAAAAACTGCATGATGAAGCAAAAGCTACTTTTCACAGTAAACACTTCTATACACAAAAAAAAAAAAATTATTGCCAGTCTTAGTTCAATTGTTCATGAAATACCTTTGTGTAAGGTTTAATTCCTGCCTAAATAAATATTTGCTTGTTTTGTCTGGGTTTTGTGGATTGTTTTTTTTTTTTGTTGGAATGGGGGTTTTGGGGTATTTTTGTGCAGTTTTCCTTTTTCTTCTGCCTTCACAGTATTCACTTTTCCTACTGTCTTACACGAATTAAAATATGAGTGAAGTCATGCCCCTATAGATATTTTCTTCCTTAACTGATGTGAAATTAAGCATGAAGAAACTTTAAGAAAAGTCAGAGGCCATCATGGTTCCAGAACTGAACCAGCTATTTTGATTTCATTTCAATGCTGTAACAGTCATCCTGCTTTTATTTTATTATGTGATACAGGGTCCAAACTGACATGAAAAGATGTGCTGATTGTGAACTTGTTTCACTGTTGTTCTTTGGTGCTATGCATATAGATTCCAGGAGCTCAGTCTCAAATGGGCCTAAGCTGAGGCTGAAATGTTTGGTGGGCTTGATTTAGCATTTTTTTAGAATCCTAAGGAGTACCTCTCAGAAATCTTTATTTAAATCTGCAGATTAGTGAGGGGAATGCTCAGTGGTTCTTTTTAAGAAATCGGGGATTCAAAATAGAAATGTTCCTTTTGGTGGGAAAATACATTGCTGGGGGGAGGGGGGAAGGAGAGGAATACAAACAAAAAAAACCCAGCACAAAGCCAAAAAACACACTAATGTGGGTGAAAGCAACCTGTAAGACATGTATTTAAAGGTTTATGTTCCCCTCTCAGTATTCTGACACTGCCATCAGAAATTATTTTTTTGTGGTTTTGAAATAAGAACTGAGAGCCTGTATCTCTTTGAAGAACTAAGTGGAATAACCAAACTGTTTTACTGCCATGGCCAGCTAGGCTATTTTGGTGTTTTAAGCTGGTTGTGAATGCTGGACTGATAATGCTTCAGGTGCATGGAATTGGTGAGAAAGATGCTTCCAGTATTGATATATTCAGAGCCTGACCAAGTTTTTTTTTTTTTTTCCTGCAAACTCCATATATTAAAATTGCCAGACTGGATATCTGTAGTTGTGGTTTTGTGTCTTTTGGGAGTGAAGGTGGACCTGCTTTTGTCTTCCTGGGTTTTGTTTCCATTTGTTTCCAGATGCCTTGGTGTTACACTGATGCCTTTCTATGATCAAACACATTGAAATACAAATGCAAAATTAGTTACTGGTAATATTAGTTTCAAATATAGAAATAGCTAAATAAGTCTATGTATTTAATCATGTAACAGTGTTCTAAGGAGGCAATATTGTTACTTAGGCAGGTGTTTTAAGCGAGCAGTTTACAGGGTACCAAATGCTGGTGCAACCCTTTGTAGCTTCTTTAATCCCACAGTAGAAATGGGGAGGGCTCTGGAATGTAGATTGGAATGCACATTCCCTGATCCCTTAAAATAACTGAGAGAACAGAGTAATTAGAGGGGCAAAATTTATGTGTCCCCTTCACTGTTTGTACACACAAGAGGTTATCTATTGCTGTAAATTGAATTGGCTGTATAAACAGTAGCATAATTTATTTAGAGTTAGGTCTAAAAGACTTGGAAAAGACCAGTGGAAGAACAAGAAGGGGATTGTAAAGAGAAGGGAGGTACAGAGAATGCAGCTGTACTTTTGTACAAGTAACTGATGTAACTCATATATATTGACATATTTAATTACAGTAGAATTTCTTTTTGCTTTAACCATTGGCAATGAAGAGAGCAGGAGACCAACATTTCAGTAAAAGTTCTAATCCTGTATGAAAATGCGTATTTTTATCTAAAACCAATCATATTTCATAAATTTATAAAATCAGTCACCACCTCCTTCTGCTGATCTATGAATATTCATCCATTCACTTCTTCCCCAGATGACTTGAAAAAATGACGATGTGCCTTTGAAATGGATATATATAGTTTTTTCTTCAAAGTCAATAATATAACTTCTATATAACTCTTTTGGATGCTGTTCAGTGTACACTCAGTTGCTGAAAGGAATGTTTTGGGCAGCTGCCTGCTTGCAGCCGTGGTAGTGGCATGAGAGGCACACACACATGCCCCTGCCCTGCTTCTGCAGAGGTCTGGGATGCATTGCTCCCCTTCTGGCTTCTGCAGGGTTAAAATAAGACCATGTTTCTATCTTTCTGTAGGGATTACTCAGGTGAACAAAAGTATAACACACACTAACACAAACAAGATAAATTATGGTTAAAATTGATAGCATGTATCACTAGAGTAACTCAACAGAAAGTCAGTGCAACTTGCTCAGAAATACAAGGACTTTTGTGTGTGTGTGTACAGAATAGTTTTAATTTCTCTATTCAGTTGGATCTTTAATAAATATTTTTAGTGTTTCTTATCTTTCATTAGCATTTAAATGTTTCTTGAAAATGATGTGCTTATCTTAGAAGCACGTATCCCTTTTTTTTAATTTAAGGAAAATGTGGGTGGTTTTCTTATGTTTAAATAAGCTCCTTGAGAAGAACAGTTATAATTTTATTAGAGGTTAGTTTGTTGCATGTAATATGCTCCTTGATTTTTTAATCTTAATTTTTACAGACCAAATCTGTCACTTTGGTAAACAAGATGTTTTATTTAATCTCCAGCCTTTAATGCAGCCTTCTGAAAGACGGACCTTTCTGAGTGCAAAGTTCGTTGTCATGTTGCTGGTGCATGTTTCTGACCAGAATGCAAAGTAGCTTGAATCCATACATTCTTTTTTTCCTGTACTGGGATAGCTGCCAAATCTATGTCAGCAATTAACTTCTGAATGTGTCAGCTGTAACAAATACAGTTCATTGTTTCCTGACTAGTTAACAGCTAGTTTAAAAGGCAGAAACAGCCTCAAATGAAAGGGAAGTACTGTGTATTTTGTATCCAAAATCCTCAAGCTCTTAAAACCACTTAAAAAAAAGAAAATTAAAAACTATTTCTAGGAGGCATTTTTAGAAATTTAAAAGTATTTATTTGATTATTCAAGTCAAAATATGCCAGATAACTGGATAATGAAGTTATCTGACATAATTATGGTCAGTTACAGGTAATTTTCAATAAAGGGCTATATCATTCAATATCTGAGCTTCTGTTTCTCTTGTGTGTAAACCAAAACACCAACATCCATTTCCCCCACCCTCCCCAAAAAAAATCATCCAAGAAATACAGAAAGAAAAAAAAGATATTACAAGAAATAAATTAAAAAAAATTAAAAAACTTATTCAGAGAACCTGACACTGTGGGGGTTATCTAAAATGAAGTTCAAAATCAGTTTAGAGGAGTGCAATAATAATACTCTTCGTCCTCACAGATATGCATGTTCTTCTTATTAATGTTTGAGATTTCTTACATTGACAGGCTGTTTCCACAAAGTTAAAATAATGCAATATTCATGTTTAGCCTATATTATTTTTGGTAAATTTTCCTTTGCAAGTGAAATGCGAATGGTTTGCTGTGAACATTTAAAAGCCACTGTATCTTTAATTAGTTCTTTAAGCTTCATGTAGACCTCTTCTTTTCCAAATTTTAAACCAGTTATCCCAGCAGAAGTATTTTGCTATTTAAATTGCAATTTTAATATACATATGACACTTTTTGCTTTCATTTTCTCTTAAAGGTGTATTTTTATATATTCTGTCTTGTTGAGCTCAGCGTGAAGATATTGTTAGTAAATGAAGACAAAAGGGGCGGTTGTAGCACGTGTCATAGTCAATTTCCGTCATAAGAGGGCAGATTCAGTTTTTTTCTTACAGTGGTGGCAGGTGATAAAGCTTTGCTGAGATGCAGAATTATTTCATTTTACTAGTTCATTTGAGCACTCTTATTTTTAGATTGCAGCAAGTGAAAGGTTTGGATGTCCTATGAGGCAGAGCAGAGAAGAGGAAGCTGTGCAACGACATGTCAGTAATTTATCAACAGGAGGAAATCTATACTGTTATACATCTATAAAAACCCAGCCAAACAAAAACACCCTCTGGAAAACACAAATTGTGTTCACACTGAACAGGTGGTTTGAGTAATTTGTTGGCAGCAAGCTAGACTGCTAGGTGAATTTTTAAATGCAAGGAAAGTTGTGGAAGAGTTTATTTCTTGAGTCCTGTAAAATAAGTTATGTATGGTAAGAGAGTGAAGTAGGGAGGGAAATAGTCTTTGCATAGCTAGGAATTATAGACTTTCCATATATATTTGTGTAATGAAATGTTACCTCCCTACACATTTCCAGTGATGCAGCCTATGCAGAGAGAACAAATTGTGCAGATTGTGAATCCCAGACCCTCAGCACTCGTTCCTCCTGCTCTCTGCCACCCCCACACCCATTTCCATAGTTTCCTTCTTGCACAGGAGTGCTGTTTCATTTCAAAGGACTTCAGGCAGTGCTTCCCCCTATGCACGAGTCAGAATGTTTGATCTTTGTAATGCATAATTGTCTGTATCTGTAGAACAGCAGTTGTGACTCACTAGCAGGATTTGTTTGTCTGTCCTTAACTTAGTATTCGTGGTAGAAAACAGGAGTGGTGCTGTCTCTCTCCCTCCACCCCCTCCTTTCTCTTCTCCTTCTGGTGGGAGACCTGTAGGCCTTAGGATAAAAAGCCAATTTCAGATACCTAAATAAAAAAAAAAAATCTAGTAATTCCCATCTGATATGCAAACCATCTTTAACTCAAGTTACACACTTACAGCTCAGATCTTTTTGAAATCTCAACCACTCCCACCATAATTTCCGGCTCTTACTTTTAGTAACACTTCTTGAGCTTGCTGGTGATGATAAAACACACTCTGAGTTTATCCTATGCATTCTGTAATCCAAGATCTTTTAAATTCATTATCATAATGCCAAGATTGTGTAAGGAAGGGAAGGAGGTATTAAAAAAGCCAAAGAAAAAAAAACAAAACTGATGGTAAGGGTAAAGATAAGAAGAATTTTGAATTGCAAGTTGAAGACAAAATGAATGAGCAAGTAATTTCCATCCCATAAGCTTAAATGAAACAGGATTCATCAGCAAATTCTGTATTTCTGTTTAAAAGATGTTTGGCCAGCACATGTTTGATGCTCTTGCACAAGTAGTGTGTGAGGCTGTATGTGCAAATATAGCCTATAGTTTCATATATCTGAAAAACAGAATTAATTTTATTTAGTTGCAGCATTTTGCCATATTTCAATGAAGTCTGTTCTTTTAATATTGTTTTTATTTTTAGGAATAAGTGTTCAAGATAAGAAAGGGTATCAGGAGATGTGAGCAAATGGGCTTCTTTACTCAAGAGTGGGGAGGATAAATTCGGCATCTTTAACAATTCAAGAGTTGCAAGAAGAGAATTATTCTTTCATTCAAGTGTATGCTTGGTGAAGGAAAAAAATAAGTTTGAGCTGACTAAGCATCTTTAGTCTGAAAATATAATACTTTTGTCCATAAGAGTGAAGAAAATTGGAACAGAAAATATTCAAAAAATACTTCAAAAATATTTGTATAAAATTAAGTGATTTTAAAGTGGGCATAAATGGATTTGAGGGTGATGTGGTAATACTGTGCCCACAGAAGGACACCAGCATCATTAACTGAATAAAAAATCCGAGGCAAACAGCACTTTCAGGATAATTTTAGGAATTAAACCTTGAATTTTCTTCTGTAAGTCTGTATTTGGCAAATTAAAAAGAACATTGAAATTAATTATTTAACACTTAATCCATTCTAAATATTAACATCTGTTCAGGAAATTTTCTAGAATTTCAGGTTTGTAAAATCTGTGCAAGGATTAATCATGCATCGAGAATCATCTCAGTTTTCACTTATTTCATGTTCTCATTATGGATTAGTGATAATTGAATCCAAAATTTGAGATGAAAAGTAGGTAGCATTTCACAAGTGCTATGAAATGTGACTGTAGAGTCCACTTCTGTTCACCAAAATAAATGGTTTCTAAATGCTTTGACTTCACAAAATAAGTAGGAATTCTCAAACAGTGGAAGAAAATAGAAGTTATGGCCATTAGAAAAACAGAAGCATTAACATTTTTGTGGAACTGACACAAACTATTCTGGATATGTTTAAAGAAGGATCTGGTATGTAGAGAAATCATAGCCAAGTGAATTTTGCCAATCTGTTACTGAAAACATTAAATGATCATTTAATGAGTATTTGTACTCTGGAGAGGAGACCTTAAAATGTGACTCATCTTGAAGAGTCACTTGAAGAGAATTTTAATTGTGACTTTTGTATGTTTTTAAATAATTAATGATACGACAAATTTCTGCTTTTTTCCTATGATTATGTCATTCATTTCTTCAGTGTAGCTGTTTTTCCCAGCCTTTCCAGGCAGCAAAGAAGGCTGGATATCCACAAGAGAGGCAAATATTCTCCTAAATGTTCTCTGTTGATGGTTTCAGTCAATGCTGTAGAAGCAACTTTGCCTAAGAAAGAAGAGAACCATAGTGCCAGCAAATAACTTACATTCAACATGTCAAAGTCTAGTTCCACTCATTCCTTGAAAAGAAAGGACAAATGGAAACAGTCTATAATGTTTCATATCCTCTCTTATGAAACAGCACTATCTTTGGCAGGATAGATTTCCAAATTTTGTAACATAACAGTTTTTTTTATTTTATTTTAGATACTCTGCCATGTAAATCTTAAGTTGCTTAGGCCTTAGTTTAAAATGATATCACTCTGTCATTTAGGTTTTAAGGTTTACAACAACAAAAAAACATCATACAATATTGTTCACATTTTTTGAATCTGATACATCTGATGTGTATCAGTCTAATCAATGCAGGAAAGAAATTTATGCCACTACTAATGATAATTCATTATTATTTGGAATAATTAGATATTTTCATATTATTTGGAAGTATATCAAACTAGCCATGTATATATTAAAGTACGTATTTTATTTGTAGTTATAATTTGTAGAAGACAATGTTTTCCAGTCATTTATTCCCAATTCTGTTAAATCCTGTTTACCACCTAATAATTGCTTGAATGTGTTTTCTTTGATCATCTTGTATTCCATCAGAAAATATGGGTGACACTTCATGAGGTACACAAGCTCAAATGGGTTTAGAAGGTAGTAATTTCTTCCTGCTTCCATGTAGCTACTCTTGCAATTTTCTATGCATATTATTCTGGTATTTAACACGCCTGATTGTTCTATAGTTTTTGGAAACACCTAGTTTCTGTTTCTGGTCCATGTTGAAATGCTCTTCCAGTCTCAAATCATTAAATGGCATCTACATTAACTACAAGTTAATATGTCCATAGTTGATGCATCTCATCAATGATTCCATATTAGAACACAATCTTTAGCTTTTTGCAAAACACCAACCACAGGATTTCCACCTGTATTCCCTAAATAGGTTTGACTAAATCCATTTCAGTGAGAGGCTTGTAATTTAGAGATAAAGCATTTCTGTTAAAAACACCTCTGAAACAATCTTCACTTTACTACTTTATTCTTCATTTTACGACACATTATCTTATGTCAGAGGAATATAAATGAATCAACTTACAGTATTTGTGCTGTGTTTTTTTCTTTGCTTGCAATGTCTTAATTCTATGTAATGAAGTATTATTAAAAAGACTTCATATCTCTCATGGTATCAATATATTTTATACTTTGCTCTCTAACTAGAGAGAAAATTCCATGTCAGAAATTAAAACAAACAGAATACTCTCAAATACATACTATGAAAAAATAACTTAAGGCAGGGGTTTCTAATGCAATTACATATGAAGATAATATTATTATTTTTTATTATTTTTTCTAAGGCAATTACATATGAAGATAACATTATTATTTTAAAGTACTGAAGAACTAAACCAAAAGTTTCGTGAAGAATAGGGAAGGGCATTCTAGAAAGAATCCCTACTTTTAGGTTTTGTGTAATACTAAATATGTGAAAAATAATGTAGGTCCACAGACAGACACATAAAATTAACAGGCCTTTTTCCCAGGGGGAGACAACTCCATCTCTGCTTTGCAGTATAATTAGTAGTAAAGCTAAATTGGAGGTTTGGTTCTTGCAATTTTGTTTTGACATGCAGCCAATTATGAACTACTCCACCAACCCAGGTCCGTATAATCTTGCTGATTGCAAGTCTCCTGGTGTCTGCCCTTGGGAGAGGGTGAAGTTTACATGCAAGGCGTGGTTTGAGCACTGCAGTGTCTTTGGCTGGAGACAGCCCCGCGGTCAAGCCATGGATGGTACACTGACTTCCTTGTTCTCAGCCTTCTTTTCTCCATTATCTACATCCAGCAAGAACTTCAGAGGGAAAGCATGCTTGTTCTTCCGGTTATGTAAAGGGGGGTGGTGCTTGTGAGTGGATTGCACTGCTAGTGTAGAACATGAACAGGGAGGGGTGACTCTACTACCTCATCCAAGTATTGTATTTTGATTATATCTGTTTTGTAAAACTATTTGTATTTCCCTTTCAATGCATGTTGCATTGTGAAGAAACACAGTGCAAGTGGCATGACAGTCCCTAAAAGAAATAATATGCTGTTCCCATAATCTGTCTCTGTGAAGAGAGCAGCCATGTATAGTCTTTGACAGTCAGATTTTTTTACTGCTGTTACTTAAACATACATTTATGTGGTATCTGTTGGAGACATTCAAGAAGCAGCAGTTTTGTGTAACTGATTTCCTGACCCAATTGCCTCAAATTACTTTGTCTTTTGTTTGTGTGAAGCAGTTATTCACATACACACACTGGTGAAAGAGTGTAATGCTGCAGGATTGTATTTGAACTGGTTCTCTGGTTGGATGACTGCTGCTGAGGTTTTTAATGAATTTCTGAATTTTTGAAGATCAAATCTCTGAGGATTTATCAGAATATTTTTAATCAAGTTTTGGCCTCTCTATATGTTGATGTTAGTGGTAGATACAAAGTATAGGTCCCAGTTCTTTAGTTAATTCGGAGGGGTTTTTTTCCCCCTTGATTGGTTAATTTACAATAACAATTTCATATTATGAAGTTCCTCCCACTGTCTCTATAAACCTATAAATAGGTTTCTTATTAAATTATCTCCACCTGGTGGCAGCATGTCATAGCTAGCAAGCAAGTAACAAGCAGAACTACAGCATTTTTTAATTTAACAGAAACATAACATCAAAGCTAGTTAAATCGGATGAGTCATTTATTGCTTAAAAAACCCTGTAAATATGCATGAAATAATGTTTTATAGCTGGATGTGGTGTCTGATGTGTAATTGGATCTCTAACTGATAAGTATCCCATGCCTTCAAAATGCAAAGTTGATTGCCATGAGTTCCGTTGGCACAATTGTATTAATGTCTGCATTGCTTCTTTTAGGAAGAACAATGCAGGTATTTTGATGGGGAAAGCCAACATTCAAGAGTATTTAGCATATCTATTCTGCTTATTCTTGTAGTTATAAAATATGGATTAGGCAGTGCAGCATTTGCATAATGCGTTTTCTTGGAGCGTGTTTTTGTAGTCTGTTGCAAAGAAATGCTGTTTGTTGAAGTGCTGAATTGCCAGTTTTCCTCAGTGAAGAAAGGAAACATTTTCAGAACAATAAGTGCAGTGTCAACAGTATCTTATGAAAAGACTTGAGGTAAGTTCTCAAAAATAGTTTTTATTGTCACAGTTGTCCAAGAAAGGTTTACACATGAGGTACCCTGCAAGCAATTACATATGCTTTTTAAAAAACCCTATGTAATGATTAAGATTTTTATAGAAAAACATAATTACTTTTTTATCCACAACTGAGTAGTCTTTTGTGTTTTGCAAATAAGGTCATCTCTTAAATGTTATGCATTTGCAGCTCCTTCTTACATTTCAAGAGTATCCCAGAGTGTTTTTGAGGGTTCACTTGGAAAGAAAACCAGAGATTTTTGTCTATTTAAAAAAAAATTCTCTAAGGAAGATGCAGCATGCCTGGATTGTAAGGTGATTTGACCAGCTTAAATCTTATATGAAATATGCTTTTAACATCAGGGGAGATTTTTGAGACAGTGATCATGTCTTTTTTCTGTGGAAAATATTAGATTTGGGGTAAAAAATAAGAAATAGCAAACACAGTTATAGTTACTAGAGCATGAAACTGCAATGATCATAAAAGATTTATTTTGATTTTTTTCCCCCTAACTAAAACATAAGTCATAATGTTAAAACAGTTTGGTAAGATCCAATTAATAGCTGAAAACTTGTAATAAGTCATGTGGTTTTGATTTAAAGCTTATAAATGTATTTGTTTATATGTGGTGTCATTTGACATCTGTTATATTAACATACTTTGAATCAAATACCTGACTTTTTTAATTTAAAGGGTTTTTAAAAATAGACCTCTGGGTTTCTTTGAAAAGGAAAGGTTAGCCTTTTCATTGATGAGTTTAAATTTAATATGTTACTTTGTTGAACAGTGTATTTATTTTGATATAACTATTTACGGCATATACTGGCTTATGAGTTCTTTAGTGGTTTAAACGCAACTATAAAAAAATGAAAGCTTGAGAAACTCCCATGGAAAAGCTAAAAGCTGGCTTGGTTTTCGGTGCTCTTTTTCTTTAGCTGGGTTTTTTAAGAGGAAAATTAAAAAACAGAGAATAGGCTGACACCAAATTAAAGGAAGTTTGTGTCTGTGCCAAAATCAGGGCTCTGTTCTCTGGTCTTTACTTGATAAGTGATTGTCTGTATGTGGGGTCTTTTTTGTAGTTAAAATACTGCTATATAATCCTTCCAGGTAAGAACTAGAGAATTTACCTTTGCTAAAGTCCTCTTAGGCTTAATGGGCCACAGAAATTGTTATCTATAAGTACTAAATAGAAGAAACAAGGGACACAAGGAGTTAATGCATCACTTCTGTTAATTGAGTGTTAAAATTCTTCAAAGTCTTACAAAGGCTGTGCTTGCCTTGTTTTTCTGTTGTGTGAGATGCAGAAAATGTGAATTCAAGGAAGGAGGAGGAAGGGGAAGGAATCCCAACCAAGCAAATTACATTTACATAGCAGAGTAACCAATCTCTCTTATAAGCCATAAATATGGGAATATTACATTGATTTGTCATACTGCATTAATCTAATAACATTGGCTCAGGCAAAGTTTCAATTAGGGTTTTTTCTTTATATATAGAGCTTTTGTGTGGAAACAGGATTCCATTTTTCTTTGATCCATGAAAGAGTTTCAAGGCTGAAAATATATTTCTGAATTTAGTAACAAATTTCTAGCTATAAAACTGAAATTCACCTAAAAAAGATATTATATGCTGATTTAATCTTCTTTCTTGGTTTATTTTTCAGTGTATTTCACCCTGCAGCTGTTGAGCTGACCAGTTCTGATGAGATCAGGTAGTATAAGCTGCAGGGTAACTGATATGAAAAATCTATCATTAAAGAAAGTGAAATTTAAGCAGTAAAGAATTTCCTGCTTTACTGATTGTAATTTTTTTATTATAAAAATATCACTACTATTTGCTTTTTTAATCTTATAATATGGATAAAATGAGAAACATTGGATGTTTGGGGAAAGGTCTAATTTGCCTTACAGAATTCTAGCTGGAAATTTCGACCAGGTGCTAAGATGTTTTCACACTTCTTCAGAGATTCAGACCACGAATTGCTGATTTTCTCTCAGGAGATTATGCCATTTGTAGGATGAGTTTTGTTGTCTTTCTGGGAAAGCCAAGAAAGCTTCTCCCATTGCTCTTTGCTCTTGTCCTTCACCTTGGGCTGAACGGACACAGCCCAATGAAGCTGCTTTCTCTCTCATTGTGCATTAGCAGGAATAAGGACCCAGGACTAGGGAAGTGTGAGTTTCCTGTTGGGGAAACAGTCAAGCCCCTGTCTGATAAGAGCTGTGCCAGTTTAGATGCTCTTGGAAATTTTATCCCCATTGCTTTTTCTTTAATCAGACACAAATGGTGCAGTTTAGATGACATTGTAAGCCTTCAGCATGTGTAGCAAACACAAATGTTTTGGTAGGTATTTGAACAGACAGAGGTGATGTGCAGATGTCAGGGAGAGGAGAATCAATCAGAATGGCCCAGAAAAATGAGAAGAGGGTTACATCCCTGAGGTATTTTAGAGGAATGGGACAATGTGATAACCAGAACATGCATTTCAGAGTGGAAGGGCTGAGCTTTTGTGCCTGCCAAGCTTTGCAGCTTGGCCTGATGGGCATGGGCTGTGTATGGTGGAAGCTGCCCTTGGGCTGTGCTGTCAGGGGATGCTCAGCTGCAAGGACTTGGATAATAGGAACGTGTTCTTCCTCTGGAGGGTGGTCAGGAACTGGAGCAGGCTCCCCAGGGAGTGGTCACAGCTCCAAGGCTGCCAGAGCTCAACACAGGAACTGGAGCAGGCTCCCCAGGGAGTGGTCACAGCTCCAAGGTTGCCAGAGCTCAACGAGCATTTGGTCAACATTCTCAGGAACAGGGTGGGATTTTTGGACTGTCCTGGGCAGGGCCAGGAGTTGGACTCAGTGATCCTTGGGGGTCCCTTCCAACACAGCATATTCTGTGATTTCTTAAAGGGAGCCTGAGACTGCCTAGTTTCTTCTGCACAGCTCCATATCTTGAGCCACATTCATGGCTCAGTAGAGTTTTATTTTGGCAGAATCAGTGTTGTGTGGCATCGTTTGGTGTGCAGACTTTGTTTGGTTGGAGTTTTGGGGAGCGGTTTGTAGGGTTGTTTGTGTGTGTCTGAATTCACAGTACTGAGAGACACAAACACGTTGGATTTAATTTTGCTGCTTGCTATGCTGAGGAAAGAAAACCAAGGAGATTTTGAAAGGGCAGTCATCAAAGTAGATTCAATAATAGACTCAATGAGATATTTGAAAATTTTGGTAATGTAAGCCAAACAATTATTAGGTTAATATTTGAAAAAAAAAAAAAGTAGCAAATACATACATATGTTCAAGTACTTAAAACTTACCTCTTCTTAAAAATTGATGAGAAGTGCATTCTATCAGTTGTTACATCTGAAATAGTTGAATAAAGAGTATTTAATTTCCTTTCTTTGCCATAGATGCAAATACTTCAGATAGTTGCATTTGAGAGTTTGTGAAGTACTGATGAAACATGAAAAGAAAAAAAAATAAATAACCCTTCTGGAACTGGCTTGGGAATCTCATGATGTAATACTTCAGCAGCTGAGTACTTTAACACTTACGGCCACTTTCTCTTTTGACTCCAATAGCTGCTGTAAATTACACTGAATTCCGTGCTCTCTTCTTAGGAATTTTACTTAGGAATGTTACTGCTTAGAGTGAAAGTGACTTTTTCAAAGTCTTTTTATACTGATTGGTTCTTGAGCTATCTTATTTTTAAATCATTATTTATTTTCCCTTTCAACTATTTTAATCTGAGCTAATCTGTGAAAAAAGCGCAAGCCTCTGAAAGCAAGGAATTTTTTAGGTAAGAACAAAAAAAATATAATCAAACAACTATATTGCTTGCAGTCATGTTCCTGCTTCTCCTGTACAGGGAATTTGCATGCAACTGAATTGGGAATGGAACTTACTGTATAAACTGTTTTTTAAACCCTAGAAATATTTATTTAGACGTTCTAAATAGGCTGTGAATGTATGGATACTCTTTGTAGAGGTCTATTTACCTTTAATAAATTTCCTGTGATGTGACATGAAATTTTGTTTGTCCATATTGCCATTCATTTCAATATTGAAGAAATTCAAAGAATTCAAACAGCTGAGTGTTTATAAAGTGTTATATCTTTACCTATGCACTTGCTGCTACCTGCAAAAAGAGCTGTATAATCAAATTTTGTTCAAGATATGTTAGGGTGGTCTGTCATATGGTTTAGGAGTTGTAAGGTGTCACTACATCCCTGTTGATATTTAAGGAATTAATTCTATTCTTACAGTAATTAAGCCTGATTCACGGGATGGTGCTAACAAAGAAAACATGCAAAATAGAAGTGTAGGAACCAACTCCTCTTTTTTTATTTTCTATTTTTTGCCATGACATATCCTGTCTGACAGTACTTATATGTATTCCAGTATTTAATAATTTCTTAGCGAGAAAAACCTTTATGGTTAAAAGTAATGTTTTTAGGGGAATTATGGTTATATAGCCCCAATTAAAAAAAATACATATTGCATTTTTCCTACCTTTCTCTGGCCTCGTAGGACAATGAGGTAAAATTTTGCGTTTCCATTTGTTTACTGACAGAGTAAAACTAGGACTGCTGAGGTTGCCAGGACAATTTCATCTGGGGGGACTGAATCCATACGATGTCAGAAAGACAGATGAGCTCTTAAACACTCAATTGCTTTTCTGGTGGCTCTCAGTCTTGGAGTTCATCCAAGTGTATTTCCTGGTGTGTCTCTATATAGTGCTGGCACTTTGAGTTGAAACAAAGTTTTCTTTACTCCCTGTAGTAACGCCACTATTAATGTGAAGCAGTGGGGTTTTGTTTCTAATGCTTGAAAAGGTGTATAAATTCCTTTTGGGTCAGAATTCATTAAGAATATATACAGTATTGAAATTTATTAGCTACTTTATTTTAGAGAAGTGTGTACCCTTAATATGACTGAAATTTCGACTGCCTACACCACTATGCACCTCTGAAAAAGTTAGAAGCTGTTACCTTTTTAACAAAAGTCAGAGATGTGCAGCTTCTCAATTTAAATGGATTTTTTGGGGATTACACTCAATACCTAAGACTCATGTTTGTGTTCTGTATTAATTTTGAAATCCTCTCTGTATTGCTTACATATGTGAAGGTCCTGCTTGAATTTGTTTCTGTTTTGCTTCTGTGTGCCAATTACAGTCATATTTGTGATGTAATAAAACTAAGAACGGCTTAAAATTAAAGCTGCAGCTCAGTGTGCACCATTTTATCAGTAACTGAAATTCTAAGCAGTCTTGTGGGGTCTGGGGTGTCGAATTGGGGGGTTTTGTTTGTTTTTTTTTTTTTTTGTCTTTTGAAGGTACATAAAGAGTTCTACATTGCGGTGATATGAAGGTTTTAGAAATGAAATAATTTGAATTTTGGATTCTTTGATTCCAACATGAGTAATTTAGAAGTGTGATACTGGGATCACGTGGGAAGATTATTGTGTGCACATATTGTAATATTTAGAAGGACTTCTTTCATCATGTGTCCAATAAGTAAAGCATATGCTACTTTATACATCTGTGATCAAATTGAGGTGGTTATACTCTTGTTCACTCAGCAAAAAAAACTAGATTTTTGAGTTCCAGCTATCTGTAAGTTTTAACTGCATACAGAGAAAGAAGAATTCTTATTTTTTCCAAGGGCAGAAAGTCATTAAACTTGCAGTCTGTTTGCATGATCAGTTTGAGGCTGAAAAATATCCATATACCATACTTCTAGTTTGGAAATGAGCAGCAGTCAGTTCAATATTTGAATAAGGTCTTTCTTTAATGTACTCAAAATGTTTTACTCTTCCATCAGTAACAATAATGGAAAAATAGACAAAGAGGAAATAATGGAGAAAGGTCTGAGAGTACAAAGTGTGGTAGTGTTTTATATCTCTGGATAGAGTATAGGGCATATAAATAAAATATATTTCTAGACTTAACAGAAGCCTTTTCAGCACAGAAAATAAGTTTCTTTAGTTTGTCACAAATATGAGGTTGCTGTTTAGAAAGGGAAAAAAAATAAATCTCTACCTATATTGTACTCAAATACCCAGGGTTAGATAAATTTTCTTTTAACATGTGACCTTTACTAACTTATTCTTTTAGGTTGGGTGTTTTTGTTTTCTGTTTTGGTTTCTTTGTTTTTTAATTACAAATATTTCCTAACTATCATAGAAAATACCACTGATTTTTATCATAAACTGTAGTAATAATAATTTTTTTAAAATGCTCAGTTCCAAGATTTCACATATGGATGCTACTAGTTGCATCTATAGAATTGTTAGGACTATGCAGTGATGATTCTTTGTTTATATTTTTTTAATGATATAAAATTGGATATGTGTATGTCTGAGTGAAGTAATCAGGAAAGAGACTGCGAAAAAGACATCTGTCACTGTATTGCATTTATACAGTTCCTGTTTCATTGTAAAACATTCTTGCAGGTTTTGGATGGCTGTCTGTACATACAGCCATTTAAATAATTCTTAAATATTTTATTTAGTAATGTGAATTCTGTAATTGTAAATTACAAAATAAAATCAATTTCTGAGTGTTCAAATTTCTAATTTCTCAAACTGAATTCAGTAAATCAGACAAGCCATATATGTTTTAAACCAACCCATTTGATGAGAGAGCTTATGTTCTCAAGGAAGGGAATAAGATTTTTACTTTCTCATCCTCCTATAGGTCAGGAAATTGCTTCTCTTAGTTGTTTAGGCTTCTAATTACAACTGTGAGACATCAGCCACTTCCTACAATAATTCAGATAACTTGGAAAGGCCTTTGTTTTCTTATCTAAGATCTACAGTGGTAGGAAAACAGCTTCCCTACATGTTATTCTTCTGCCATTTCTTGCCTAATTTGGCCAAAATTAATCAGCAGCTTGTATTTGGTGATTTTGTTAGTGATATCATTTCAGGGGAAAGAGAGAAACATCCCCCAACTTCAGGGATACTGTCAAATATTACATTTGGTTCTGTGTGACTTTCAAATGGAGAAAATCTAGTTGTGAATTCTAAAATTTCATCTGGTTGATAAAGAACTTGACATCAAATAAATGCCAATAGATAATAGAGGCATAAGACAACACACATCTAAAAGTTCTAGTTTTAAAAGAGAGCTGTTGAATGAAGGTGTTATTAGGAAATTATATTAATTGACCATAATTTTACTGAAAATTATCTGTTGAGCAGTAGCATGGATTAGGAACACTTTGACTGAAGTGTCTGTAAGAAGTGGGTCACAGAAGACCGGAGTGGTTTGAGTTGGAAGGGCCCTTACAGATCATCTCATTCCAACCCCTCTGCTGTGGCAAGGATGGCTGCCACTAGACCAGATTGCTCAAGAGCCCCATCCAACCTGGCCTTGAACACTTCCAGGAGTGGGGCAGGCACAGCTTCTCTGGGCAGCCAGTTCTAGCACCTCACCACCCTCACAGCAAAGATTTTTTTCCTACTGTCTAATCTAAACCTACTCTCTGTCAGTGTGAAGCCATTCCCCCTTGTCCCGTCACTCTGGACCCTTGTAAAGAGTCTCTGCAGCTTTGCTGTAAACTCCCTTTGGGCACTGGAAGGTCACAATTAGGTCACCCCAAAGGCTTGACTTCTCCAACCTGAGTAATTCCAGTTCTCTCAGCCTTTCCTCACAGCAGAGCTGTTCCATCCCTCTGATCACCTTGGTGCCTCCCCTTGCCTGGCTCCAGCAGCTCCCTGTCCTTGCTGTGCTGGGAGCCCAGAGCTGGATGCAGCCCTGCAGGTGGGGTCTCAGCAGAGCGGGGCAGAGGGGCAGAATGCCCTCTCTCATGCTGCTTATAAGGCTTAATTGAGGATTTAAAAAAAACAAAACAACAACATATTTTTTTGTTATTCAGTGACTGGAGAAGGATCTGGAAAGGAGGGAGTCTGTGTGGTAGATGGTATTATAGTTATGAACACTAGGCAGAACAGCAGTCTAATAAGAAACCATTACAAACTCTTAAATCCTAAAACTGAAAATAGTGATTTGTATAAGAATGATCCTTATTGCTTTCCTTTAAATCCCGGGCTATATAGTTTCCTCTAGCTATGCTTTTACAGTGTTTAATACAAAATATGAAAAAAATTAAATGCAAAGTGCATGGAGAAGAAAAGTTGCTTACACTGCTGAAATTCAAGGCTGTGTTATCACAAAATTTCCATTTGCTGCATTTTTTTTTTCTCTGATGGGATGACCCAGAGAAGTCTTGCTTCTTTATCTTTGCGTTTATTTTCGTGTGCTTTGGTGGGATGGAGAGGTATCTGCCAGAGGAGGTCCCTGCCTGTGCTGCTCTAAAGGCAGCCTTACTTTCCATCTCTCAATGCAGTAGGAGGCCCAAATATAGAAGTACAAGTTTATTCTCCTATAAATTAATAAGCCTCCAAACCTTTTAATTGTATTGTCTCTCTAGTGTAATTAGATAATTGAGCAACATCACAGTGGTTTGTACTGGATAACATGTTGTAACTTAGACAAATGTGAATGAAAATAAGCTCAGGAAATTTTTAATACCGGAGATAATTTACACACCATAAGGATTTTTCCATATCTCCAGAGCAAGTATTTAGTTCTTAAATTTATGCAGTGTTTTTGTAGAACTTTCTATGATTGGAATGTTTCATCTTTTGTTTTGCATCCCGATACTCTCCCAGAGACTGAAATGTAAGAAATGCAGTATGCTCCCTTAAGGTTTCTGTTTGCTGTTTTTATTCTTCTGTATGACCAATGTATTCCCAGGTGTGCTGAACTTTTAGTTTAGCCCTTTCCAAATTAAAAACTTTGTGATGAACTCAGCAGAAAACTTGCATGACATTCACAGAGCCATAGTAAATTATTTTTTTCTTGGATACTTTCTCAGCAAAAAAAGTGAAGTTCCATCAACAGACATGATTTCAGTGACAGAAATACGGTCTTTGGATTGACTGTTCCTGAAATGTAATTTTGTGTATCAAGCAAATGTCAAAAGAAATAGAAGTTACATTCAGTCTAGACTTAACTTTTGACAGTAGTTTCAGAATAAATCTTTGAGATGAGTTACAAATTCTCTATCTAGTGCTGAAACATGAAATTGAAGTAATATGTTCATTAATAAATCTTTTTATTTTCCACATTGCTGTAGAACAGCAAATGTAATAATATGATCTTATAATGAATGTAACAGGCTTTTCTCATTTTCTCCTATGGGAAGCTGTCTCAAAATGTGGATAAAAGACTTATGTTATAAAATGTCACTTTAACCTTTGTGCATGGTCTCAGCAGGATCAGATTTGCTTGGCTTATGGAATAGTAAGGGTTTTTTTAAAATTTGTCTAATGCAAAAAAAAATGCTTTTGAAAACTTGACTTTTATGATAATTTATTACACTTAGACATGGTAACTAACAAGTTAAAAACAAGTTTTTTGATTTCATCTAAATGAATGAACTAATGCATGTCCAGTGTTATGAAATATTTTCAATATTTTTTATAAAAAATGAAATTAAAGTCTCTAAAACTTGAGATAGACCATCTGTACTTTGTCTATTGAATTTTAATTTTTATATTTATAATTAGCCCATTTGAAGGATCATGCAAATGAAAATAATTGCTTTTTTCTAAATAAAAGTAGAAAATGCAGATGGAGCAAACTGAATTTGCACAATCGGCAGTATTAAAGAACCAGGCCGTGATTAGAAATGAGTATAAGGACATGCAAAACAGTTTGATATGGAATATCCTAATTCTATTTCCATTCTAGTTCCTAGCTACTGTCCTCCTCTCTTTTTCCCATGGTCAACTATTTGAATCTGTCATTTTTTTGAATGTGATATAATGTGTCTTTAGTATTTAGTTCCATTCATCTGAAAAGTTGATTAGAAAATTTTAAATATTGAATAAAATTAGACAGTTTTCTAGGGAATATATCTACTGGTGAACTGAAACTCTTACTGGTTGACCTTACAAGAAGACCTGTTTGCAAATATAGAGGATTTTCCTGTTTTACTTGGATTTTGATGTTCATTAATCTATAGGAAAATTTTGCTCCTTACTAAGATATTTTCCTTGGCCATGGGATGAAAGGGAGCCCTGTTTGGGTCCTCAAGTCCCCACTTCTTTACTCAAGTGTTCAGAGCTTGTAGTCACCTCAGGGTGTCCCCTGTGGATGTCAGTGGTCCCCATGTGAATAAGTATCAAAGAGAAGTGACCTTGGAAATAGATGGGCCTCAGCAACCTCTGCCATGTCCAAGACACCTCAGTCCATATTCCTGACATCTTCTGGCTTTTTTACGTCAAAAAGAGATTACACAATTGATTAAATATTTATTACTGAGATTAAACAAATTAATATAAACTTTAAGTGTCCTTATTTTGGCCGGTATAGAGTTATTTTTTTCTTTGTAGCTGGTACAGTGCTGTGTTTTGGATTCAGTGTGAGAATGAGGTTGATAACACACTGATTCTTTTGTTTGTTGCTAAATAGTATGTACCATAGGTCAAGGATTTTCCATGTCTGATGCTCTGCTACTGAGGAAGGGCACAAAAAGCTTGAAGGGAGCATGGCCTATTCACCTGACCTGAACTGTCCAAAGGGATATTCCATACCACAAAATATCATACTCACATTTCAAATGTGGGAGTTAACCTGAGGAGAGGCGGGGCATTGGTCAACGGGTAGTGAGCAACTGTATTGTGCATGGCTTATCTTTGTTGGGTTTTATCCATCTCTCTCCCTTTTATTACTATCATTATTACTATTATTTTTATGATGATAATTACTTTGTTTCAATTATTAAACTGATTTTATATAAACCTGTGTCTTTTAGTTTTGTTTTCCTTGTTCTCCTCCCTATTCCACTCCACTGGTGGGATGGAGGGCCAAGTGAGCGAGTGACGACAGGGTATGTCATTGTTGACTCTGGTTAAAATATGACAATCCTTTTTGACCCCCAGCATGGGAATCAGAGGGTTGAGATAATGCCAGATCTGACCAGAGCATGTTAGAGCAAATCTGTTATCGGCATTCTTTGTGTGGGCTTAGTAGTTGCTGTCACAGTGTTGATTTATTTGCTATCAGAGTTGTGCTTGTTCTCAGGGTTAAGACTTGCTGTGTGTGTTCCCTATGGTGATGTTTATCCTCTATGGGGCCTCAGCTAAGGGTTATCATTTTGTACTTTGTAGTAGAAAAAAGTGATGTGAAGGGCTTATGGTATAATAGCATTGCTGAGCATAAAACCATTCAGGTACAAGTATTCAGTATAGCAGTCACCTCTGTATATCAGGAGTCACCTACCGGGAACTATTATTAATAACACCTTTTGCCTTTTCTCCTTGGAGAGTCAGCCTGTGAGGGAGATATGTCCCTTTTTTGTCCCCAGGCTGATCACAGTAGCTTTTGAGAATTTTAAAGATTTGTGAATATCCTTGAAACAAACCGGGTCCTTTTGCTAGGAACTAGCACATTACTGCACATGGTTAAGGTTTATTTAAGGTTAAATAACTAATTAAGAACATCAGCCAGAGACCTGCCCTGAGGCTGATATTTATGAGTAGCAGGGTCTATCAGATGGCATGGGGAAGTACCTAGGACAGTGAGTGCCTCCAGTGTTTTGGAACTTTGCACCTGAGTATGTCCAGAATTTGCAATAACTAAGAAAATGTTTTGAAACAGTGAATCTGGCAATTTCATATGCACACACAAATCTCTGTAACATGATGGGGTCTGGCCCAGGCCTGCTGAGCCTTGCTCAGTGCTACTCAGTACCCTTCAAGGCAAGAGAAGGCCTCTGGAGCTGGTAGCAGGACAACAGGGTCTGTAGCTATTCCAAACCCGATGACAGCCCCTGGAGCTGAGCCACAGAACCAGCATGTTCTGCTGTCATTGTCCCTATGTACAAGAGGAAATGTGAAAAAAAACCCATCATTTTGTTTAGTAATGGAGAACAAGGAGGGCAAAGAAGGAATGGGAGGAAGAGACAGAACAAGGGTATACAAAAAGATTTCAGCTATCATCCCAGTGAACATGTTACCACCTGCTCTGATGCTCAGATATTTGGGCTAGCAGTTAGGAATTAGAAGGTAGAGAAGGCCAACAGCTGTGATCACTTTCTAGAGAAGCAGACATTGACAAAGTAATTGGAGAAGTGACTCAAGTCCTTAACTTCTGGAGGTGATCCTATCAATCATGAGGGAAAGGTTTACCTCCAAGGAAGATATTACATGTTGCCCAGGAAAATGGACTGCCCAGAGAAAGGTATCCCATAACTAGGGGAATTAACCCTGTCAGAGATGACTTATCATGGCCTGAACAACACACAGCCACAGATCCCGATGAAGTCCAATCCATGTAATCCATGAGGCAGAAATTGTCCAGCATGCCCCATTCTCACATATCAACCCACTGGATATGTTAGTCTGGAAAGACAGTGTGGCAGCAACTGTGGATGAAGCCATTTACCAGCTTGAGGAATATGAATGTAGGACAGTATTTCTTCCTCCCTCATCTCAGCTGTGGAGAAACTGTGTGATAAACTGTCCTCTGAGTTCCAGCAGTTCAGGGGAAATATGTCCAGCTCCCCACTTGTATGGGCTCGTACCTCAGTGATTGACTACAGGTGTCCTTTGGCTAAAAAGATGATACAGAAGGAAGAGCCACAGGGTACCATGTGGTTTTACTTGTGAGACCACTGACAGGATGTGAGGAATTGAGATGGAAATCCTACCTCAACCCTAGAGGCACAAGCACATGAATTACAGTGAAAAACAAATGCAGAATCTTTGTGGAAGGTTCCTACTCCCATGGACAGTTTTTCAGGCAGTGTGGACAGATTGATTTTACTTCTGATTCTATGGAGAGAAGTTTTAATCCATTTTTACAAGAAATAAGTGGAGAATCCTGTGATAGCAGTATTAGAGGGGACTGCCTGGTCGAGAGAGGGACAGCCAGATTTACTGGATTGTATGGATCCCATAGCCTGGAATGTTGGATCCAGAGGAGCATAAGGCCCTTCGCAGTACTGGTGCACAGTGAACCCTAATGCCATCAAGCTGTGAAGGGGCGTAACCCAGCTGCACTTGTGGAGTGACAGGGCAGACTCTGCTGGAGATTAAAATCAGCTTGACCATAAATGAATGGCTGGAACATCCAGTTGTGACTGGCCTAGACACTATGTATGCTTGTCAGAGACTACCTCAGGAGAATTTCAAGGCCCCAAAAAGGCATCATTGGGCTTGGTTTTGGTTTTTTTTTTTTAATTCCTGCTTGGAGATGGAGGAAATTAAGAAGTTGCCTACCTTGCCTGGTCTCGCAGAGGACCCTTCTTTCTCTTGTGGGGTTGTTGAGGGTTGAAGAACAGCTTGTGTCAGTCACTACCACAAGGATGCACAGGTGCAGTATCACACAAACTGAGACTCCCTCATTCCCACTCATCTGCTGTTTCCTTTGCTGGAGAGCCAAGGAGTAATCAGCAGTTGTTTCATTTTATATCTAAAAGGCTTGCTTACTGTTAGTATGAAAGATATATTCCTGGTTTATTCCTGACATACCTTCAGGTATTTCCAAAAGTTTACACATGTAATGTATAATGTAGTAATAAGGAAACAATGTCAACCTGACTTTCAAAAATTTTGGATTACTTGTTTACATTAGGAGTTGCAACTTCTTTAACTTAAATGCCAAAAATCCTGTTTCAAGGGATGTGTCACAGTAGTGAATTTTCATGTACTAGTAGCTATTTTAAAAAATAAGAAGAATGTTGAAGGAATTTTGGGACTTATAGAAGCAGAGCTGTCAACCATTAAAAGAAAACCCCACCCAACAACAAAAAAGCAAACAATACCCTGCAAAAAGTCCCTGTCTAGTGAAAAAAGCAAACCAAACTGAACTAAAAAAAAGCTACCCAATACCAATTGGTGGTGATAAAATGCATGTAAAATCTTAGAAAAAATTGGAGAAAGGTATTATAGAATCACAGAGTGGGTCAGGTTGGAAGGGACCACAGTGGGTCATCTGGTCCCACCTCCCTGCTGAAGCAAGATCATCCCGGAGCACATGGCACAGGCTTGTGTCCAGATTGTTGTGGAATATCTCCAGTGGGGGAGACTCCATACCCTCTCCAGATGATCTGTTCCAGTGCACAATAAAAAAGTTCTTTCTCGTGTTCAGGTGGAACTTCTGTTCATTGAATTGCCTCTTTTTTTTTTTTTTTTTTTTTTTTCCTGAAATTAGAGGAAAGTTCAATGAATACAAATGTGTTTATCTGAAAATCTTTTTTTTTTATAATATACACACTAGCAGGCTTGGATTTTAATTGTGATATTTAGACCAATTTGCAGCAGAATGCTATTGTTTCAGTTTGAGTTATTTCATGACTGGAGTTTCCTGAAGGATAGAAAATTCATGTGAGAACTCACAGGGTAATGAAGATGATAAATTTACTTAACTGAAAATATGTTCATGCTGAAGTGTCTGTCATTGCAAATAGTATGTAACTGATCTTAAATCTGTCAAAACATCTATTTAGAAAGACATATGAACTAGAAGATTCAGTATACCTAAGCATTTGGTATGATCTTAACAAAGAGATGAGTACAAAATAAAATCACCTTAGGTTATTGGCAATGTTGTCTTCCTTTGTCTTTTCTGATCTCTTGAAGGAAACCAAACATTATCTTTGCCTGCCAAATGATATCACTGGAGTTCTTGAAGAAGTCTTCTGCTTGGAGATAAAGATGCATTTACTTCTTCAGTGCTTAGTGACAAGCTGAACATTACCTGGTTTTAGGTTTTAATTACAAACACAGAATTTAATGACCTGAATACCTACCAAGGCAATGATTTTACTGGCCAAGCCAGTTGGAAACATGTGCAACTAAGCCATGTTACATGAAGTGTGGCAAAGGTAACACAAGAAATTGACTCCTGGTTTGTTTTTGGAAGAGGAAGGCTATAGAAAGTAAGTACTGATTTTACTAAGAACATTCTTTGAATTTAATATTACAGTAGTTACTGAGTTTTATGGAATAGACTAGATGGTGAGGGGTAGTGGTCTGTCAGTTTTACAGTCTCACATGCAACCCTAGGAGAGTGTAATATTTATTTTTAAGGCCAGGCACTTGATTATTTCCCAAGAGGTCTAGTACAGCTCCTTGCCTTGTTACAATAACAAAGGGAAAATATATGTTATTATGGAATAACCCCTCATTTAAAAGAAAAAAAAAAATGCAAATACATTAAATTCCTGGGCTGTAGGTGGCCCTGCTATAACACTGAGCCTGGACAAAATGACCTCCAGAGATCATTTCCAATTGAAACTAGGCTGTGATTTGTAAGGAAAAATGTGTTTAATAACACTCGTATACACTCCCCCCAGACCCTTAAAAAAGATTAAAATAATGATAAGAATTAGAAAAAAAACCCCCTGCATTTCAAAGGAATCTACTTTCTCTTCAGAGAAAGCTCATATTTTAATGTATTTCTCAACTTTCTGTGTTAATATGATGGGATGGTATTGTAGTTCTGCCTAGCAGTTCCTTCTGGTGTCCTGAGGAATTGGGCTGGCATATCATAACACATTGTTGGAGAGAGTGGAGATGTCAATGCAGTCCTTGGCTGTTTAAGGTTTCATTTGTACTCTGTTGATCACTGAATCTGGAAGTTCATACTGAGTGCACAAGCTACCTGCATAGGAAGACAAGAAAATTATTTTCCATTTTCCCTTCAGCTCACTAATCTTTATCAAAAATTACAGTAGCAATATTTTTTTTTTCATGAAAGGAAGCATTTGTATCAAATTCCCTGAGCAAGTACTTTAATAGGTGCAAGTTGCTTGCACAATCCCGAGTGGAATGTGATTGACCCTGTGTATTCTCAGACTGTGAAAAGATTTAAAACCAGAACAGATAATTACAGATTCAAGTTTTGGGCTTTATTTAGGTTTTGTTATAGCACCTTTCATTGATGGAGCTGTATAATGTAACGCGTGCAAGGCCTGAAGTCTTGAAAGTATTCAAGCCTTTGGTCTGCGCTGCATCCTTGGAGACTAACAAAAGCATAAACCCCTGGTGTAATGCTAAAAAGTGCAGCTGGGAAGCTGTTGGTTATTGGTGGACATAAAGGTGTTAAGAAAGAGATCTCATGCTTTTGTTCTGTTCTACAGATGAAATTGCAAAAGGTGAAAAGGGGAGAAGCAAAAGATGAAGGGCAGCTTTTGATGCATCCGACAATACCAGAAGATGCTCTTAATGGTTCTTTCTTTTCATCTTCATACAGTGCAGACTTCATAGGTCAGAAATAGAAAAGAAAGAATGAGGGGTTGGTGAAAGTGAGGCTGATACCCAGTGGTTGTTATTCTGCTGTTCAGTTAGTGCTGACACCTGTTTGCTCCACTCACTTCAGGATGTACTGTACAATTTCTGTCCATATAGTAAAACATCCTGTAGGCAGAAAACCTGGCACAACAGGTATATGTTCTGTTCCTGTAGTCTGCAATTGACCTGACTATAAAAGTGCCTAGTAAGCTTCTGAAATTCATCCTAGTTTATTTACATTCAGTAGTGCTTCTTGTTTAAGATAGACTGCCTTCAATAGAACTTCATCACTGCAGTTTTGTTTTGACAGAGAATTTAAAATGTAATGGCCAGCACATAGTATATAATAAGAGGTTACTTAAGTCATTAACCAAAAAATGAATTTCAAAATATTTATTCTTTCAGCTGTATCTGTTGATCTTCTTAGCTTATTAGGTAGCATAGCATCAATATTTATAGGTACATAAATATTACAAGCACATGCACAATATAGTTGCATATCCAACATTTCTTAAATTATACAGCTGTTGTCATCTTAAACATAGCCAACAGCAGTTCCTGTATGAATACAGTCTTGCACTAAACAATCTTTTTCTATTCCTCTTGCCAGTAAAAATTGTATTAGTTGTATCATTCAGTGAAATAGGGGCCTCAATATAAGTATATATATTGTGCCCTAATGACACATATTTGAAAAATAAAGGTTATTTTTTATAGAACCAAAAAATAGTTGTGGAACCAGGGTGGTGGAAAGATGCTCTCATCATCTCGTAATATCTCATCTTATTTTCCTCCATTTTGAATTGTTTGCAGTCAATAAGCAAAGTAAGCAAACCTTGTGAATAGTGTAGTATTTATGAATCCTTGATGCTATTTGAAAGTAAACACAAGCTAAATCATAAATCATCATACATCAAATTCCAAAGAAGCATACACTTGTGATCAGCAGCATGCTTGAGAAATAAGGGCTAAAATAAGGGTAGGTTTTTCATATATTTTCATTTACAGAGGGTAAAAATTGAATTGAGCTAAATCTGTGAATTGAGGGATGACTAATAATTACAGTATTCTTGGGCATTGTATTTTGTGGAAAAAAATCCTCTAAATGCAGTTAAATATATGGAGATGGAACTTGATTTGAAAATATAGTGTGAATATTGTGACATTAGAATTATTTGTGAGATTTGGTAATATGAGTAATGAAATAAAAATGAGTCATGAGTCTGGAAATAAGTGTTTTGATGCCCTTGTGGAATAGGTTGCCAAAATAAATAACAAAATATAAAACTTAAAAATCATAAACTAATTTGAGCATTTTTGTTTTCATTCTAAAATCTGGAGTCATTAAAAATCTGGGTTTTGTTTCCAAACATTACATCATAATGAAATTTTCCATCATCTTTGCATAATAACTTTTTAAATCATAATATTAAGATAAAAAAGTGAAGAGAGATTTGTTGAAAAGCTCAGCATTTTCTCAAGTGTTAGTGAATTTTTAATAGTGTTAGTGATTAAAGTATTTGTAATTGGGAGAACTAATCTGAAGGACCACTCTAGAAACTCCTACATACATTGACAGCTTGCCTTTAGAATTCCTGTTTGAGTGGACCAAATTACAAAATGTGTATAATTTTTTTAGGAAATTGACTATGAGTTATTGTAGTTTCTCTCTTGCAAATATTTTAAAATAAAGTGCAAGTTTCTTAAAAAAAATTAAAGGGCTTAATTTATCAATTTTAAATTCTCTAACTATATTTAGACTTTCAGATCCTCTAAACAAGAGCTGAGACTGACTGACTGACAGACCCACTGACTGACATTAGTAAAAATTAGAAAATAATCTGCTGAGTAGAGAATTTTGATTTGGAATCATCTGATTGATGGGTCTATAAATACTTTTTCAGATGTTAGAGTGCTGCAGTTCTGTGCAGCTTTCCAGTATCCCAATAGGTATTGAAAGGTGATACTAAAATCTAAGGTGAACTCCTTAACCACTTTTTGTAAATGTCTTTATTATGTGAAGATGTTAAAACAGCTGCTACAAAACAAATTAATAAACAGCACTATTAAAAAAAAAAACCCCAAAACGTTATTACTATGATTATCATGGTTTGACTGCACTACTGCTTCTGACGTTTTTCCCCATGATAATTTTATGAACACCTCCGTGTGATTATTGATAGTTCTATGACAGTGAATAACCATTTGATATTTTGGGATTCATTAAATTATTTTAAATCCCTCTTAACGGAAAAAATTGCATGAAACTGAAATACTCTCTATTTTCCGTGACTGACAATACCATTTTGTGGTTTAATCCTGACTCTGAACAAGTGCTGCTCAGCAAATACAAACACATCCCTATTTCAGCACAAATCCAACACACAACCCCTCTAATCCAACGTGGAAGAAATTAATTCTACCTCAGCCACAATTGGTACATACAGACATAACCAAAAATACAGAGAGAAGGTGTGAGGAATATTTATGGAGTTTCTCCCTCTGTAAGGTGAAAGTGGTTATTATTAGTGATAACTATGTGGTTATTAGTGTATTTTAGTGGAATCTCATTACCATGAACTGCTTCCAAGCTGGCTCTTGTGCAAGGACCTTTTCCAAGACTCTGGGAAGAACATACTCTTTTGCTTCTACTACATATTGTGCTATTACTTGATGTGGTACATTAGGTGTGAAATTCAGTGCAATGTCAGAGGGCAATATTATAGTTTTAAATATTTAAAAAAATATTTTTCTAATTAAGTAGGGATAGTGTCAGGCATTTAACATTATGTGCATATTTAAATTATTTAGTAAACAGTGGCATAGAGCCCTAAAAGCCAACAAATAACATTGGTCATTAAAAGGGAGAATGAATTACTGTTTTGTATCTCATCACACCATGTCATTTGTAAATTCTCCCAGGAATCTCTAGTGAATGCTGTCTTGTCCTGACAAATTCTTTGGGACAATTTAATGTTCTGTTTCTTCAATAGTGTCCTTTAAATCTTTTATTTCAGAGGCATCCAGTAGCATGTAGCCTGAATAATAAGATTGTAACATAGGGATCTTCCCAGATTGTATGTCTCTAGCTATTTTTTTGTTGTTTTTATGCTGTAGCCTTGTCTCTTCTGAATGTTCTTTTTCTACCAAGGTCCTGTACTCAGATTCTCTCTGTAGTCCTGATTTCTTAGGTAAAAGTATATAATTTAAACTTTTTTGTGTCTTCTGCTTTCCTGCTTACCTTTCGGGAAGCTTTCCTTTCCCCTATTTTTGTTTCCTTTTCTGCCCCACTGACCCCATTTTTTTTTCCTTTCCCTTTTTTCCTCCCTTTTCCCACTTTATTTTTATGTGGACAAAACTCATGGTTTTTAAAGCATTCTTACTTAGCTTCAGTAAATCTCCTTTTCCCTGTGATTCAGTCATTCTTGTCCAGAGCTTCATGGAAACCATGGGGGAGCAGAAAAAAAAATCAGTTAAAGCAACACATCCAGTTACCCTGTGTTACCATATAGGTGTACCATTTTTCACTTTTTAGTCATTGGTCTTTTTTAACAGTATATGTAAAATACTTAATTGTGTTTTGAAAGGTTTGTCCTGGTAGTCATGTTCCCTGGTACTTGGCTGTAGTTGCATTCATTTGTATTTTAAGCTTGAAATGAATTCTTCCCTTTCTTCTTTTTTGGGATGACATATTTATTCATCCATGATGCTTCTAGTGAAAACACGTGAAAAGTATCAGATTTAGGCTATTGAACTTTTGTATATCATTGCAGCATCTGCATCACTGTGTAATCACAGAATCATTTAGGTGGAGAAGATTTAAAAGACTGAGTCCAACATTCCACAGATCACCCCCTTGTCAAATAAACCATGGTGCTAATTTCCATGTCCAGGCATTTCTTGAACAGCTCCAGGGATGGTGACTCCACCACTGCTGGGAAGCCAGTTCCAATACTTGACAGCCCTTTCCATGAGGAAATTCTTCATGATATCCAACCTAAATCTCCCATGGTGCATCCTGAGGCCATATCCTGTTGGTGTGTCATTGCTTGCCTGGGAGAAGGGGCTGATCCCCACCTGGCTCCATCCTCCTGTCAGGGAGTTGCAGAGTGAGAAGGTCCCTCCTGAACCTTCTTTTCTCCAAGCTGAGCCCACCCAGCTCCTTCAGCTGTTCGTCATCAGACTTGTGCTCCAGACCCTTCCCCAGCACTGGGCACACTTCCATGTCTTTCTTGTCACAAGAGCTCAAAACTAGACACAAGATTTGGGGTGTGGCCTCAGCAGTGCTTAGCACAGGAGGACAGTCACTGCCCTGGTCCTGCTGCCATACAATGGCTAATAAAAACCAGGATGCCTTTGGTACCTTGCCCACCTGGGTACATGTTCAGCTCCTGCTGACCAACAACCCTTACTAGGTTTGAGGTAGTTTTGAGGAGAGGAGAGCAATCCTTTTATCTGTATTTGGAAGCTCTCTGAGTTTTCTGAGTTTCTGTTGTCTTTTTTGTTGCATGTCCTTGCATAGAGTTTATGTAGGAGAATGCATTATCTAACAACTCTTAGTCATATCCTTCTTGCTGAGAGTGATAACAAAGGGCCTGTGAATATATATGTGTTTACTTAAAATAATAGATAACCTTCACTTTCTAATGTCAATAATAGTTTTTATGTAATCAAAATCCCTCATGGTTGGGATGAGTAGCTTGAATAATTTTTGGTAGAGCTTTTGTAGTTGCTATTGTTTCATCTTCATCTGGAATAACAAGAATAACATTTTTTCCCAATGAAAAGCAGTTGATATGTGTATGGTTTTCTCTTATTTGGTGATTGTCTGAATCCACCACAGTGCTTCTGACTATTCTGACTTGATTCTAATCTTAAAAAAATATATTTATTCTGGCACTTCTACTCTATACAGTAAATTTCAAATAAAATCCTTTAATAATCTAAACTGTTTGCATTCGATGAGAGTTCAGAAAGCACAAAACTTAGTTAACTAGTGGGATAGATTATCAACTTCTTTTTCAGAAAAGAATGGGATCATCTTGGTTAAATGGAGAGCTCCAAGCAGTATTTTGGGAACATGTATAATATAAGTCATCTTTGTAAGACTACAATGGTGGGTGGGATATCTGAAGTTGTTTAAGACACTCTGTTTGGGCAACAGAATCACACTGAGGCTAGGATGTGTGTATGTGTGTGTATGTATATATATACAACATAAACAATAATATATTGGAGAATATACAAAATGGCAGTACTTATTAGAAACACAGAACTCACACTGAGGCTAGGATGTGTGTATGTGTGTGTATGTATATATATACAACATAAACAATTCTCTAATATATTGGAGAATATATAAAATGGCAGTATTTATTAGAAACACAGAATGGCCTGGCTTGGAAGGAACATTGCAGATCATCCAGTCCCAACCCCTCTACCATGGGCAGAGACACCTCCCACTAGACCAGGTTGCTCAGAGTTCCATCCAACCCGACCTTGGATACTTCCAGTGATGGGACATCCCCAGCTTCTCTGGAAAACCTGTGCCACTGCCTCACCATGCTCACAGGAAAGAATTTTTTCCTAGTATGTAATCTTTCTCTCAGTGCTTTGGATGCAGCCCAGCACATGGGGGTTTCTGGGATCCCAGTGCACATGGCTGGGGCGTGTCCAGCCTCTCACCCACCAGCACCCCCAGGTCCTTCTCCCAGGGCTCCTCTCAACTAGAATGGGTGTGGAAATGGAAAAGGGGAATGTAGCGCTGGATTTCTAGAAGTAACAGAACAGCAGACCCAAACTGAACTGACACACAATCTATAAACATCTAAATGCAGTGACAAAATGGTTTAACTGAACAGGAAGCACATAAAGTTTGCTTGTCTTGGATTTGAAAGTAGCAGTGTCCTTGTTAGCTGAACAAATGAACATAATATTTATGTAACCCAATTTACAATGGATTGGTTGGCAAGAACATATAATAGATTGTATTACTGTGCATACAGTGGATTGCAGTTTGAAGTTTTAACCTTTTTCAAAGACTTTTGTAGTAAGGCATAGGAGGATATTATGTACAGCTAAACCATTTTTATCCTCACTCACAAGGATGCAATAAAATTACTGCTTTCCTCATGGATTTATGATAATATAGTGCCAGAATACTTTTAAATATCTAATCTTGTCTCAACACTGCACAAGAGCAGCTAGAAGACATGAAGAATGCAGAAGGAATGGAAGAAAATGTTGTGTCTCATAATGCTGAAATAGGGAGGAACGAAGTTCCTGTAATGAGTAATGAGATGCAGGCCCTCATTTTCTAGTTTAAAGGAATTCAGGTCCTGTAAATTCCTTTACCTGTGAAAACTTGCAGGATATGCTGAGTGAGGTGGAGGTAGGAAGAAGAAACCCTTTGTTGTTGCCTTTTTTCATCTTTAGGAACATTTTTTTATTCCTTTCTTTATACTTTTAACATATTTTAGTGGTCCAATGAATTTGTTTAAAGACAAATTACAGTCACCCCTGTCTTTTTCTATTTTCCATATTTATTCAGATGAAAACTATGACAGATCTGAACAACACTGCCCTCATACTCAAGGAATGATCACTGATGCTGATTGGAAAATAAATACATTTTACTAACAATAAGCAGAATAAGTTAGTTTTGCATAGATAGCACACAACATTAGGAAACCTTATACATATAAGATAGTTTCAGTCCAGACAAAGTGGTTAATTTGATTCTTACTGGTAAATAAGGATTACATAGAAATGGGATCTATTTTCTATTAAATCTATTAAAATAAGATTAGATATGATACTAAAATTCATATTTATACACATTTATGACTAAGAATGAATAAAATATTAGAAACCTTTTATTTTTATAATTATTGGATAAAATATTACTACTAATACTAATATTAATAAAATTATATTAAATAATGAAATATACTACTAATTTGATCATTCACAAGGAAGACTCCCAGATATTTACAGCTGCTTTTCAGGATTAATCCTTCACTTGTATTTGACCCACAGTTTATTTTATACCACTTAAATTGTTCATATATTCAAATTGCTCTTTAAAAGCATTTTAAACATTGACTCTTTCCTTTTAACGTTGAAACATATCAAAATAAAATATTTTTATTATTAACTCTGATTTAACACTGAATTAGACTGAATTAGTTACCACAGAATTAGTTACCATAAAATGTGATCTGTCATTTCTAAACGGTAAAATATGGTATACTTAGTCTATAATCTATTTCCCTATATATAGCTACACAGTCAAAATGTAGTGTCAGAGATTTTGTGCTATGAAAGGCTGTCATTAGTTGATTTATAATTTTTTTCAGTCTTCTAAGCAATAGCTTCTCTCTATACTAAATCTACAACTAAAGAGACTCCTGTATTTCAAATTAAGACTCAAGTTAGTACTCAAATAAACCCTACTTAAAATGTATATTTCCTCTCCTTCTGTTTGGAAGTCTGAGTGGCAAAGGTTATTTTAGATTCCTGCTTTCTGCAGAAAAACTGATCATGGGGAAGAACTGAAAATAAATGTTATTTTATAATATTTTTCATCTAGCTAAACTTTTATTTTGGCATTATCTGGGATTTTTTTTAGGTTATTCATAATGCTAAGCTTCTGCTGCTTGCTGCGACTAACCCCAAACACAGAATGTCCATGTGATAAGTGATATTTAAGAATAATCCCACTGATTTTCATGCTATTTTTTCCTTATTGAGATATATAAAATGGTTTAATTACACCCTAACTGTACTCTAGTATAGAATAGACTTACATCTCTTCAGGATTACTTTTCTGAAGATGTCATTCATGGATCTTTGAAGAAGTTCTCTTGGGGCATTTTTCAGTGAAGCACAGAATATGGGTGAAAATTACCAACCAACAATAATAAAAGTGTTCACATGTGTATAAATTACACAGGAGGATTATGATCTTAAAAATTCTTCCACATTCAGGTTGAAAACCTGTGCCGAGGGGGGAGAACAATTCATTATTGTTAATATTTGTGTATAATTAGTCTTAAAGACCTCTGTTTGGGGCTCCTCTAAGCCAGAGCATGGAAAAGCTTCACTTGGAATTATATATGGAGTACTGTAATGTATCCTGTAGTGCAATTATTTACTCTTGAAAAACATATTATCTCATGGCCTTAATTTTTTTGTTTTTGTTTTTGGTGGTTTTGTTGTTGTTGTTGTATTGTTTTGTTTTTGTTTTGGGGGGTTTTTTTGTGCTGTTGGGAGACATGAAACCAACGTTTATAGGTGTAAGTGTGAACATGAGAAGATTTTAAAGATCCTTTTTTTACTTTGTAGAGCTTTTTTGGGGGGTTTTTTTGTGCTGTTGGGAGACATGAAACCAACGTTTATAGGTGTGTGAACATGAGAAGATTTTTAAGATCCTTTTTTTACTTTGTAGAGCTCTCTTGTAGATCTTGAGCTGGCACTTACGTATTACAGGCTTTGTTCTATAAGGGATATCTTGAAAAAATAATGCTTTAAAAGGAGTATTAGCTGTATGTGCAGAGTTCTTGTTTAGCTCAAAACCTTTTCAAAGGCAGTTTCAAAGAGGAAAGATTTCAAAAAATTAACTTCAACAAGATTTCTGAAGATCAAAAGTAGTGTGCCATTGCATAAGAATGTGTTGAGTGTAAGTGACAAAGATTTGATAGTGGAATAGAGCACTGTGGGGGGTGGCTTTAATGACATCTTTTCCTAACTTATTTCCTTGTTGGGGAAAAGGCTTGGTTTTGGTTTAATCATTGCCTTTTTTTTTTTAAAAATCTTAATTGACAGTAAAGTCAAATCCCCAAGTTCAGTCTGCTGATCACTAATTAATGAGTGATCTCCCTGTCTTTTCCTAAACAAGCTTTTTCATTGTTTCACATCAAAAGAGGTTGCCCAGAGAGGCTTTGGTCTCCATCTTGGAAATATTAAAAACGTTACTGGACATGATCCTGAGCAACCTGCTCTGCCTGATCCTCGTCTGAGCAGGGCTTGGACTCCCTGATCCTTCTCTCTCAGCTGGCCTCTGGTTCTGTTCTGTGAAGTGCCTCTGTGGTCCAGCAGTGGCAATGAGTCACATTTTCCTGGCATGCACACTAAAAATGTGTATCAATACATCTGAATTCATCTTTTTTGCTTCATTTTTTGTGTTTTCCTTCTGCAGCAAGTTCTTTGGTTCTTTTAGTACACCCCAAGTAGTTTACCAAGACCAAATGATATATGAAAATTGTACAAAAGTTTTCTCCATAATGTAGAAAAGGTGCAGAATGTTAGAAAGTGTGAGGGGTGACATTTCCAGTCAAACTTTGCTCAGTTCTTGCTGCAGTGGGGTTAGGGCTTTTTGTGTTTTCTTTTTTTTGATGTTTTTTGATTATTTGTTTTTAAGTGTGGGAGGGGGGTGGTCACTTTTTTATTTGGGCTTTTGTTTGTTGTTTTGTGTTTTATTTTCTTTTCACTCACCATATAGTGCTCACTATTACTGTACATGGCAGGCAACTTTACATTGATGTATTGTGAAGCAAGCCCATAAAAATGTCAAGGCCTATTCATTGTAAATAAAAGTTTGTTATCTTAATTGTGGCAGATATAAAGTACAATTAACTTAAAGTTATGGTGTAGTATGATTGCATTAGATATTAAACCATATAATCTTTCCTCTTATCTATTTCCTAATACTTTTCTGTTTATGTGCAGAAGTTGCAAAAGTTATGTGCAGAAATTGCATCAAATGATCATTTGGCAGGAGGATGAGGTGGGAGATATTCCCAAATTCACCATTTTGAACTGTTTTTTACTGTGCCTTCATTGCTAGTTGCTTCTCTGATCAAATGTGTGTTCTGTGGATAGCAAAAAAGGGACTTAATGGTGCCTTTGTCTGGTGATTCCAGTACATGTAACTCAAAGGGAATATTAAGTTTATGTATATATTTAAGTATATGTATAATATATATGTATTTTTATATTATATACATATATGTATACATACATATACACATATATATATATATATATATATATATATATGTAAGTTCTATGTCAACAGAAGGACCATGACTTCAAGTAACAAAGCATAGAAAGGCTGAATCCTACTCCTTTCATTTCACGATAGAGAAAAGCTTATGTGGCCTTTGTAAGTCTACAAGATGAATAGCCACCCTTTAGTTTCTTTCATGAGGATTTTACCTTAGCTTTTGGTGATAAAAAACATCTTGTCAGTACTTGAACTTGCACACTCATTGATATTTTTCAACACTGCAGTTACCCTGGAGGGGTATGATAAAACCCTACAGTATGGTCAAGCATTAAGTATTTCAAATGATGTTTTAATCTGAGAGGAGTAAAAACCATTTGGTATGTTCTGCAGGTTCTTGTTTTATGAGAATTCTCATCTGTCAGATGCTACATGAGATCCCTTCCAAGAAAACCCCAAGCATCTTAAACAAAAAGCAAATTAACTACAGGGAGTATATTGTAGATTAGATGATTCTGTAATACCATGAGATAGACATTTGTGACATTTAGTTTAATAAAAGGTCATACACTGAATCATTCCTTATGATCATTGTTACTGCTTCACGTTTGGGTTTCTGTTTTTGTGGGTGGGTTTTGTTTGTTGTTTTTTTTTTTCCTTTATTTTTTTAGGTGGTGGGGGGTGTTTGTTTGTTTCTTTTGTGTTGTTTTCCTCTTCTCAGTTCATGCTTTAGTTCTGCTTCTAAGGTGAATATAAACTTCCACTGCAGCATTTTCATATATCCGATCTTGTCCTGGTTTAGGACAAATTAGGGGAAATCTCTAAAAGGGAGCCCCCTAAAAAAAACCCAAAGCCCCGCCGAGGCAAGACAGCCGGGGGAGGAAAAGGCGCAGCTGCCAGACACAACACACGATATTGGGATAAAGGCTGTCACCCCACGACAGATCTCAAGGTTTCAACCCAGAGACTAAGAAGCAGAGATTTTCTTGACCTGAGAAGTTTCATTCTTTTTTTAAAGTTCAGTCCTGATTGCACATGAGGAAAAAAGGATATGCTAACACAAAACTGAAAATCTGTGTTCTCTAGTATGATTATTTAGTGATCCAGATATTAACAAAACCCCAGTAGCTTGAGAAACTGAAAAACATTGATTTGGCAAGCTGAATTTACTCTTAACTCTACATACCTCTACTGTATATGTATTATGAATCCTTTTCCTTATTTAATCTAAAGGCACTAATCTGTGAGATTTTCAAATGCACAGTGTGTGTCCTCACTCAATATTTTATTCTGTATGACTAATAACTTTTGTCTTGATTTATATTGTGTAAGTCCCTAAATATTATCTAATTGATTTGTTTTATAGTGTCTCCAACCTTCACAAAATGCATGATACAATTGCAGCATTAGGGGAAAAAAATCCTTTTCTGTGGTGTGAATCAAAGAGAAGCTGTCCAAGCTTGTCCAAGCATTATGTCCAAGATTGCTGATCTCATCAGTGTACTTGGCTTGTTCTTTCCATCTTGCAGAGAAGGAAGAAGGATGGTGTTGGCACTATCAGAGCTGACAGTGATGTACATAACGTAGATTCCCCACCTCACCTTGGGCTTCCTGGTGCAGATTTTCAGCAGTGTCTCTGTGAGTGCTACAGTGTGTCTGTCATTTGGAGCTGGTAGCTGCTACCACATTTTCTCTGGAGTGCATCACTAAGTGTATTGCCCAGCTGCTAAGTTTAATGAGAAGCACAGTCTTCTGATTTCATGTCATTATTTCTGAAGTCTACTTTCATTTAGGCTCTAAAACTAAAGTGGAAGTTATCTGGTGATCTTATATACACTAATGTTATTAGATATAATCCTAATACTTTTTAATAATACTCATTACAAATTCTTTGTTTAATAAAGTCACTCATGATGATCAGGACTTAATTAGCTTGGCAAGGGGGTTTTGCAAAACTTAGTTGTTGAGCAAGGGGGTTTAAAAACTCTCAAAGCTACTATGGAAATCTAATTGTAGCTATGTGCCTTTCACTCCTCACACAAGATCCTGCTTGAAGCCTGTTGTGTTTCATGGCTGTTAGTCTGGTGCTGAATCCGTTACGAAAACTGTTGTCAAACGCTCCTTGAAAATCTAAGCTCACAGTATTCACAGAATTTTCTATATTTTTCATTAAAAAATTGTTTTCAGAGAACTTCAGAAGGTTATTTAAACATGATCTCCTCTAGTCTGAATCCATACTTACTGTCGTTAATCAAACTGCACTTCACTGTGTTTTTTTTTTACTACATCGCTAAAGTTAATTTCTAAAGTTATTCCCGTATGACAAAAGTTTCCTGCTATGAATCCCTATGTCTTAATATTTCCTAAATATATTATTTCCTAAATACATTCATTTCTTCATTATCCACACTTGTGCTCAGTTACTGGTTGTACCACTGTACTTGCTCTCATGAAAAAAGTTCTGGATTTAAGTTTTATTAAAATGTCCATAACTGGTTCTGAACAAATGTATGTAGCTCATGGAAAACTCATACATCACTCTAGAGCACTTTTCTTCCTACCCAGGGATGAAAATACTTTCTTTATATTGTAGTTTATTTAGCATTCATCTGTAGCTCAGTAGAAGAAAAGCAAAAAAGTCTCAAGCCTTTGTGAGCCCTACACAAATAATTGCCAATTATTTCTATAGCATTTTTTCTGTAAATGAGTGTTATGTAAATCCAAATTTTTGTGGTGTGATTTTGGGTTAAATTTTGATATCAGTTTATTATTTGAATCTGCAATATCTGTCTAGATAATTGTATTTTCAACTTGCTTATGGAAGACTGAGGCTAGGTAACTAACATAGTGAATAAATAATTCATAAAGTATGTGTTTGCAGGAGATACTTTTTTACTTAGTGTCTGCAGTGCTTTATAGAAGAGATCTACTAGAAACAGATTATTTGAGAGATAAAAATCTCTAGATTTAATTTTTGCCATCTTACTTCTTAAAATAACCAAGTACTTTTATGCCCAATAGTTCAGTGAAATGCTTTAAAAGCTCTCACTCTGGTTTGGTCTGTGATTTCAATTTTTGGAAGTTTTTTATAATAATTCCATAATTTTTACTGGTTTTTTTTTCCTTGTAATTAGCCCATATGAAGCCTCGTCTGGAACCTGGGCTCAAACCCAGTTATCAAAATAAAGATATCTGATAGGTTTAATAAGTTAAACACAGATTTAAAAGAGGGAAGTTGCTAGACAGAAAAAGACCAGTAGAGGACATATCCTATGAGAAAAGTCTGAAATGGTGTCTGTGTAAGTGTATTTAATTTTGTGTCTCTATGTCGATTCATTAGCTGAGGTAGAACATTTGAATCCAATGTACCTTCTGCTTTTTGACCCCTCCCAATCTGGTTCACATCCAGCTTAACATGGTGGGAGGGCCCCCACCTAGCACAGCCTGCTCAGGTAGATAATGATTTTGTGGTTTTAGCTCAGCAAGATGAATGTTATGTTTAAATATGATTCTTCGTTATTACAGAAAGGAAGACAAAATTTGATGAAAAGGTTGCTTGTTCCTAGTTCCCAAGATTTATTTGGCTGAACTTTGGAAGGGAGGATGCTAATTGGTAACCATGTCAGATTATAAAATAGACTTTCAGTGAAAATATTGCTGGGGGTGGAGAGGGGGAATAGATCTTGGCTAGTTAGGGTTACAGTTACATGAATGAGGAAATTTGTGGTCTTCTCATTTCTTTTTGTTAAAAATCTGGTAACATCTGAAAATAGTTTTTTGTCTTTTTGCATATCTTTGCAATACAGTTCAACATTTCACAAGGAAGAAACCTAAATATGAGGCATTTGGTCAGAATCATTATCATCACATCATGAAGTTTCAAAATTATACTGCTGTAGGAGATAAAAGATTATTATAGAGCATTCCTTGTTTACTTACAAATAAGGCATATACATCAACACAAAGAATTAAAAATAATTATTTGCTCTTTCATCTGCACTTCTTGCTTTCTGAGCAAATTGCTTTTTACCTCCAGTCCTAATATTCCACCCTGCTTTGGAAATTTATCTTACCTTTTTTATTTTGTTGCTTTTAGTTCCATTGTCAAAACCCCTTTGGTCTCTTCTTTCATTAAGTCTTTTCACTTTGGTTTTGATTTTTTTTTCCTAACTCTAAGATTATATCTTCCAGAAAATATGTTGTTTTGTACTTCATCCCATAGTCTTTTTTATAATTTTAAAATGCAAGCTCTTTGAGCCAGTCTGTGTATACACTTCTGTAAGGAAATTATTATCATCTTACTCACTGGTGTTCACTCAAAAGTGTACACACAGGTTTCTAAGTCCTTCATTGTCTGCTGCGTTCTATCCCAACAAGCCAGAAAGAAATACTTTGTTAAATTTTGTCAAGCCTTTCTCACAAATTGTGCATTTGTTGTTGTGTAGTGTATTAATATCATTATTATATAGCTGTAACATTTTATTAGATGAGAGGATGTTCCTTTCTGAGTACCTCATACTTTTGTTCTAGCTGGAGACTATGTAACATTTCTGTGTATTGACTGACCTGGGAATGAAAATAAAAGTACCTCTTTTTCCTTGGGAATAACTTAGGCTTTCATGTCCTGCCCTGACACCTCAGCCCTCTGTGAATGAGTAGGGTGGGAGAGGGCAGAGAGAAATTGATTTTTTGCTGTTTGGTAGCTCCTGGCTGGAGAGATTTCTGTACAGTGGACTGGCACATATCACATTTTTAGGGCAGATTTGGAGAAATGTGGCACCTGGATATGGCAATATTTGCATTCTAGATCATTAAATTGTGACAGAATGTACAATAAATATCTCCTGAATTTCTTTGAAGTCTGAATTTCTCAGGCATTTTCACTTCCTTTGTGTATTTAGGAATGCTTCTGTATTACTGTCCATTGGGACTGTTGCATACAGCTTCCATTACTGCTGATGGCAACTCAGTGCATAAATTCTCATTCATGAGAATGAGGATATATTTCTTTTCATTATTTTAGCAGGCATCAGTGAAACTTCTTTAAGAAATGTGTTCAGGAAAATTGAGTCCTAGTAATTTAACAAATGAGCATAAGCTTTCATAAATTATATTTAAGATGTTAACATCAAATTTAACATTCTTGCTGCAAATTTAGTGCCTTTAATTTCTTTTCTCTCCTAGTAAATTGCTATTCAACTCAGCTTTAATTTATAATAAAATAATAGTTTTACTTTATAGCCTTAAGGCATCTACAGAGAGAATAAATTTGCCTCTCCTTTGTTCAGCACTAACTGCATTAGTTTGTTAGTGCTTCCCCTTGGATCCAGTTGGGAGAAGAAATGAGGTGACAGTTGGTTGCACAGTGGCTTGACCTTACTCTTACAATGTTAAACTAGGGAACATCCTCAGTTATAAAAGATGGGAATATTTGGTTTCACAGTTTTAATTCCCCTTTAGGCAAGCCTTTCTCTACTCTCTGTACAGGCAGCCTGAGAGGATTAACCATCTTATTTTCGCTTCTTCCCTTTTCAAGCTGTGCTTAATCACCAGAACTTCAGGAAGAATATAGGTGACATTAGCTGACTTTTGTACAAGTTTCTCTGACATATGAGGGAGCAAAATATGGGTATTCAGGGTGTTGACTATGAAAAATGGTATTTGAATTGCAATTAATAAAAAAGGACTGAATATAAAATTTTCTTGGAATATGGGTTTTCAAAAGCTCTTCTACACAGTGGGAGGCATTTGCTTTGGAAAATTAGTAAAGCAAAAAAGTGACTGCACGTCTCATATTTTTTAATGAAAATTAGAAAGTATAGAAGAGAAGAGTCTAAGGTATAAAGATGTATAATTTTTATATGGCTCTGTCTTAAGAATATGGTAGAACAGTATTCCTATAGAGGCTGCTTTGTTTAGTAATGTGATCTCTGAAGTCTTATGAGTAAGTGGTCATAGCTGTTCACTCAAATAGAACAATTGATGGTTAAATTTAAAATTATTGAAATGAGACTCTAGTGACCTTTTTTTAAATAGCAAATGGTGTTATGGTGTAGGACCCTGCTGTCCACATGAAATTCTTGCCATCAGGTGAAAACAATATTTAATGAGAACTAGAAGTAAGTATTATTGTTATCTTCTTCCACCTACCTTACAGACTATGTTTTAGGAGTATATATGGAATAATTTTTTCCAAGATTTTTATAACTTATAGACTAGTTGTGATTATACCTGTCTTTATTCAATAAAAATATTTTCATGCCAAAGTATCATTAAGGAACATTAACATAATAATCTCTCCTTAGAATTTTTTCTTTTAATACTGTTGGCAAAGAGAAACAAGTGAGGCTGCTCTTTTCTTTACTTTTTTAAATGCACAAAAATTTCCTGAATGCTTTAAATATTCTGAAGTGTTTGAAGAATAATTTTTGGAGATTTTGCAGAAGGACTTTGAAAAAATGTTTGTTCATTATGAAAGAACTGATATTACTGTATCTAATTCAGAAATAATACATAAAATTTCACAAAATAGAAGTTATTTGTATAATGAATTTGTAAATAATTGAATTTCTTTTAATAAAACATATTAAGGTAATTTTTCTTATCCTCAAAAGAGGATAAGAAACAATACAATAGTAAGTTATTAAAGGCTGAGTTTACTCACTTGTGGTTATCTAAGGTGAGTGATCTCAAAGGACTTATTTTTCCATAACTGCATGGTTGTAATTTTCTGAGCATGCCTTTAAGTGTATCCATTTGAATATCCAGCTGCTTCCAACATTGTATGGTCTTATCTGTTTTTTGTGCTAAAACCAATGTGAGCAGTATGCAGCTGGTTTTTTTCTTATTTCCAGTCTGAGCCTGAAATGATCTCAAGGGCATGAAAATGAATTATATAAGATGAGAATAGACCTGGATGTCTCCTAAAATTTTAGTGGATGCACATTTAAGTCAATCTGGTTTTTTGCATTTGTGTTGGCCTAGGAGATCCAGCCTTTATGTTTAGACTAACTTTTGCAGTCTTGTATTCTAGTGATAGATGCAGACCAATAAGGTTTTGCAAATAGAAGAGTGTTTCATGACAAAAAGGGATCTCGATAGTGAAGATTTTGTTAAGATTTGCAGTTGTTTTGAAATGGGTTCCACTGCTCTAAGGAAATTACTCTGGGCCTTACATTTTGTTTTAAGTGCAAAAAGTAGCACTAGAATATTAGTTTTTACCTCTAAGTCATTGTAGAAGTGGGACAGTCCACTTCTGAGAGGGGAAGGATGCTATCCATGCTCTGGTTACCACGACTGAAATCAAACTTCATGAGCTTGAACAAAACGCTTACTGTTCAGGGAGGAACACTAGACAAACAAGTGCAGAACCAGATCTACCCAAGCTTGAAGAGAGTCATTAAGATGAGAGAATGGTAAAATCCAATTAAGAGAAGAATCTGAAGAACTCTATGAACTTAAATTTGTACATAGCAGATGAATAATTCCAATTATGTCATGTTCCCTGAACTGAAGTTTATGGAGAGAACCTTTACTAAACTTCTCTTTGACTACTAAGTTGGTTTTTGTGTGGAAAGAGAAGATTATTGAGGTTTAGGGCATTTTTGCTGTGGCCTAGTTAAAAATTTCTTTCCATAAAATGTTATCTTGTCAGGTTGTCTAACTTCATTAGGTTTAATACAAGCTTTGTGACTGGCAACTGACAGAAAACAGAGGGGGACATTTGACTAAGGGGTTTTCTTAGGCCACAAGTAAGAAACAGGACTGATAATAACTGGCATCATCTCTATTATTACCAAACAGACAGGTCTTTTTGGGTGTCTTTAAAAATTAGTATATCCCTGTTGCTTTTACAGGTTCATGACTGTTTTTTTATTAAGGTTTTAAAGGGTTGTAATTTTTTTAGCAAAAAAAAGTGGTTACGTGGGAAGCCTTTTTGATACACTCTTCCTGTGTAACAACATAATGAACTAGTCTTTAATGTAATACTTTTAGGATATTTAAACACATAAGGTGCATCCCAGGACTGAGAGCTTTGTCTTCATAAAATTAATCAATGGAATAAAAAGATTTCCAATACACTTATCATCTATTTCCATCTAAGTACTAGAACTATCATTTTAATTAGTAGCAGCTGCATGAAAAATGACAATATTAGCATAGAAAAAAACTGTATGGGTACTCATTTTTCATGCCTCCGTGCACTTCCGTAGTTTTTGTGCTGGTTTGTGTTCTCTCTTTGTCCAATACTAATTTAATAAATTTAAAATATATTTACAAATAGCCATGTTTTGATACTTGTAAATGATACTGAAATAAAATGGCCTGGAACACACACAGGGATGGATAATCCACAACTCTGAGCAATCTGTTCTAGTGCCTCATCACAGTATGAGGAAAAAACATGTTCCTAACATCTAATCCAAATTACTCTCCTTTTAGTTTAAAACTAGCATATGCTTGTTAGGTGAATCAAGAGAAGGTGAAACTGCTCTGCAAATTTCAGTATCCTGGCAGATTTTAATGAAGTAAATTTTTTCTTCCCTCCAGGTGGTGGTTACAGCAATGTTAAAGCCAACTCATGGTAATTGCTAGTCATGCTAGTCATTCAAATAGGATTCACAAAACCATTTTTCTTAGTAAGACTGTTGAATTCCAGTTCAACTTTTGAACTGTATTATCCAAAATAGTTCATCCAACATTATCAAAACATTCATCCAACTGAATGTTCAACAGCCCACACATGGCCTGAATATCCTTATGGCAAACATGAGGATATTTTTTTCAGTTCTCTGTTGCCTATGGCACAGGAATTTTGCCCACTCTTCTTTTCATCTTTCAAATATTTTGAAGTTAAAATCAGGATGTACCCAGGAGATCAGGATGCCATCATGGAGAAAGGTAAGGCAGAGAACCATTACAAGTGCTGGGCTTGATATAATTTCTTAGATCAAGAACATCTTTAGTGTCACACAGACTGGAATTCAAGATGTACGTGGAAAGAAGTAGGGCATCACCCCTCTCTCCCATGCCCCCTCCCCCCCAGAAAGGTTGCTTTTAGTCCTCTCTTCACAAATTCTCCTTTCATATATGACTAGAAAACTTGTGGAAATCTGATGCTGTAGCTATGAAGTTGTATGCAAGTCATAACTTCATGGTCTGTGATGGTACACAAATCAGAGGGGAAAATCAGATTAAAGGGGTAGAGGCTAATGAGTCCTACTTTACCAGAGCTCAGTAACAGCTGCAGGTCTGTAATGTTCTTTCCTAAGACCTCTCTTGTCAGGATGGGCTGGATGTAAGGGTTATTTTTTGTGAAGATAGAGAACAGTAGAACTGGGGGACAAGCAGTGCTGCTTCCATCTTCAGTTTTTTTGAAGATTTTTCTGGATAAAACCCTAAGCAGTCTGGTTTGTGCTCATGGTTGATCCTGATTCCTCCTTGAATCAGGAAGTTGGACTAGACCCTGAGGTCCCTTTAGCCTAGATACCTCAGTTATTCAGTGACCATTGTCAGCAATCACACTTGACCCTGAACTCAGAATAGTTATTTCATCATGAGGCAGAAGTTGAATTTTAGATGTGGTTTAAAATCACACATGGGCAAAATGTCCTCCTTCATATAAAGGTTGAATAAAGAGAAGAGCTACCTCAGAATCACTTGAATGAACAAATGTACAGAGACAAAAAAACTTTTCCTTTTGAAATGAGGCCTTTCCAAATGTTCTGCAAAATTTCATGCATATGCCACAGAATTTGTTTAATACATATTTCTGCTATATTGATTTAAGTCAGTGCAACTTTAAAAAAAAACAAACGTAATTCATAATTCTCTTTTATTCCACCAGTACAGTTCTTGTTTATCTAAAGGGAATAGAATTGTTTTGTAGCATAGCTGTATTTTTAATAAGAAAACATGATTAAAATCCTAGCATAGCTGTACACGATTAAAATCCTGAGTAAATTTAATACTTGAACTTACTCAGAAATCAAAGGGACTGAATATACTTGTCTTTCTTTTGTCATGAACCAAACTAGGATTACAAAAGCTGGCAGATAAAATTTTTAGTTACTCTTTCATGTTAATTCTAAATTTTGACACAATGTTGGTTTTCTTCCAACGTGAAATGGGGTTTAACATTTACTTAGTTTAAAAAAAATGTGCATAACAGCAATGGCAGTTTTGTTACAAAATTGCATGATTGAAGCATTACATTGAGAAATATAAGCTTCAAAAAAGTGCTTTCTTACCAAATAAAATTTTGAGCAAAATATTTGTGTAGTAAAGCAATTATTTCAGATGTGAGCAGCAGTGAAAATAAGCTGCTCACTCCAAGACATGTTATGGTCATTGTGTACCAAAAAACCAGTAAGAAATTGAAACTCAAAGTGCCTCAAAGGCAAGAATTTCATAGTAACTTCTCCAGCTTTCTCAGTCTGACGTTTCATTTTACATAAACAAGATTTTGGTTTGATTTCTTCCATGCTTCTTTTTCTCTGGCAGTCATTTGAGATTAATTCCATTCAAGTCAAAGATGTTCAAGTCACATGGTCATCCTTCCTAAGCTCCTTGGTGCCATGCGGTTCTCCAGGGGCACCCTCAGCCAGCGAGGGCTGCAGGGCTCTGCAGAGACAGGTGTGTGTTCTGAAAGATGGTGCTGTGAAGGCGCTGACAGTTTGCTGAATGTGGTTTAATCTGCTTTTTTCTTTAATAAGGTTCTTTGATTTACCATTTTCCTTGCGTGGCTGCAGAGACACCGTTGTTGAACACTGAGCTGCAGAAGACAGCTCACATGATTCATGCCTCAAGAGCAGTAAGTCTTCAGAGTGACAGTCCTGCTACTATAGCAGTACCATGGTTGTTTTCCCAAAGGGAGTGTTTGTGACCACACATCATTTTACCTGCACTGTAGCATATTCCTAGATTTCAGCATTATTTCTTACTGACGTGAATAAGACAAAAGAATAAAGGAAATATAATCCCTATAACTGAAAAAATTATGTGGTATCTTGAGATACATTCTGAGATACTCCAGAATATTTTGTCTTTGTTTGTGAGAGTAATCCAAATACATTGCTGAAATGGCAATTAATAGCATATAGTTTTAGAGGGGAGTTGAATTTCTTATTTCAAAGTGAATATGGGATGTGTGCTACAAGCAAATCCTATGGAAAGGAACCACTACACACTATTTTTGGATCTGTGGAATGTATCATCTTGGTGCATTTTGAATTAGTTTTGTGTTTGCCATGTAACACCAAGACAAAAAGAAGTAGCTGGTGAGTGGCTTTAACCATTGCCTTTTCCTTCTCCATCTTCAGTGAATGGAATATTCCACAATGTTATGACAAAGATATGTATATCATGACATAGCATTAAAGCCCTAAAAATTGCTGTGTACTGTTGGAGGGGTCAAATGAAATAAAGCAGATGTGGTTGGGTAAGAAACATTTTAGGGCTGCAGAGAATTTAGCCGTACTTTTGTTTTATGCAATCATAAGTGATATAAAGAACACCATCAATGGAACCAGCCAAATAAAATGTATTCACTGAGGAGAAGGAAAGAGATGTGTGCCTGAGTTCTACAGAAAGTGAAGAATAGGAAGGTAAAGCAGGATTAAAAAGTGAAGGCAGGATTTTACCATTTGCCTGTTGAAATTCAGTTATTGAATTGAAAAATTGAAAATGGAAAAAAATTCTTAAAATATTAATAAAAATTCTTCTTCAAGTCACTATGGGATTTTGTGTTACAAATGATTATTCTGAAAGTGAATCAAAATGATATTTTCATTTCTAAAGTTTCCATGTGCATCTCATAAATGTTTGAATGAAAGTGGAGTATGGCAGTTGTTTGTAGCAAGACTTGGTCTTGTTTGCTGCATTAAATTTGTTGATAATAGTGTAAATTTGGAATAACTTAAACTACAATTAAAACCTGATAAAATATATTTTTTCATTTTTCCATCAGTAGTATTATATTAATATTTAAATGTAGAAAGAGAATTCCAGTTTTTTATTATAGATATGTGAAGGTAGTACATTGATGAATATAAGACAAACAAGCTTCATAAGTATATTAGATATGTGAAGGTAGTACATTGATGAATATAAGACAAACATTATTTTTTTAAATGTTGCAATAAGGGACATATTAAAGAAAAAGAAGTCTCAGTTTCAAGAACAGTACAGTTTTTAAATTAGCTTTTAATTTGGATCACACCAATATCTCCCAGGATTCTGTTGGAAAGGCTCCTTTACTAATTTATATATCTGCTATTAGTTGTTATGACTTCTTTAATTCTGGAAAGAATTTTCCGTGTCTGTAAATCATAATAGGTTGAAATTTACTGAAATTGTCAGGATAACATTGCTAAGGCTGATTATATTATTGATGTGAGGATCCAAAAGTGGTTGAAAGACTTAAAATGAGGACTATCTCCATAAATTTAATAGGGCCAAAAAAAGACATTAATTTTTTTTCCACTTCTTTCTTGCCTGATGATTTTCTTACTTTTATGATGCCCATTCTAAGCAATTTTTATTAGGCTTTCTTCTTGTGAGGAAATAAATCAGAGGAAAAGAGAAGAGAGAAACCAAAATTTAAGTGTCTTTAAGGAGAAATTTTAAAAAATTAAGTAAATGTCTCTTGGGACTCTAGAACTTAGTTATTGAAATACCTTAATCAAACAGGCTTTAAAGATGTGATTTCTGAAGAGAACTTCAACTATTTAGACTCACTGAGTGTGTGGGTTTATTGTATCACGCTTGGCATTGAGTGCAAAATTGATTCTCTACCTAGCAGAGTTGTCATTTTTATTGTGTACTTGCCAGGTTTTTATTTCCCTTGAAAATTATGGATTTTTAGTCTCTTAACACCATTCTAACATTGTTTACTTATTGTTAGGAGCTATTCCTTGTATCTGATGGCATAGTTTGTGTGCAGGACTGCTTATATACAACACATCAGGTTGGAAATTGCTTGGTAAGAGGTTAGAAAGTTCTCTACTCTTAACTCTCAAATATTTATCTTCTAATCTTATTTGTTGCCAAATGCTTCCTGATCAGCTGTTGAAGTATGTTGTACAGAAATACATTGACTGAATGAAATATAATAAAATTAATTAGCTGTTTACATTTGTAATCTTGGGAGAAAATAAATTGCAAATAAATTAGGTGATTGCATTTGTTTTGAGGGGGAGAAAGACAATGGAATCTCTTTGATCCTTATGGTCCTCTCTATTTACTTCCATCTCCCAATCACGGTCTTTTTAACCATTTAAGCAGTATCAAGTGAGTGTGTCTATAGTAGAGGAGTGGTTTGAGGTTGTTTATTACTGGAGAAGAGGGGAGAAATCTGTAGCACTCTTTTTTCCTCTCTGAAAACTTGTCCTTGACTTAAATTGACATGAGACACAAGTAATTTGTGGGAGAATGCAGAGAAGGAAAATGAAAAAGAAATTTCAAACTTCTTTTTATTAGCTTTCTCAACTATCAAACAAGAACACAGAAAAAAAAGAAAAATAATTTGTGTGTTTCTCAAACCTATATGCATTTGAAGACTTGTATAGATAGAAATTCTGTTACAAGGCTGGCTTTCCTTTCTTCCCAGTTGACCATGAGAGAGGTTGTTTGGATTTTTTTTCTGGATCTCCAATATACTTTTACATTGACATAAATTCTTTCTAAATAACACTGAATCCCACCCAATATTCTCAATAATAAGAATGGTTTAGTATATTGGCTTGTGCTGCTAAATATATTAGTGTTAGTTCAGAAAAAAAAAAAATCAAAATGCGGCACTTAAGAGAATAAAAATTAAATATTACTTAAATAGCCTAAAATCTTGTAAATTGTATATAGTCCCTTTGTTCACTTGCATAGAACAATTTCAAACTTTTTTTCTCAGATATGCAGGTTTCTTAACCACTTTTTAACAATTACTATTTTAAAAATTACATGATGAGTATTTTTCTGTCATTGACAATGATTTCTCTTCATGTTGATATATTAACAGATGAAATTTATTTATATATTTTTAATATATGTCCAGAAAAAAGAGCACCACTTCTTTATCAGTTGTTAAAATTTCTCCTGCAAATAGGTTTTCCAGCTTTCTCTTGTGATTCATTTGCTTTGAAATGCTTTCATTTTCTGAGCTGTTATTTTATCTTTTTAATGCCAGCATGGAAATTTTCCAGGATTGCAGGCTTCTTTCTCTCTCTCCCCTCACTGTTCTTCCTCTCCAATATGCATGTTCTTTCATTTCTTTTTACCTGACAAGTTTTCCATGTGATAATGATTCTGTTCTCAAATATATTTTTTAATAAATCAGTGCTGAAATGCCTTTCAGTAACAAAAATTAAAATCATGTTGAAAAAGAGATAGACTTCTGACAATAGTTTTCAGAGATTTTTTTGGCCTGTAAAACCTGTCGCTGTGAGAAGGGCATCTGGGAGTCTGGAACAGGATGCGGAAGCCATTGCTCTGTAGATTTTAGGTCACTTCTTCCTCCAATAAATCTTTGCATGTCCCATGCTAACAGCTACCAGCTACATTCAGTTTGTAATTGAGATTTCTGTTTAACAGACAGATAAAAACTGTATGTGCAGCAGTGGATATTTTTTCATTCTGTATCAGATGAAAAGCTCCTGTATTACTATCACTCTCCCCGAGTACAATACTTCTTTTATTTTTTTTTAGGAACAAGTCCATAATTTTCCTCTTTAGATACTTCTAGTCAAAAGGATTACTACCTTACTTACCTCATGTGTAAGAAATAGCTGATATAAAATAATAACAGAAAATTTTGCAAAAATGGGATAAACATACTGACAATAATAAGCATGAAGCAATCAGTGATGCTCTAATGTTTCCCTGATATACTGGCTAACTTTACTTATTGACTGGATTTTAATTAGGAAGCATGTGCTATTGATCTGTGCAGTGACAAAGCCTCAAAAGTCATGGGTATAAAAGAACTAAGGATGATGATCTAATGATTCTTGTTTACTTTGTCTGAAATCATTTTATAGTCCTTTTTATACACAGATTCTGTATTCTAGTACTGTGGTTTTTTCTGAGGTTTAAATATACATGTCCGTGTATTCCTTCATTTTGATCAGCATAGCAGTGTTTTTCTATTGTTTCTGGGAAAAGGTGGTAACAAATTTTTTTTTTTTTTTTTTTTGGAGATGAGCTTGAACCAGGTTTAAATTTTCCAAGTCCATCTTGTTCACCGTAAGCCTGAATAACGTGTGAAGACTGGTGGTCAAAACGGAATTCATTTGGGGTTTCAAAAGTTATTAAATCCACTGAAATTGTAATTACCTTTAAATTTTCTAACAGCTTTTTTGTTCCAAGATTAATTTATTAATTAATGTTTACAGACAGTAATTTAGAGTATGCTATTAAGCATCTCAGTGTCAATGCGACTGTTTCTGTTACAAATTCCTTACGTTTGCATGTGCTGCTTTATTTCTTGAACTGATTTAAATTCACATGTACATGAGCTAATTCAGGAGCCTCAGGTAATTGTTCCTTAAGAATTCTTTGATGATGATTTTAGATTGTGTTGCAAACTTTCAAATCACTCTTAGGCCAGTTCTGCCTTCGATGCAGCAATCTGTGAGCTCCTGCCATGGTTCTTTTGAAACCATCTAGGTTTATCCTACTATTTTCACCCCCAGTTATTCTGAGTATCTTGTGTGATTATCAGGGATAGCCATATGAAAGGGTTTGCCTCTGACCATGTCTTCCTCTCTTCAGTTGCCTGTAATCTGATCACCTGCCAAATCAAGTCCATAATTTCTGTAGTAACTGGCATAGATGGATGTTTCTCAGCTTGCAATAGCTTTTAAGGCTGACAAATCCAATACCAAGATCTGTGTCATACTTAATAATAAAATTATGAAACCTTGCCAGTTCATCAAGACTGTGACTCCACAAGCACATTGCATGACCGCAGCCAGCATATTTACCTTTATTTAGAAACTGAACATCCAATGAAAATACTACAGTGAAAACAGGGCAGTGGTATTAACTTTCCCATGCCCCTTATTGGAGAGACAAGTTTGTTTTCTGTGGTTTTGAATATCCTATTGATTTCTCCAAAACAAAACCAGAGTAAAACCCAGTCCTGCTCATTTTATATAGCCTGTTACAATGCACTTTGCCAAGTATTCACTGCAATGGACTTTTCAGCATCTCCAGTCTTGTCTCCAGTTCATTTTAATAACAGGAAATACAATTTTAAGCCTTGTACAATATGAGAAAGCTTTATGTCGCTGGACATCCAAAGCCTTGAATATTTTCAGGATCAGCATGAGTCAACTTGATGTAGGTTTGTCTGGCTGACACTGGTTCTCATCTTTTGATCTTTGGCCAGCGTAAGGAGTTTTGTTTGAAAGTGCTAAGAAGGGAAATGTTTATGTAGTATAGGAGAGGTGATTTTTTTTTCTTTTTTTCCACTTGGAGTTTTGAAGTACAATCTCTCTGCAAGAGGTGACAGTGGATGCTAGGAAAGTGTTGGGTATTCTTGGGGTAAAATTCAGCATTCTCTTCAAATTCAAATTCTCTTTTGTTACAGGACTATTTTTTCAAGACTGTCAGTTAGCAAAAATTTCTGAAAAAGTCTAATTTATTACACATCAAGAGTTCTAGCGATCTTTTCAAGTACTGGAGTAGACATTTGCACCAGCATTTATCCAAAAAGCACCACAATACTATGAAATCACCTGTAGTGAAAGGATATTCATCCACTGAAATCCTAGTATTTGGAATTATTCCAAAACTATTTTAATGTCTTTAAGATAGTTGGAGTAGGAAGCATTAGGGTCTGTGGGATAAAGAGTTGATGAACCATGCCTCTGTGCTCTGAGGATGCACCATTGCTTTCAGAGTACTGATAGCCTAACAAAAATGTTCATTTGTGACCAGAAGTCTACATACCTTCAGACTCAGGGAATGGAAAATTATTAACTATGTTTGGTTTCCTGGGTGGCTGGCTTTGTTGGGTTCTACACCTTCAATATTCATTTAGAGCTAACTGCTCTGTTGGATGCTGAGAAAAGAGTGGGGCAAGCTGGTAACATGCTTCAAAAATGAGCCAGTTGAGTTAAACCTAGTCAGCTGTTTCAAAATTCCCTCCACCCTTACTCCAGTCTGCCTGTTAGCAGAGTGGGCAATGGTTAATTTCCATTCATCTTTTTTGGGTTTTTGCCATGGTATAGTCATGAACTGAATACTGTATGACCCAACCATCATCAGAGATCCATAAAAACCCCAACTTCTAATGTGGCTACCATTAACATAAATAATCATCATTAACTGACAAAATCCTGCAACTTTATACTTACTAAAAACTGCAGTCAAAGTGAAGGATGTTTGGATTCAATCTCAGCAGCACTGCAAATTTTAATTCTTTCAATGCTATTGTTTCATCTTTTTCTTTCCATTCTCTACCATAACCCTATTGCTCCTAATCCGGTTTGATGCCTCAGCAGCAGAGATGAAAGCTTACAGTGAGCCCAAGCTACATATAAATGCTGTGACTTTAGCTGTAACACTGAAAATGTGTTGCTTGTGTGGAGCGGCAACTAGCAAAAAAAATATTTTCTTTTCCAGTATTCTCATAATGTAATTACTCTTAGACTGAAACATTTTAAGTTTATTAAATAGCCAGCAGTTTGTGCTGTTTGTCTGCTAGTATGTTAAACTCCTCTGAGTGTTTGAAGTAAAGTCCCTTAACTCTACTCACCAACAGCCTTCAGTAAATCAGAAGCCTTTGCCAGGTAATTCTCACACCTTTAGGAATTTGGAGTAGCTAAATTATGAAGTTTAAAAGGAAGAGAGAGTTTGCATGCACCGTAGACTGGGATGGGGTGGCATAATTATCCCTTAAACTTGATCTCCTGGTCTGCAAGAAACTTTAAAAAAATATTGGTAAATCTAATGCAGAAGTGCCTGCAGCACTGCTTTTTTTGTCTAGGGAGTGGCGAGATGACTCCTTTAATTGCAGGGTCATATTTCTAAGTGGCTGCTGAACTGTCAGAAGCCACCAAGCCATGAAATGTGAAAGATCCTGTGGCTGGTTCATGGAACTCCACTTGCATTTGACTCTTCAGTTCTGGATATTATGCTCTTCAGCTTGGCACTTACTGCTCTGCTGCTATGAACTCTAATCTCTGTGCCAGGACTCCTGCATATTTCCTTTCTGCAAGGAATGCTAAAGCACATACAGTAATTATCTAAACATTTCTGGGTCATAAATCACAGCTTTGTAGAGCTACCTTAGTGGTACAGTACTGAAGGAATCAAAATTTTACATAGTATTATCTCTCGAAACCCAGGAGGTAAAATTTCAAATCTTATAAAGTATGTATCAGAACATTTATTTGCATCTTATCTCTTCCATGTGATAAAAAACCCTATTATTCTTTTCTAAGCAAGATGATCTGGTTTAAAATACTGATAGTTTTTTGTTGATTTCATCTGTCACTGTTGTTCATACTACACTGAGGCAACTTAAAGTGCTTCCTTTTAAGCCAATATTTGAGTTGAAGAAAATGTTTGAAATATTTTCTATATTTTAATTCTCCAGTGCTTACTGTAATAACTCAATTATTTTATATAGAGCACTGAAGGCTCTGTATTGCCTTTGGAAGCTGTTGACAAGCAGATGAGTATTTTACAGCTAATACATAAAGTCTGAATGCTACCTTCCTGAATGGAGGATTTAAATAGTGCTTTTCAATTCAGTTGAAAATCTTAAATGCTGTTAAATTTCTAGGTACTTGAGTTTTTGGCAGCACATGGTGATTTTAAGTGGAACTTAATCACTATATTTCTATATTGTGATTTACATAATATAAGATAAAATGCAAATAGGGCCTTTGTGAGTGTTCTTGCAAAGTAATTCAGTTATTCAGACTTGTAGTGTTAAGCATGGGGAGATTTTAACTTTTCCAAGGCAGCAAAACCTTCACCTGCAAACCCAGCAAAGAAGTAATGAGAGAGAAAAATGTTCTTAAGGGAATTAAAATATATATATATTTTTTTTTCCATTTTTCCTCTTAAAGTAGAAGAAAGAGCCTCTTTCAGTCTTTTTTTGGCAAAAATTTTTTTTAAAGAACGAAATATGTTCATGGGGAAAATAGTTTACTAATGAAGCGTACAAATGAGGAACTACTGAATTTTAGTTTCAGTGTTTGACAATAACATGGAAAGAAAGCAAAGATTCACATTTAGTATACTGGAAAATCAATTACCCTTTTCCCTTGGACTTTCTGCAAGAATTATTGAAATACAAGTCATTAAGATCTAATCTGGTAATTTTTGATAAGAAATTATAGTATCATACATTTAACATTCTAATACACTTGAGAATTTTATTTTCAAAATATTTTCTTTATCAAGAGCTGAAAACAAGGTTCAGTTTTCAAAATAACTCATACTTGGTTTGCTTGGTGTGCAAGTGTTAAATGTAGAAAACATGGTTAAATAATATTTTCATTGTTACAATTTGTGACATTCTGTTGTAATATTGAACAGTGAAAATAAATTATGAGAAAAAAAAGTCCTCAATGCTGTTTTTTTTCTATGATTTTTTCCTAATATAGTCACTTAAATGTATTTAACTTAATGGAATTCATGTGCAATGCAGTTTTGAAAATATCTAATTATTTTCTGCTTCACTGAAAGCAGAATACAATTAAACTAACAGAAATAACAAGTAATAAAACAGGAAGAATTGAGACAAAAAACAATAAAGAAACAATACAGTAATAAAAATGTAGCATTAACCATGAGAAACATGGACCTAATGATCTTATCAGTCTTTCTTTAAAAATAACTACAATTCTGGAGGAAAAAAATCTTTCCAGAAATCACTAATTCCTTTCTCCCTAAGGGTGGAATGCACGTGTTGAGTCCTAGTAGTGTTGTCTGACTATAGGAATGTTGCTAATAAACCTCACTTAGAGTGTACCAAAAGAACTATCAGAAACAAAAATATCTTCTAACAATTTATAATTCAGGTACACACTTAAGATATATTTGAAACACAAAACCACATGCTTTTGTCAGTTGTCAAAGTCCTCATTAAAATGAAGATCATATGTTGCACATGAAAGATGATTTTTTATCATTTAAAAATGAAGACTGAAGTTGTGGTTGACAAAAATGCGAATTGTTTTTGCATTTGCCTTTATCCAAAGCACATAGAAATAATATATATATAAAACATGTATTCACTGTTCAGAATAATTTATTTTGTTGTGATATAAAACAGGTATCATTGTCATGTCCTTGTGAGATTTTAAAGTCACTCTTTTCACCCAATTCTACCTTCCCCCTGCATATTTGTTTCTGTCCATGTTTCTTGCCCTTCCTTTGCCCCAGCTTCACGCTTTTGAGACTTTTTTCCTCAAATGATGTACCGTACATGATTGAGAAAGGATTGTGACTCCACTTGCTCAATATGCAAATAAATTCAAAAGTTTAAGCATTCTTAAACCCATTAAACTATAACTAAAATATATGGGGTTATTTGAAATCATATTACTTTTGTTACTGAATCAAATACAGGCACATTGGTTTGCCATCAGTGGAGGAAATATATGTATAAAATATTTGTTGTAACTTATGTGGCCTCATCTTCAGAAGGAGAAAAGCAAAAATGATATGATCGATCAGATGTGCATTTTTCTGTGCACAGTGCTGGGCTGATGTAGATTTGTGTCTGAACAAAGTTATGAGTGTATGTTGTACCTGCTTTCTAATCAGCATTCAAACCAGAGTGAGGAGATTAAGGAGTGTCAGCCATGAAATGGAACATTAAATTTCATCTGTTTGAAGTTTCAATACTAATAATTAAAAATAAAAAGTTGTTTTTCTTGATTCAGTGTACTTGGGATGTCTAAGCCAGCATCAGGATGCTGGCCTGCCTACAGGGTGTGATGCCTTCCAGAGATGCCAACTCAAATTCAGCATATTACATTTTTATCTGGAGGTGGGGCAGAAATTTAACTACGTTCCTCTGAGGAACACTTTTTTGATTCAGGTTCTAGAGCTCACTTGGTCAATGCTATTTTAAAGTCCAGAAGGAAAAGCAACACGGCATTGCTGAGGCTGGCAGATGGTGTTCAGTTGTGGTTTCCTTAACAGCTTTATATTTTATATTTCTTATAAGGTGTTAAAATAAGCAAATTTCTTTATTTCACACTTCAATTATGAATAAAAGGCTGAAAACATCCTATAACCATAGAAATACTAGAAATGAAAGATGAGAAATACAATTGTTTTGAACTGGCCACAGCTTAATCAATGGCAAGTAGAAGAAAACATAAATTCCTGCAGTTAAAGGGCTCTGCAGTGTCTGTGAAGGGGAAGGGCAGAATCTGAATTCTAATCAGTATGCCATGTTAATCATGGAAAAAACAGATATTATTGATACTCAATCAGAACTGGGCTTTTTTCCGATGCGGAGGAAGAAATAGACAGGAAAAATATTTTTATTATGTACTTTAGTATTAGTTAGGTAAAATAGATCTTGCTATTAGGTGGAAAGATTCCATCTGTAATCATAGAAAATATAAGATATTTTGTTCTGCAGCACAAGTGCTAACACATGTTTACATGGCTAAGAGGCCATTATTGGTATAGAATCATGACGTTGCTTAAAAATAATCTATCTGATTTATTCCTTCTCTGTTTCTGGACTGAATACATGATGTTCACAATTAGATTGAACAAGGGAACAAGGATGAGGGAATTTCTACTGGAAATGTAGAGGAAACTAAATGGAAACAATCAAAAAAAGAATATGTTTGTGTGGGGTTTTTCTTAAGAGGAATTATTGACTTCTCCTATAGTTTATCCATTCAGAAAAAATACTGCCCAAAATATGAAAAATTAACTTAATATGAAAAGCTTTTATTAAAGAAAATACAGATATAAACAAAATTATGAGATAGACTACTTTCTAAACAATTCCCTGTTTTATCTCTCAACAGCCACAATTTAAAAAAAAAAAAAAGCTGTTAAATGAGGTTGATTTGAGCTGACTGTTGGAGAAAAATCTGGAACAGCTATTTGTCTAACTGGGGTTAGAATTAGGAACCACAAGAGAAATATTACTGGCATTTATCCTGACCATTACCTGGTTGTTGCCCAATGAATGAACTGTGAAAGCAATTAAAAAGTGATTTAAACTCATAGTTCCTGTTCTTTATTCACAGTAGCAATCTCATAACAAGCTGAGTGATTAAGTAAAACCTGGAATGCAGAACAGATTCTTAATTTCCTTTAAGATGGTCAGGATTTGATTTTTTTTTTTCCAATAGTGTAGTGACTATATTTATTGAGATGCTTCCAGCTTTTTCCTCCTTTATTCCATATGCATGTCCTTTTAGCCCATTGAATAGCTGTAAAAATATTCTTTTTTGGTTATAGATCTGTAACTAAAATGTTGATATAATAGACGCACATCTGCAGACAAGTACAGTTGTTTATGGAAAGCATATTAAATTCTAAAAAATATGTAAAAATACTCCCATTTGATTCATAGTTTAATTTCTTCATGTTTTGAAATACTGGATCATGTGAACTTCAGGCAGAACAATTTTATTAGTAAAATTTTTACATGTTTTAAGTATGTTTGCACAATTTTCAGTGGGAAAAGTGCTCATTTACTATTATTTATTTTATTATTGTTCAGTAATGTGTTCCAGTGACTCCTGTTATTCTTAGGATCTCCCTACTCTTAAATGTGCATAAGATATGTTCAGTAACCAATGCAGAAAAATGTAAGATCTAGTTAGGACTGAATTTTGGGGTTAATTTTGTTGAATAAGGCAAACTTTTTCCTTCTAATGCTAGAAGAGGTTGCTCATATTAAAATAAGAACCAGAAATGTGCCTTGGGTTTTCTGGAAGTTATATTAATAGTAGAATTTCAGCAAGTAGTTGATTTGTGCCTCAAGCCCAAATCACGAGAGGTTGTACTAATAGTTTACATTATTTAAAAATTATTCTACATGTATATATGAGAGTAATGATTTCCTGTATAGGGAATGAGGGGATGTCAACATGGAAAAGAGCAGATAGCATTTTCTGGGTATCTCACAGATGAATAAATTGAAAAAAAATATTTTATCAATCCTAGTAGGAAATTGTCACTTTAGCTATACAAATCTTTTATGTTATGCAGGAGTTTTAAAAATGGAGAATCAATCTCCATAATTGAGCTAAATTATTCTTCTGTAGTTCAGGCATTATGCTAGTTTTAAAGATACGGTGATGACTGCATGATAATTTGTAGCTGCAGTGTTACATGTGGTCAGGCATACCTGTTTTATTAAGGCTTGGGGATGAAATAAGCCCCAGTTGTCACATGAATTAACCACAGCAGCCGGTATTAATGTAGAGGGAGAGAAAACTGAATTTACCTCTTGTCAGCATGCATCCATAACCATGGTGTGTCTTTAAGTATTTCCTAAACTATTCCCTCTGCCTGCCGACACAACTCATCAATATTTTTTGCTTTAAGTTAGGTTATTTTCTTTACCTAAAGATCTCTTATGTCTCTCCTTCAGTGGCCTTTTCCCCACTATGAGAAGCATACAGCTCAAGTCACTGATATTTTTCCCACTGAAATGGAAAATGATGGTGTGTGTATGCATTTCTGTAGGTCAGAACTTCAATCTTTCAGTGTAATATTCAGTACATTACCAGCCTTTCTTGGGTTAATGCACCTATGTAAAAAAAAATGTAAAGGAAGCCTGTTTGCCTGTAGAATATTTTGTGTGAATAGTAACACAAATTGTAGAAATAGATGATGTGTAGTTCTGTGCAGGAAGATAAGCAAAATATCTTACAAAAAAAGGCTTACATTTCAGCAAGTTATGGGGCTGTAAGTACTACAATGAGTCCATAACTAAATATTTTATACTTCAGGTCATGTAGTTTTAATTATTGGTATCTGAGGCATTGAAGCCAGGGAAAAAGCCAAACAGATATCTGTGAGACTTTCCTGCAATATACTCTTGAATTCAAAAGTAAAAACAGAATGCTTAACATTCCACGAAACTTCCAGATAGACCCATTATTAATTGTTCCTTGTGTTTGGATTACCAGTGGTGTCAATTTTGATGAGACAGTCGCTATTGTGACTCGTTCAGCTTCTTTCAGTATGATTGTCAGGGAAGCCTTCTGCCTTAATTCTGAGACCCACACATAATTTTCAGTTTAGGTCAAATTGGATGAAAAATTAAATTATTTTGGTCTATTCATAGAAGAAAGTAAATGAAGTTGGTAGAGTTTGATCACATGGTCAAATCTACTACTGTGTCTTAGGGCAGTGTTTGACAAGCAGAATTCAAATTGGCTTAACAGTAAGAGGAACCCAACATAAGCTTTTCATCTTGAGGCTTTTGTGGATATCAGACTAGCTGAAACTCAGAAAAGAGTAGTACAGTCAGTGTGCTGTACACTCAGTACAGTGATTTTGAGATTTTTTCAGAGATATACAATAGTTCATGATCTCTATTCCCTTAGATTATTCTGCATTGTTTGAAACTGCTCACATGAAAACCACTTTTCAAAAACATATTAAACTATATTAGTGTATATTTTATAGTAAAATTAGTTTTCATCTGTAATGGTTATCCCTTTCTTATGTTTATTAAAATAATAAGACTGTTTTTGAGAAGAAGTTTCTTAGAGTTTATGTTTTTGAGAAGAAGTTTCTGAGAGTTTATGAAAATGTCATATTAGTTTGAGAAATTTTGAGGACCAGACTTATTTGAAAAAGATTAATAATAGCTGAAAGATTTCAGTTATATAGACCTTCCATGAAATCTTTATACTCTTTGAAATTAATGGACTGAATGTAAGTCACAGCTCTGTTACTTGCAGAACTCTTGGAAAATTAACAGCATTCATTCACCTGGAAAACATGGTCATTTTATATAGGTGAAACACAACATAAATTCTTAAAAAAACAGCTAAGAAGGTAGAGCGAGATAAAACCAGTCCAATGTAGACTTGTGTTTAATGAGTCCATATAAATATTTTATAATGTTATGTCTAAAAAATACACACTTTTTGCTGACCAGTGTAAAATCTTGGTGGCAAATAGGCAGTATGGAAGCACACCTCAATATAAAATACTGTTTGTGGCCTATTTCCTCATCTATAAATTGGAGATGCTTTCTCTCTTATTTACCTGATTTCTAAAGGCTACCTAGGATTGCCTCTTACTTTTAAAACATCCTGATTTTTCTGTGACTATAGTATAACTTGCATACTTTAAAATACTTTATTAGAAAATATGTAGTTCATGAAATTTAGTATTATTTGTGTATCTCAACTATTTATCAAACCTGCTCTTTGTTTAGAGAAGTTGTCATCAAGTTGTCACTTGAAAATAATGCCTTGGTGGGGCAGTGGTGCTGCTATGGAATCTCCTCCAAGAAATTAAAATTACAGAATTCTTACATAAAAATAGAAGCCTTTAAATGTCTATTCATTAAATGTTTAGCTATGAATGAAAGTAATTAATGAATTTCCCTCAATTTCTTCTTTAATTTTTTCTTTTTTTTTAAATTTTTCTTTTTGTCCCTGGACATGAGTTTGATTTTGACTTGTAGATCTATTTGTTAGTGTGATGAAACAATTTACTGTGAGTGACTGAAACCACTGATATGGGGAAAATAAAATAGTTTTCCTGAGGGGGGGAAAAAAACCCCAATACCTTGGCTGAGTAGGAGTTCTGCTGAATATTAGTGACCAAATATTGTAGCCATTTTTAATTTTTCATTATCTTTTGCCAATGGTCTGTCCAGCTGATTGATGCCTTTGTCACTTGTTATTTCTCCTTCTTTTCCATCTTCTTATTTTTTTTTCATCTTTCCCTCTCCCCCAGCTCTCACACCATAACTTTTAGAACAGAGTCCCTCTGTTGGCTTTTATTAATTCTGTACATGGGCCTGTTAGAGTTCTTTTTGTAATTTTTAAATTAACATAGTTCCATAGCATACCATTTTTTTCTGCTGCCATGCAGGTTCTTCCAATTTTCTTCCAACACTGTAAGAAAGATGTCAACTACTTTGAATAGTAACTATTTTATTGTTTTTTTTCCTCTAACTTCTGAAGAAGAAAATCGCTCTTCCAAATTACTGACTTCCAAATACAGTTTGACTTGCACAATGAATATAAGTGTACAGTGAAAAAAAAATTCATCTGAAAGATTTTCACTTACAGAATTGTGATTTAACCAGGCTACCAGCCAAACAATTATTTTAGGTTTATACATATTATATATCCATATTCTCCAAAGAGATGTCATTAAAGCCTGGTAATTGTTAGTCTTTTGAAAAGAACATGTAGTTATGAATAAATGCTTTAGCATTAATTTTTGAGGAAAAAGCTTAGGGACTTATTTGTGTGGATTTCATTAATGGCATTTGAACAATGAAAACTCCCTGTGCTTTACATTGTAAACAACTTTCTGTGCAATTGGAGTTTAATTTGTGGTATTGCTCCCTACTCTGAGCTAGATAATGCAAAACTTGGAAGAAGGTGGCTCCCTGTGGTATGTGGTCTACACTTTGCAAAGCCAGGGACATGTTGCAATGTCACAGGCGAAGAAAATATTAGACTGGGAGCTGGGGGATCAACCAGAAAATAAAGAAAAGTCATGCTCTTTTTTGTCAGAACAGATGGTGCTTCCACAAATTTTGGCCATAATGGGGAAGGTCCTACTAAAACAGCATGGCCTTGGCTTGTAGCCCTTGGTTGTTTTCCCTGGTTGGTGTATCAGGCATCCAAGATTTCATTCAGGAACAGCTGTTTTGCACAGATTGCAGCAAATTTGATGTCTGTCTCTCAGTTCCAGGAGAAATCCTGTAAGTGTTGTTGAGGAGTTAGGTTGCTCCAGAAGTGCCATAAGCAAAACACGCCCTGTGGTCCAGGGCACATCACTGTGAGTTAAGTGTTCTTATTAGTTGATTGTCAATTCACCTTTGGCCATTTCTGTCATTTTAGGTAGAGGCGCTGTTCTATTAAAATTTTCTCAGGAGTTTGGATGTAGATAATTTAAGATTTAATGTTTGTTCTTTATTTTAATCTCTATAGATTAATTCCTGTTAAAAGGACAAAAATAGAAGAAGTAGAAATGTCTCCTTCAGATAATTGTGCCAGTGCGGAGCATTCCAAATCATGACTGACCTTTCTTATTTTCTTGTTCAGTGCTTACATTTCATTTCATTCTGAAGTGAATAATTTCATTCTGAGAAGAGTTTTGAACATGAAATGAGTGTGGCAGGACTGTAGCAACATGAGACATGTAAATTTGTTTAAGGACATTTAATGTGAGACCAACTCATTTTTACATGAAGCAGATTTATGTGGGAATCTTTGGTGCACACCAATAGGAATCAGCTTACAGTACAAACTGGATATGGTATTACTTTAAGGTCTTCTTCAGTTGAAATTGTAGTGTTGCATGTGCATAAAAAGAGTTTTGTTAAGTACCTCTTTTAGAATAGCCATTAAATGGAATCTATTCTAGAATATATGTAAGGGAAGTTTTGGAAAAAGACAAGGTAGTATATTACATCTACTTGTACTTGCCAATGCATTTTAATTTGCAGCTGATTTTTTTTTTTTTTAATACTACATTTCACAGTTAGTCATCAACTGTCCTTACCAAGTTGTCTCACTTGAAATATGAAACACAAACAATATTCCTTCCTCACAAGGTCGCACCATCCTACACTAACTCACCTATGTTAACACAAACATGTATAATCTTTTCAGAAAGACCTTTAATCATGGTGCTTCTGCAGCCTGTAGAACTTGGGAGTTCAGTTTTTTCCAACTATCTGATCACATCAGCAAAGAGTTCTCAAAGTACTGAAGAAAGAAGTCCATGCAGTAAAAAAAAATATCGTATCTGTTGATAATTTCTAAGAATGAATGACATTTATCCTGTAGACTAAGCCTAAAAAATAGGAAAGGAAAGTGAAAACTAGAAGACCTTACTGAAAATGAGAAATGGTTGGAGTGTACTGTCACCTGCTCAATCTCTTAGTCATTGCTAACGTTTTGTGTCAGGAAGCATGTATATTGCTTATAACCTGTTTTTCAGAACTCACTTGTTCTGTGGTTGGCTGCCTCCTTAGTTGAGAGGAATTTTGATCAATTTCCACATAAAGAAAGGCTTCTAATTCTGGGCTTGACTTGGAAGGTTTTCTATTTAAAGTCTTCCTGGTGGTTCTGTGCCAAGACAGTTGTATGAAGTTTAATTTGCAGGGTAGCACTTTCTAAATGTGATTTAATCTGAATCTGGTTTGGTGAACACGGCTTATCACACCTTACTAAGAAAATTGAAGAAGTGTGTTACTTAAGCAAGATAGTTAGGAACTGGCTTGGTGGATGCACTTCTTAATTTCATGCTGGTTTTAATTGTCATTTTCAATACTTACCATATAAAATAGAATGCAGAAATATAAAGAAAATCAGAAGTGCAATAATTTGGCTTGCTTTCTTAGTGACATTTTTGCCTACTGAGCAGGTTCAATGCTTTAACTAGAGGGAAAACAATGTATTTTCTCTCAGTCTTGAAGGTAACCAATTAAAGTCATATACAGAACAAAGTTAAGATTTCATAATGTGAAGTGTCTGACTTATAAATCAACAAAATAAAAAATGCATGTTAAGTTTTATTTATAAAGACTATTCCAGAATATACTAAAAATATTAAGTTAATAATTAGTCTTCTTATGTAGTTGGATTTATTTGGAGATTTGAAAATTTTATTCCACTTTTGTGAATAAAAACAAATAGAGTACAGGTATTTAATCTATTTCTGGCTGCACTGGGTTATTAGCAAGTGTGCCAAAATTCATCTTCAGGTGGGAAATATCACTCGGTTAGGAGCTACTTAAGAGATAACTCAGTCCCTGATGTGTCTGCTGAAGTTCCTGTATGTGGGATTTCCCAGAGAGAAGGATAAAGCCATTTCATTTCTGAAAGATTGCTCATTACTGACAGCAAAGAAGGAAGGAAAAAAGGGAGATGCAAAGGAAAACCTAAACTAAGACACTGAAGATCCTTTAGTACTTGAAGGGTGGGTGACTTACTTACTCAGGTCAAGTTTAAAACAATGTTTTTTTCATTGAAGTGTTGTGTTTCTTTCATTCATGGCACTGAATAGTATTATTCTTAATTGTGCTATAATTTAATGGTGTTGAAAAAGCAAAACATCATTTTTGAATCACCACATTTTGTTAAATTTGCAGGTGTTATAAAATTAACATAGATTGAAATGTAGCTGATTATTTTTCTGAATGTGCTTTTCTTACTTTTAAATTAATACATTGAGTCCTTCATGGATTTTTATTTCTCCCTCGGCTGATATTTTTCAAGCCTTGCCATTTACTTAGGTAATTGTTGTGTTTTCAATTGCTGGTACATGCAGCTATATGAAAACAGGCAGATGACTACTGACTCAGAACCAGCTCTGCTGCTGCTCTTCAACATTTTGCTTTCCAATTAGTCTATCCTAACCTTGTATTTCTTAAGCTGCTGTGCACAGCTGAAGTCAAGGACAAAATGGCTCAACATCTGATTGCAGGTTTGATTATTAACTGTACTAGGATTTTCAAGAAATTCCTGAGCTCTAATCTGTCCAGCATCCCTGATTGCATTTGCAGGGATAGCCAGGGCTCTTTTTGGTGTTCCATGACATCTACATATCTTGAAGAAAAGAATGAGAAAGAAGAGAGCTTGAAAAACATGTGGAAATTAACTCCTGTAGCCCTCAGAACTTTCCTTTGGCCTGTGATATTGTTTTGCACAAATCAAAGCATAATGCCCTCTGTGAAATGAAATAAATAGGAAAATGCGTTTAGCTATAAATGATGCATCACATTGTCATCTTAAAATCTCCTCCAACAATGGTTTCTGCATCTCATGCCAAACAAACAATGTTTCAAAAAACTCATCAAATAATCTGAATTTTAAAAATTAAGACTTCTCAGCATAATGGAAACTGACAATCAAAACATTTTATAAATTACACAGATATTTGCATATAGTTATCTTCTTTGGAATAAATATGATTGGAGGAAAATAAAGATGCAAAGTCTGTTATTTCTAGGTGTTTTCAGGGCAGCTGGTACTGAAAGCTTGTAAGCCAAAGAAAAAATCCTGTAAGTAGATAAACTAGTTTATTCTTAGTACCTGTGAGAGAGCTCTGTGTCCTATTCCTTCCAGAGACAGGTAAATATCCCAGAGAAGCTATCTTAAAGTTTACCTTGTGTATTTTGAAACTTGCTATTCTTTTAGTTGGAGATTCATCTTCCTCTCCCTGTTTAGATTGACATTAGTCTGCTTCAAATGAGATCAAGCTTTTGTGCATGGAAAGGGGATGAGTCTGTACTTACCTGTCAACATCCTGCAACCAATTCTGCAGGTGCATACATGCCTACTAGATACATTGTTACTTCAAAATGTCATGTATTATTGTGTTTTGTGCACATCCAGACTGGTTCAGACTGCTTCCTTGGGAGGCACTTGGGAGCACTCAGCCAACAAACAACCAAAATGTGGCCTCTCTTTTTAGGGCACAAGTGAAGGTAGAGGTTTTAGTACCTCACTTTTGTATAATGCCTTAGGGATTGGAATGCTTTCCAAAAAGATATAGACAGCAGTTTCAAATGAGTCTGAGGAAATGGAAATGGTATCTTCTCCCTCTCAGCAGAGCTCACATGGCTCCTTAGATACACCAAGGAAAACCATGTCTACATTGATGAGATGTTTGTAGGTACCATGTGCATGTTTTAAGTGCAGTGATACAGTATGGATTTTGTTCTACTGCTGGAAGATCTTGACTAAATGTTGGTTAGTAGATCTAACAAAAACTGCATTTTCAATTAAAAAGCAGGGAAAAAAATGCTTACTTAATTTCTGAATCACAGAGTCATTAAAGTTGGAAAAGACCTTTTGGGTCATCAAGTCCAACCTATGGCTGGTTTCCACCTTGTCAAATGAGCAGACTGCCAAGTTCCATGTCCAGCTGTTTCTTGAGCACTCCAAGGATGGTGACTCCACCACCATTCTGGGAAGCCCATTCCCACACTTGACAATCCTTCCCACAATGAAATTCTTTGTGATGTCCAACCTGAACCTCCCATGATGCAGGGAGGCCATTTCCTCCTGTCCTGTCACTTGTTACCTGGGACAAGACACTGATCCCACCTACCTGCACCCTCCTTTCAGGTAGCTGTAGAGAGCAATAATGCTCCCCACTGAACCTTCTTTTCTTCAGGCTAAGTTACTTATAAAATAAGAACATACCAAATAAATGCAAATTGAGAATTTTTATCGATGTATAAAAAGTAACTTTTTTGTTTTACATAGGCAATATAGCCACTAAACATAATCACTATCTATTAAGGTAATCAAAAAGAAATGCACAGCTTTAAAATACCTGCCGTTCTGAATACTGTTCTGATATACATAGGGACACAAGATACAAGTTTTAGGTTTTTGAGGATTTTTTATGGGTTTGGTTTAGTTGGGTCTTTTTAAGATTAAAAATATCTCATATGCTTAAGGTAAAATACATTCTCTCTCTGCTTTTTGATCTGCATGCATATAAGAATGTGCATTTTTAGACAAGCTTCTTGTCTTTCACTAATGCAGTTTAAAAGCTAGAGTAAATTTATGCTTAGAATAGCAGCATGTAGAAAATGTTTTGAATAGATATGTCTAAATATAAAATTGAATTTTACAGGAAACTGTAAGATTTTTTACTGACACAATTGTACATGATTTTTGCTTCTTTTATCTATTTTTATCCCTTTTTTTCACAAGAAAGATAGATATTGAACTTGACAAAAAGTTAATAAAAAAGATCTTTTAGAAAATAAAGGTCCTTTATTTAATATACTTTGCTTCTTGCAAAATCTTCCTGGAAATGAAACTCATACACAGGCAAACACACAGAGCAAATTTGGTTTTTTTTGTGTTTGGTGAGATTAATCATCACATTTGCCTCTTGTCCTTCAGTTTCTAGGAAAGGTACTGAAGACTGGCTGCTCTCAGATGGGAGAGAGAATTTTTTTTTGTAAGGTTTAGAATGAGCAAACCTTAGATTCCTTACTTTTATGCTTTTTTGGGACTGCCATTGAAGAATGGAAGCTGTTGCTATCAGGCAATACAGGTTGCTAACACAAAAGTGGATTTGGTTTTGTACAAAGTAGGAGTGTTACAGCTGGCACTACTTTATCAGAACTCAGAGAATAGGATTGTCAGCTTAAACAGGATCAGTGGCCAGCAGCTGTTTACCTGGGATGCGCTTAACAGCAACAGCATTTAAATTGTATTTTACTAAGAGTTGTGGAACCTTGTGTTCAATTATAAGGACAGTCATATGCTGACTTGGTGGGGTTTTTTAAAGTAATCCATTAATACTCTGACTAGAATGAGAGCTATGAAGAGAAAATTAAAGCTGTACAGTGTTTTATGAAATTTGTGTGCATTAATCACAATGTCAAATGCTTACAAAACACAATGCCAAGAGTTGTAGCTCAGTGAAATTATGGTTTACTTAATATTAATTGAAATAAGTATTTGATATGCTGGTTGTCTTTGATGTAGTAGTAATCTATGATGAAAATAAAACAGTCTTGTCCTTTGCCTGTGTAACTTCTAAGAGTGAAGCTTTTTCACTGTCTTAGAAATGAGACAAATGCTGAAATGTGAGTGCAACCAAGAGTTTTACATTTCCTCTCAGCTACTCTCTCCCTTCTCAAGCCAGGGCTAACCCTGCACACCACTGTTTGCACATCATTGGGACCCAACAGACAATATTGATACATTGATATAAAACCCCTATTGAAAAGGCATCTTACTTCCTTTGCCAAGTAAATCATACAAGCTGATATATATTAAAAAGATGCTGTTATTCCAGCACTCAAGCAGTAAAACTATAATAATTTCTGGTGTGCATAAGGATTTTGCAAGCCGTTAAGGGCTCGCTGGTGTTTGGGTAAAAAAGATGGGAGTTATATAGATTTGACGGCATATCTGACAAAATCTAAAGGAAATATCAGGTTGCATTTTATCTGTTTCTAAACTCTATACATGTTAGTCCAAAGAAACCTCTTTTGGCTAAATGGTTTATGCTTTAATCCTGAAATATCAGTAGAATCATAGGAAACTTTGGCAGAGATTATCCTATATTGGAAGTGTTGCAAACCCTTTCATCTTGGTTGTTTCTACACTTTGCAGTTTTCAGCATCATACCTGAACAACTTGGAGGCTTTTTTCTGGATTTGTATTTATATATTTTTAAAAATTTTTTATTTTATTCTGAAGTCTTTGGAGTAGCCATGCATATCCTGCCTTTCAAATTATATTTTAGAAAGCTGCAGTTCCCTCTAAATTAAACTAGTGGATTTTAGTGTAAGATGGTTGACAGTTGTGGGTTAGAATCTTTATTTCACCTGGTCCAGGGAAATGAAGACTGATTTTCTTGGTGTTTATGTTTATTAGCTGGGAGCTACTTATTCAGTTAGAGATGCAGCTAGTCCTGAAAATCAGGTTATTTATATTGATGTTTAGAGGCACTTGTCTCTACAGAAAGGAAGAGTGTTAGATGCTTTTTGCTTTTTCTGTGTCCTTCCTTTTCCCATCTCCAGTACCTAGAGATATGTATGATGTGACTACAGGTTTTTGCACCTGTGTTAGGCTGAAGAGAGAGAAGGACAGTGAGTTTAAGAAGTCTGAAGAGGAGTGGTTCCATACAGAAAAGACAAAAAGACATCCTATAAGGGGAAGCTGGGATGACACCCACGTATTCACGTTCTTATTAAAATCCATGTCTTCTGTAAAACTCAGCAAGAGCCAATTCAGTCTTGCAAAAATAAATTCTGCCTGACTATCTAAGAGGACAACTTATCTAAGAAGTTTCTCAAACAAAATGAAAGCCCAAAACCTGTTAAGGGGAAAGAAGAATTCAGGATAAATTACTGGCAAACTACTTATTGATCATAGCAGTTTACAGGTACTAAAGCACTACTCCTTGCTTTGTCAGAAAGTTCTTTGAGCTCTTGGACCAGATATTTTTCTTCTTTGTGCCTCATTTTACAAAGTAAAATTCAATGTTCTCTTCTCTCATTTCACCTTTCCTTAATCTTGTTCTAGTTATATGTTGTTTGTGTGCAGCTGCCTATGTGAAATGTTCTGAGTGGGACTTGTATGCAATTAATGGGATGAAAATAGAAATAAAATGCCACTTGAAAATGTTAATGACTTGGTGTTCTAAACCTGTGATTCTCTTTTGTAATATTTTATGAGGAAAGAATAATGAGAATAGAAAAAGTCAATAGGACCCAGAGTAGTTTAATATTGTGCATGTTTCAGAGAGTATTAGCTTTTTAAATATTATAGTTACATTTAGATTTATTAAGAAAGCCTGTTTAAAAACATCTTGATAATGTGAGTACTTGAAGAAATTTCATTTTGTGTCTCTTGTTCCCTGCTTACTACTTTGAGCTCAGACAGCCAGATGCACACTGGCACCAGGAGGGTTCTCAGACAGTTCAAACATGGCCATGTTACAGCCAAGAGGGAAATAGGTGGAAAATAGAATTAAATTAGGAGGAGTCTGCCTTTTTTTCTAGTGGTGATGGTGTTCACTTTCATTCTTAAGTGAAAAAAAGCTCACATGATCGGCTGAATAAAAATAGGGACAGTTGCTTTTCTTTTGTGTCTGCTTCCCTGACTGAAGAGAAATATTTTCATCAAAATGTGGAATGATTTGTGTTTGAAAAGACCCTTCAGATCATCGAGTCCAACTCTTAACATAACACTACCAACTCCACCACAAAACCATCTTCCTAAGTGCCACGTAAATTCATTACACATCACGTTAAAGGGAGTGGTTACTCATTTAGACCAAAGATTGGGAACACAGACAAGACCTTAAAGGGATGTACATGGAAGTGGGTGGTGCCCCATTGGTTTAAGATAGCTAAGTTGCTTCATCTGTTGCTTTAGCATATAATTTTATAGTAATTTGTCTATCTAGAGTCTCATGTATTAAACAGATAGAAAACTTATTAAATAATGCATTGACAGTATTTAAACAGTAGTTTTCAGGGAGTTAACTGTGTATTATGTGCAATAGAACGAAATGAGAACTATACTTTTACGACATTATTATTTTAAATGCTATTAAGAAAACTCATGTTGTCCACCAAATAAAGAATTATTTTTCTCCTAGTTGGCACTGACTAGGTCGCACTTGGAGTACCATTTTAAAAAGACAAATTGAATCTTAAGTGGCAGAGAGTTCAGAAAGTGAAGCCTATAAATGAGGAACAGTATGCAGCCATCAGAAGAGAAAACAAGAGGGAGAAAGGAAATTCGTAACATAGAGAAAGGGAAAGATTTCTAAATTGGATAAGATTCAGCTGTTGCTTCACAGTAGGAGCAGAGAAGGCAGGCAGTTAATTGCAAGTCAGAGAGAAAATGTTAACACAAAAATGTATGAAAATGTTAAGTCTCTAAAATGAACCAAGCATATCCCACAGTTGCTTTTGCTAGAGGAAGATGCTCTTTTGTGGCAACAAAAACAAAAGACTGATGGAGACAATTTTTTAAATTTGTGTTTTCTTAATGGCTTTATTATGATTGTTCAAGTAATGCTGCATCAAAAGCCTAGACCTTTGTTTTGTGACATTCTCTCAAATATATTTTATTACATTCAAAACAGCTTCCTGAAGTGAAAATAAGAACTTGTGTGGTTCTTAAGATAGTTCTTCCATCAGCTATCAACTGTCACTTTCACTTGAAGGATAGTTAAAAGGATCATGTTTAATGCTGCAGTGTCTCAACTGCAGGTTCCAAAGTGGTTGCTGCTGCCAGGGAGGATTGGCAATCTCTGGAAACATATTTTGCAATCACTCATTTGTACCTTATTGATTTTTGAAATAGCAGTAGGTATGCAAAAATGTGGACATCACTCAGTGTCAGAGATAATTTGTTGGTTAGTTAATACCATGCTTTTCGCATTTCCTGAAATAGCAATACACTTGGGGAGTGGCATCCTTTTCCTAGGCAATAAACTACTTTAATTTTGGCAACCTGTTAATCTACTTAAGTGTGTGCTGAAAAGCATGTAAATTGGTACATAGTGTGAACCTGAATTATGTTTTTATTCATGTTATAATGCAGTCCACTTAGTGGACTTTTGTTCTTTTAAGACTGAATGTAGAGGCTGATGAACGTCATTAAATAGAAGAAATATCTCCTCGTGGCTGTGATTTTGCAAACTGAGAGGAGTGACTTAGAAGACTACAGATTAAACAAATAGCTTCAAGAGACACTTCTGAGAATTGTGAGAGTTGAGTTCTCTAGATTAAGGTGTGCAAAGTCTAAATTGCTACAGGAGACGTGGTTTTTGGGTGCTCTTCTGAAAAACTTTTGTCCTGGAAAGCTTCCATTATTAAAATATTCCAGCCTTTTCTGTGATATCAATATTGGGTCTTAAATGTAACTTTGGTTAGAATAGCTACAATGTACAAAGTGATGGAAATTTCGGAGCAAGTCCTCTTATTGCACTTTGAGATATAAAAAGGTCTGGAAAGTATGTAAAGAAACAAGTGCTTTAATGGTAAGTGATCTAGGCAGGAGAAAAATTTCAGAAATCAAAAATAATGTAGAAATTTCCAATCTTTTCTTTATTTAAAAATTAATGTTAAATGTATTTCCATACCTCCTTGACATTTTTATAGATCTGCATGACCAGAATGTTGATTAAATCTAAATACAATTAATGCATAATTATCTCTCCATTTCTACAGCAATACTTTGTCCTACAATGCTTTTCTACATGCAGTTCTTTCACGATAAAGATATTACAGAGAGGAGATATTTAGTGAAAGAAAGGGATGTGATGCAAATATGAAGTTTAAGTGAAATTTTGCATAAAGGGGAAAAGTTGTTTCTATTTTTATCTAAAAACCAGCACAGTGGATTGATACATCAGAGAGTGTAAGAAAAATGGAGATGTTCCTATTGTTGGGACGAGACCGCCTTCATTTCCAAATCAATGAAGGCAAACCCTCCCAAATCAAACTTCATGATTCTATGATTCTATGATTCCTAGTCCAAAGAAAAGATCTGTATTATTAGTTATAAGAGTGTCTAGTTTATGTGTTACAAACATGGATGGAATTTTCCCTATTTATGCTTATTTATATAAGTTTTTACCTTTTTTGTTTCTGCTTCAGATAGAAAAACTGCAAATGAAAAAAAAAAAAAAAGTAGTTTAAGAGGAAATCAAAGGTATATAAATAGAGATAAAATCACCTATACTCTCATTTGCATGAGATTTGCCAAGAAGGGAGGGGGAAAAATTAAAGGAAGAAAAGAAATAATTAATATATTGCTTTCCTTAATGGAATTTCACATGGTCTGCGTGATCTCATGGATATTCAAATATATACCAAGATAGATATTTGAGGTATATAAACGTCTAATAAGTTGATCTTAACTTACTACTCTTAAAATTGTTATTCAAGAAGTTTCTTACATTAAATTTCTGTATTCACTTTAAATACTGAAAGAAAATTTATAAACTGAATAGTATGTGATAAAAACAGGATGCATTTTGAGCTAAGATTATTCATAGGAAATCCTGTCAGAAGATCTGGGAAATTCTCATAAAGGCAAACCAGGATGCACATGTAAATTAACAGATTTGGATAAAGAGTCTGATGGAAGGCTTTGGTAAGGAGGACAACAGTTCATACAGTACAAAAATAAAAATTAACAGTAGCCTGTAGCAAACATCTGTTAAGGAAATATTTCAGAGAAATTAATCACTTAGCCTGTCAGGGGTGCAGTGTCTGTGGGCAGTAGATTAACTTTCAGGGATCTTGGAAACATAATGTTCCAGGCAGGAGTCTCATGCTTTCTCTGGGTTTGTGTGAGATCAATTCCTCCTCCAGTGGCCATGAAACTGTCAAGAATATTATTGAAAGCAGAAGGGACTAATGTGGGGTGTGTGTGTCTGTCTTTCCAAGCCTGCAACACAAAATTGCTGAGAGAAGCTTTGCTGGAGGGGGCTGTATATGAGCATATATATGTGTTTAACTGCTAGATAAGCTAAAAACTGTAAACAAGTGCTAACAGCAAGGTAAACTCTTCCTGAGTTCATCTTTTCCCTGTTTCATCTTGAATTTTCTGCTTGTTTTTTTTTTTTTTTTTTTTTTTTTTTTTTTTTTTTTTTTTTTCTATTATAAGGTTGAGGATGGAACAGTGGTACACAAAAAAATCTAATATACTTCTGTGAGAAATTCTTCTCTATACATCTGGTCCACGTCTATGTTTTATTGCTTTTTGAAGTACTGTGTTTTTGAAACAATGCTTCTTTCATAATGTATGACCTACAGAAAAGAGTAGAGACATAGACTGATAGATTTTGTTTGGTTGAACTGGTGATGTTTGAAAGTATTATTTACTAAAGGTTACCTTGGAAAAGGTAGTTCTGTGATGTTTTGATGCAAAGATAAAATAGGTTCATGAATCTGAGACCATGAATTCGGGGTCCAAGACTATCAAGAATTCCTTAACCCAAGATGCCTTTCTCCTTTTAACTATTAGTGTTTATGTTTTTGTTAATCCACCTTTGTCCACCTTTGAGGTTACTAAGGAGTTGGATGATTAATTTGAAAAAACATCTTAGAAATTAATTTAATTTGACTTATCATAACTAATATTACTAACAAGAAAAAAAAATCTGGGAAATTTCTTTGGTTTGGAAACCTGAGTTCTGGAGTATACCTTGTATTCTTCTTCTGCGTAGAAGAACTAAAGACTAAAATGTGAGTGTTGGAAGTAAGCTTCCTGAAAATAGTATATTTTCCATGAGAAATATTCCTGTACCCTCTGTTGTTTGTTGACTTCGCTGTCCTTGTTCATGCAGGGTGCAATTTGAGATTTTAAATATTGTCGGTTTTATTTTTTTAAATGCAAATACTGTAGGAATAAGTATTTGGAAATGTCTTAATTGCTTGGTAACTTAAACTAAAGTTTATTTTATGGAATACTTGGTATAGAAAAGTTTTAGTCTTGTGCAGAGTGGAACTATATGAATGCTTGATGTGTATGTCACTATTTGTCATATTTTTGAGTCTGTATTTGCAAATTAGAAAAAAAAATCAAGGTTTCAAAGATTAAGGGGTGTTAAAGAAGGAGACCTTTCCTTCAGAAATAAAGCAGTTGGCTATCCATATGCACCAAAAGTGATTAACAAACAGGTTACTAAAAATAATAATTTAATTTTTCATTTATCTTCTTTTTTTTTTAATTTTTAAATTTTATTTCAATTAACTAGGTTGGTTTGTCTTCCAGTGAATTTCAATATGGTTCACAATGTCTTAAGGCTACTGCAAAGAATTAAAATTATTTTTTCTTCTATAATATAGATAAACTGTTGGATGTAAGGAATGAATACATTTACAATTGGACATGATTTTTTGGTCTGGTTAGTAAGCAGTGCATATTTTTTTGCTACTCAGGAATTCAAAACATGTTTATATATCTTCCTGACATACCAGACAGAACAAGATGAGTGGATCATTTCTGTTCTGATTGAAACATTTTTTTTAATATTGTCATACAAAATATCTGCTTGGTTTCATGATAATTATTATTATCATCATCATCATCATCATTGTCATCATCATTCTGTTCTCTTTTTTCTTTTGTAATTCATTATGGACATAATGTGCTGGATAATTTTTGGTAACATTAGTACACAAACCTATCATTCCATAAAAGATCAGTACACAAAGTCTCCCAGATCTACTTCTTTAAGAATTCATGCAATAATTTCCTCTACTTTAGTGGCCATATTAATTTTCAGAGCAGGTTTTCTGCTGTTTCTATTTTTAAGTAAGAGGAGGATGTGATTGCTTTGGGGTTTTGGCACCAATGTATTCACCATATCATTCACAAATACTGAACACTATCTTTTAAAAAGAAATGCAAAAGAGTTTATAAATGACTGTTATTATTGACTGCTGCAACATTAAAATAGTTAAGTTTTCTTTACTTATTGTGTTGGTCAAAACACAATTGATTGAAATAGGTTTCCAGCAAATGAGATTAACTTGGTAACTAAACAATGTATCAGAATTCCTGTAATACTAAATAGTGCATCACCTTTAAAAAACTTAATTTCTGATTAGACAATGTTTTACCACTTCATTACAAAGTAAAATGATGTCAAATGCGTTCTCAAAAATATATTACTTCCTTTTTTTCTTAATTGTGTCTTGTTTTTCTTAATTACGTCTTGTTTTTCTTAATTACTGAATTAATCCCTGTCAAAATAGGTTATGATAGCGTTTATAATGTAGTAGCTGTCTGTCAAGTCATTATTTTTGCCTCTGAAGGACTATGTGGAGTTCTGATGACAAAAACAAGTATTTAAATGCTTTCCAAATCTGTGACTCAGTATTAAAGGTCCACAGCTTGAAACATTGTTTTTGGTTAACAATTTATTAGAGCCCACAATGCACAGTGAAAAAAAATAAAAAAATTTAAAAAAACCCAAAACCCCAAACGAAACAAGCCCAAACCACAAAATAAACAAACAAAAAAACCCCATGGAACAACAACATAGAAAAGCACATAAGAAAGCCAAAAGTATTAAGACACTTCTAAATTTCTTATCAGCTAATTATCTTTACAAGTCTAAATCCAAGGAAATTGTGCCATGAAAGCTCAGGTCTCACCTGCTTGTTCTAGTGAAAAGTTTTTCTATCCAAAGCATATTTTATTGGTTTTGATGCAGTGTACAAGAACTTTGAACATATTTAAGCATACATAGTGGGATTAATTTGCTTGGATTTGTACATCTGTATCACAACTCACCTTATCAATAAAGGGAGGTACTTTGAGAGACCCTGCTGATTTATGTTCCACAAACGCGTTTTTCCTAGAATGTAAGGGATTTGTCCTGATGAGTTTAGTCATTACATGGACAAGGCATTAAATTCTCACTCTTAGCGATGTGTTACACAGTGCTCATAGTGTTGCGTAGCTTTCATGGTGTTACATTTAAAAACCATAGAAAATTTACGTTATGTGCCTATAATTTTATACCAGTGACTCCTATTATCAGCCTCTTCTGTCTGAATTTCTGTCTGAAATCCTGCATCTCTGAGCTTCTGCAGCCCTTACCTGTATATGTTGATTTGACAATATGGTTCTATAAAATTCCACTTTCCAGATGGTGGTTTTGAAGTTAGTTTTTCATAACATTACTCAGAATGCAGCAATTTAAATATGCCTCTCCAAGTTCAACATAAGAATTTGATTTTCACTTAATGATGCCGTACTTCTTTCTGAAAAAATGCATAATGATGGGTTGCGTCTGAAACTGAATAGTGGCCATCTGTACTTAGTCTGATATTTCTAACAGCCCTCCTGTGGATTGAAGAATTTTAACATCAGGAGACAGTAGCTATTTAGCAGAGTAATTGCCCCTTTCAACAATAGTACTGTTTGTCATAGCCCGTGGCCATTGGTTTTTAGTTGTGGTGAGTAAGATGAAGGAAGTCTTGCTGGGATAATGGAGGGATGAATATTTGCTCCCATTAGAAATGTTTAAATTAAAGATACAACCCATTCAAATTATTGACCCCTGCCTATTATTTCCATTTGGAAGATAATTATGTCAACTAAAGGCTAGGGTTGTTTTTTTTTTTTTTAACATATAATTTGGTACACTTTAGGATATGAATTACTTCTGTCTCAGAATCCTTCTTGCCTGTTCTTGCTTAGTAGCAAATCTATTTCTACAGTCCTGTAGTCTCAAGTGTTCTCAAGATTTGTCTCATTGGATTCTGACGTACCCCTTTTCAATCACAGGTTCTCGGAGTTCTGTGAAACCTGGTGAGGTAGACAAAAGAGACTTGTCTCTTCTTCTTGGCCAATAATTTGTCTAAGAAATCAATTGCTGATACCTGTCACTGTCCATCATAAGTGTCATCTCTGTATGACTGTTCCTCTGGCAAGTCTGAATGTGACAATCTGATGAAAACTCCAAGCCCAAGCTCCCTCCCTTTCATGTGATTTTTTTTTTTTAACATGCACATATATGGGATATTTGAAATATGCAGATGGAAAATGAGGCAACTTTTGTCTTTTTTTTTTTTTTCGAATTTGATTTCTGCATGATTCCTTGGTCTTAAACTGTAGTGGGATTTATGTTTGCTTAGTTTTTCTAAATATGCCAAGCAAGCTTTTATGAACTTGATTTTCAATATTTGAACTTGCAATGTTCCAGTTTATACTTAAATGTAAAGGGTTCATTTGCCATGCTTACTAAAACTGTGGCAGCCTCTTAAATTACAACTGCTTAACAATTGTTCTGTTTTGCTTTCAGATCAAAGCAAGAAATATTTTTGGTATGTTTTGGGGGCACCTTTGTGATTAAAAATATTTTTAGAAAAATCAGTTTATATATTTTCAGTGACTTAAGAACTCAACATGGAATTTTCAATAAAAAGAAGGATGATAAATGTTTCACATTTTAGATCTGAGTGCCATGGGGTCAGTGACACAGTGGTTTTGCAAAACACTAATTTATTTATTCTCACAATACTAAAATAGTTTATTAGACCCTATTATGGAATAACTATTTTTGATTTGCAATAATTCCATTAGCAGCATGGTGTTTCTAATATAATACGCCTTATAACCTGAGTGGAACAGAAAGACCTTTCTGCTTCCAGAAATTTAATTTCACATCTAATCCAAAAACATTCATCCATCATTGTGACATTGCATTCAGATCACCTGTTTTTGGAAGCTGAAGTGGTGCTGTCCCCTGTCCTTGTAATTTTTTAGAGTGCCTGCTATTTGCATCCTACTTATGAAACTTGGATAAAGGCTGAAGGAGGGAGGGAACAGGACCCAGCACAGGAAATGTGAATGAGCAGCTCAGCAGCTGACAGCTTAGGAAAAAAATAGTTCATCTTTATCTCCTATCTCTTTTGATAGATATACTAAGTCAATGATAGCAGTACCAGGGCTTATAATGACATAGCTATTTATACTTATATATGTGCACAGAAATATATATATATTTGTACCATGCCTGTATTCTCTACTCCCAGAATTAACTTCTTTTAAGATGTGACTTCCAAGAGGGGGGAAAAAAAAAAAAAAGAGCTCTGCTAGGATCAGATTATTTTTGGGTTCCAGCAAAAGAGCAGATTGAGGAGGTTAAATGTTCTGTATGTGTTGGCCTCTCAAACCAGAGAAAAGCTATTTATTTTCAGGAGTTGCTGCAGGACTGACTTCCTGTGGTATCGAGTGTAGTTATAAATCTCATTTGGCTGCTGTGTCAAGCCCTTTATAACCTACCACAGAAGCTGCTGTCATGAAGTTCGTGCTGATGGCCATGTCCCTTGATGTCACCCAGTCAAGGTAGTCAGACTCAAGAGGTCACAAGGGGCAAGGCAAACCAGAACCACTGTGGACCACCTTCTTCCCATCATTCCTCTCCTGTTCACACTGTGTTCCTTTTCCCTGCCCTAAAGGAGACAATCTCATCTATTCATGACTTCATTGATATTATTGGGCCAGGCATTCTTCTTGATTATTCTGTGGAATATAATATAATATTCTGTGGGATTAATGTGGTTCCATCAGACATATCTCCTGTTGTTCAGGGAGATTATTCTGTTGGTATCAGACATCCTTCCCAAATTCCCTGCAGGATTATTTCACATTACAAGGTGTCTTTCTTACTTTCTCTACATCCTTCGTTCTTACCATACAGATTTTACTTCTTGTACAGGTTTTTCTGTATACAGTTTGGAGAATGTCTCAATCTATGTAGATTAAGATATCAGTCTAAATTAAGAAGGCCACAAAGATTTCTGCTGATGGAGGATCTATGCAAGAAAAAACAAAAAAAGAATTACTTTATTTTAAGTGGGAAAATGTGAACAGTAATAATCATACAGCTTAATTTATTAAAATGTTTACTTTTTCAAACAAGAAAAATATTATTTCACCAAATAAGCCCATAATTCTCAATCATTTACCTAAGAAGATAGCAGACAATGAATACAGTTGTAGAATTAACCATTGGCCCCAGTATGATTGCTTCTTTAGATTAACAGGGATAATTCAAGACAGAGAGAAGCTGAATAGTTTCATGTTACATTTCACTTGAAGTTATTGGTGCTTTTTCACCTCAGAATACTAACATTTTGCTACTTCTGATGTTTTTGTAATATGTCTCTGTTGTTTCTCTCTAAATGGTGAATTTTAAAAGGAATCAGCTCTGATTTCCTCCGCTCTAGCAAAATTAATGCTTGGAATGTTTCTTTCTACATGGTATTCTTCTTAGTATTTACACCATGTATTCTTCAATGTAAATATAATCTTTTCATCATCCAATATAATTCTAATGATTTGATAGTCCAGATGAATTCTCAGATGCATCCATGTTAAAGGTGTGTTTAAGGACAGATGCACTATAAGAAAAAAAAAAAAAGGTCTACAAAAGTTCATATTGCCTGAAAACCAGGATAAAAACTGTATGAAAAACTGCCAAATATTTCGAGTGAGATGTTCTTGTACACATTAAGATGATAGTGTAGCAAAGTCCCATAATAAATGAAAATAAAATGTGTTTTCTTTTTAGAATACTCAATTCTGTTAATTTTAAACCCATTTCTTCTGTCTAGGCTGCATTTATAATAGATAAATTCTTGTCATGTAGAATAAGGATAAAAAATGAGCATTAAAAATTAAGTTACTTAGGAGTGAATCCATGACAGTCTCAAGAAGAATAATAATTTTGAAAGCCAATGACAGTGGGGTTTCTCTATTTATATACAACTTAATCAAGTGTGGTGGCTTAGGTTTAGATTCCTCTCTAGATGGTTTCAATTTCAGTTAATTTAATGGCAACTTTGCGAAATTTCTCTAGGGGTGTTTTAGAGAACACTTCTAGATTGTTCTCCTCTCTAGACATATAACTGCATCTTTTCAGGAACTGCAGTTTGTGTTTGTGTGTGTGTGAGTTACACGTGCAAGTCTATACCAAGCTATTTAAATGCAGGCCAAAATATACTAAACTTTGTAGGATTATTCAACTTGTTGGTGTGGTGTAATGCTTTGTTGCTCAATTCCACACTGCTGTAAACAGAAATTATGTGTGTCTGCTGAAAAAGATGAAACTGTTCAACACAGGAATTAATGCAACAGAAATTGAATTGGCAGATACATAAAAGCAATCCATTGGCATATAGTGTGTACTATGCATATGCTTAAATTGAGAATAACTGAGGAGACATTTTGAAATATTCTTCAAACTGCACTAAAGATGAGCAAATATTTGCAATTATGATCAAATTATGCAGCTATCAAATACAATTTTCTGTAATTAGTGAGTAAGAAGAAGTTGTTGACTTTGTAATTACATGACAATTCTAAAGGAACTCCCTCTTTAATTTGTCTTAGTAAGCACCTCCAATGCAGTCAAAATTTAAATGCAACACAGTTGTGTGCTTCCATTTGTTGGCTGAAAGGCTCACTAAGCTACAGGAGGACACATAGGAAGAGGCAGAATTTTCTGCCTTTGGGACAGTCATATGTTGCAAAAACTTTTACCTAAAAGTTTTTTCCTACCAAAACTGGAGCAGTGGCAGACTCAAAATATCTCTGAGATAGTCAGTGCTGAGGGGAAATAGTATTAAAGAAAGACGAAAGGTAGTAATTGCAATGTGGCTCTCCAGAGGAATGTATATAATTGTTACAGCCTGGAGGGAAATGTGGGATGAGCAAAGTAGAAAAAATATGTTGCCCAGAAAACGAATTGGGAATAACAGGAAATAAAAAGGAATTGCTTACAAGCCGTGGCATTTTCAAACAAAATAAACAAAAGGAAAGATAATAAAAAAAGGATATAAACTTAAGTCTGTGTTGCTTTAAGAAAAGACAGGTCTCAGTAAGTTCTAAAATGTGAAACAAGCCTACAAGGAATAGATACACTGGCAGGGTGGTTGAATGTTTTTGGTATTTTTTCTGAAGGAAATAGAATAATGAAATAGAGAAATAATCAAAACTGTAAGCTGGATGTAAAAATATTTTAAATATTTCAGAAAAGATAACTAGAGGTTGCTGGGTCAATTGTAATGGAATAATTTAACAGCAGACCCTGGGGTAAAAATTTTTTAAGTCATTACAAAGAAACTCTGAGCAGAATGCTAGGAATTAAACTGCGACAGATGCACTGCTTGTGTCTCTGTGTCCTTCTGTATTTCTTCCCGTGAAATGAAAGACTCTTCTGTCAAGAGACAAATATGTTCAAGAAATGACTGGATGTTGCACTCAGTGCCATGGTCTGGTTGATAAGATGATGATCAGTCAAAATTTGCACTTGATCTTGGGGGTCTTTTCCAACCCTAATGATTCTGAAATGGAGAACATTCCCATTTTGATAGTTGTCCAACAGGCAGCTGAATTGTGCCTTGAAAATGTTAGAAGTACTGTAGATGACCAGTAAATAATTTTCTTGTACATAGCATAAGCAAAGTATATTGCCAGTGTTTTTTTTTTATTAATTTGATTAATTTTTGAAAAAATAAGTTACATAATTTATGATGATTTTGAAAATTCAGTTCATACATATTTCGATTTATTTGGGATATATCATCTCTAGAGACTTTCTCAGATTATACACAGCCATACCTCTGAAATATTGGTAGATGTATTGCATCATGTATTTTTGACCAGAAATACTGACTGTGTTGTCTATGAGAAAAAAAGCGGAAGTTTTAAAAAATATGTAATTTGTTGGTTAAATGCAATTGGATAATGCAATAAAGAAGTTATAGTATTTTTTTTTAATTTATTGCTATTGAAAGTGTGTCCACTACAGCATATGTCAAATGAGACTTGTATTATCTTTATTTAATTAACCTGAAGTCCAAGTCAATCAAGGTAGTAGAGAAGAATGTATAAGTTCATACAGAGAGCTGAAATTTTACTCATGTGCATGACTTCAGAGTTGATTCCGCTATCATCTTCCATACAAAGAGCCTGGAAAAGTGTCCATGAAGGTATACGTAAGTCTGAACTCTCTTTTTGCTTCCATTAATAAGGGAAAGCAATTCAACTGGATAGAAAATTACTTTTTTCCCCTATAATTTGACTAGCATCAAATATATTCTGTGTTATTAAATTAAATGTTCAAGTCCAGTTGCCCAAATTAATGTAGTAGAGTCAACGTATGTGTATGGCTCAAGAATACTTGTCTCAGAACCTACAAGCTGTTCTTACTTCCATTAATTCAGTATCATGTAGGAAAGCTGGCTAACCATTAGAGTTCTGTTATGTCTTACTTTGCTCTTTACAACTGATAGGACAGCTGCACTCCATAAGAAATTTTTAGAGATGGTTTTGGAAGCTTTTTGATATAAATTAATCCCAGAAGTGTGGTCTAAAAGATAGTCTGATTATTTGAAGAGGGAGCTCTTCAGTGGAGATTTGAAGCATTCACTTGGTTGCATCTTAAGCCATGCACATCTATAAAAAACCAAAATATTGAGAAAGGGAGAAAGATAAGAAAAAAAGATTGTGTCATAAAATTAATTTAAAATCAGTTATTCATTATTCATGCTGGCATTTTTTAGCATGATTCTTGAGATAGTCTGTCATGAAAGGTGTTTGTTTTGTGATCCTTAAGGTTAATAATTTTATCCTTACAAGGTGCACATAGTTTTTATCCTAATGTTACTAGGGAAAATGCATTTCACATTTGAAATAAGAAGGCTGGCTTGGGTTCAGCTACACAAAGTAAATAAAATTGAAGTTCTTTAGTGCTGGCCAGGCTTCCAGAACGATAACACATTTTGTGTATATTGGTTCCTGGTAATCTAATTGAAACTGTAATTAAACTGTATTTTCTTTTAATAAAAAGACTGGTGGGGCAGCAACTGCCCCAAGGATTTCCTAAATAGCAGAGAAATTGAGAAACAATCAATTTTGGATACCTTCTTATCTTGCTTTTCTCCCTGCTAGCCTATATAAATGTTCTGGCAATGGAACAGGCAGTCAGATTTCTTCTTATTCTCAACTCAGCCATACTATTCAAGTGAATTCTAGCAGTGGTGAATATAAATTTTCTCATTGTTCGAAGCAGATGAATTTGTGGGGGGTTTGTGGACAATTAGAAGTTGTGAGAGCATTCTAAAACCAAAACTTTTTGCTACATATAAAGAAAAGGGCTCCTTTTTTTCTCGTTATGTGTTGTGCTTTAGCTCTTTTATCCTTGTAGTGCCTCTTGTTGCTATCAGTCCTAAGAACTGTAATAGCACCCTGAAAATAGGGCACATTTCTAAACACCTTTGTGTAGGAAATCCAAATTTCGGTGTAAATAAAAATACAATGCATATATATATATATATATACACATATATATACACAATATATATTATATATAACACAAAAATATATGTAATATTGTAGTAATCACCAGCTACAAGTGCCGATATACCAAACTATAAGCAAGAAAAATAAAGTAAGATTATGTTGCATCAATTTTACGAAAGTTTAAATTGCATTCTCCAATTATATGTGGACTTTTGTTGGGGATGAAGTGAAGGAGAGAGAGGAGGCTTATGTTGTAATACTTTGAATGACAATTTTGCCAAATTTTCTATTTAATTTGTCTTGAAAATATCTTGATATTATTACTACACTTCACTTGTTCTATGTTCCTCAGCAGAAGAGTTGTTAAAGTTTTACTGAAATGGGTATGTAGTATGTTATTCACATTCTGACTATGAAAATGAAGTAGAGCTAGCCCCACTGAATCTGCAAGATTTGAAAATATTCAATATCCTGGTTGTGCAGTGCACTACGAACCTTCTGTCAGCATTACACATTCCACAGTTTTCAGTTTGTACCAGCAAAATGTTACTATGACTGCAGTTTTTATCCTGATTTCTCTGGGTTGTCATACCTACATTTTTCCACATAAATTTTTATAATTATTCACTTATGACTTTTTCTATTCCTAGAATCATCCTCACAGTGAAAACATGTTTAAGTTCTTAAACTGATGTCTCCAATACCCATTGCTTTTGTTTTGTACAGATCTCAATTCATTGAAACATCTATTTTGGGACACGTCTTCTTAGCTGTTGTTTTTCCCTTTGCAGCAGAAAGAAAGATCAAAGTAGTGACAGAAAAGGAAAAAAGAGATAAAATTGGAATCACTTAGTGAAAATTCTGGACTTTCACCTACTATTTATGTTTGTACATAAGTAATGTGACCTGTTCCGTGATTTAGATTTTCAGTGGGTTTTTTTCAGTTATGAATTTTTTTATATTATTTTAAAATGTCTAATTATGTGCAACTTTAAAGGACAGTTATCACAAGTATTTTGAGGACATGTTCATTATTTATTATACATGTTTATTATTTGTGTATAGACCATGGAGTTATTAGTGAACTTTCAAATAAGTGTACTTTCTGTGATTTTTTTTTTTAAAGAATACCCAATTATCCACATGATTCATATTCAAACATGTTTTCTCTTTGAGATATCAATCACCGGATAAGCTCTCTTTCCTCACTACAAACTGGTTTGTAGTGCCACAGGCTTTAGAGCTATTCATGACTAACTTAAGTGACAAGACAGGGAAAAATACTGACATGAACTATTTACTGAGGAGAGAAAGTTAATGAATTACTGCTTTTCTACATAGATCACTAGTACTTGATATTTTATATTGGCTAAAGTGAAGTTCAACTGAAAAAACATAGAAAAAAGTTTTGCATACAGAATTAAGGGAATCAATTTTTAAGTGTGCCTACTTTTTAAGCTGTGTGTGTTGAAGGTTTGGAAGCATCAGCTTTAAAGGATGTGCAATGACAGGCTGGCAGGCATTACAATGATGATTGATAAGTGACTCCTTGTCTATTTTGAGGAGACTGGTTGAGAAGTTGAATTTTGAAAGAAACACTTCCTTTGAAGCAAAAACTTTCCTAAATGCGATCAGCAGAGTGGGATTTTTTGGCATTCAGTTCCAACATTTGTTACTTCTTTAGAAGAGCTGATCTCAACATCAAGTTAACGTTTTGTCTTCCTGATAATATTTGCTTTTAAAGCCTTTGTAAATGTTGTGTGTTTTGTTCCCGGTGTCATTACATAAATGTCATCCATGGAGCATTGGTTATGGTAAATAACCAATAATCAGAGATATGGGGATATCTGGATCACAGATCTGTGTGTTTTTAAGTAGGTGTGGCTTGGTTTTTTTCATTGTGATTCAGATGCTCAGATGATGAAAACTAGAAATGTTGACCATGACCTTGCATTACAGTAGAATTGTGCAATAGTATCTCTCCATATAAAGAAATAAAGAAGTAGTGACACCGCAATAAGGTAATAAAAAAAGGAATAGTAGACTTGTACATTATTTGTAATGTGACAGCAATTCCTACAATCACTTAAAAACATTGCTGTTAAAATTAAATTTTAAGGTTAATCCATCCTATCTTTCCATAGCTATAAAACACATACTTGCAAATTGCCAGGAAATAAAAAGAAGCTCTTTCCCACAGCCCTTGTTCTACTCTAGTTTATTTTCAGCTTCCACCCTAGTGAACTAGACTACAGTTGAATTTTCTGAGCTGAAAACATGACTATCACAGTCAAAGACAGAATGCTATGCTAAGAATTTGGAAAAGAAAAGGGGGAGATATATTTTTTTCCCAGTTTTATAGCAAAAGTGGTAATAATGTATGCAAGAATGCCACATAATGTATGCAAGAATCAGGTGGTTAATGTTCTAGTTATGTGCTTTTATATTTATCTTTTTGTTAAAATCCTATTGGGTAAAATCCCCTGTGAGTTTGTGTGTAATGACAAGTTTCCAAACAAGTTGTTCCTGAATTCTTGCATTAAAAGACAATTTTATGGGAACTTCTCTAGTTTATCCAGGGCTATAAACCATGATAAAATGGAGCACTTTTATTCTTGATTTGAAATGCTGAAGCTAAGCAGATGAGATTATGAAGCTAAGCAAAATACTTCTTACACTAACTTCTTATTTTAGTCTCAATAAAAATAATTTCTGAATGTAGTATATTTTACAGGGAAGGAGAGAAATTCTGAATTTCTTTATTAATGATATTGAATATCTAAAACTGACTATAACAGGGGGATAGCACTTCTCAGATTAGTGGACTACATATCTAAATGGATCAGGTGACCTTATTATTAAAAAAAAAAGTACAGTGAACTGGTACTGTGAATAATGTTCAAAACCAGACAAAAATGTGGTCCTGATTGTCTCTAACATTTCAGTCATGTAATGTTTTGCCTTTAAAGTGCTTTGAGATGATTTGGAATTGTACTCAGAATAACCATGCTAGGAAAAAATGAGGTCTGTTTTCTCTTTAGCAATTAGAAAGAATGGGTCCTTTGTGGGAAAGTTTATAACTATAAATAAGCAGTGATATTTTCTAAATTTCTGACAAAAGGTTTTTAGTGTCACACACAGAATTCACAGAATTACTAGATGGGAAGAGACATTTAAGATCACTGAGTCCAACCCATGCCCTAATGCCTCAAATAAACCATGGCACTGAGTGCCACATCCAGTCTTGTTTTAAATGCATCCAGGGGTGGTGACCCCACCACGTTCCCAGGCAGGCCATTCCAGTACTTTATCACTCTTTCTGTAAAATCCTTTTCCTAATATCCATCTAAATTTCCCTTGGTGCAGCTTGAGACTGTGTCCTCTCGTTCTGTCAGTTGCTGCGCGGTAAAAGAGACCAACCCCCACCTGACTACAACCACTCTTCATGTAGTTGCAGAGAGTGATAAGGTCACCTCTGAGTCTCCTTTTCTCCAGGCTAAACACCCCCAGCTCCCTCAGTCGTTCCTCACAAGGCTTGTGTTCCAAGCCCCTCACCGGCCTTGTTCCCTCCTCCGGATGTGCCCAAGTGTCTCAACGTCCTTTCCAAACTGAGGGGCCAGAACTGGACATAGCACTCAAGGTGTGGCTTCACCAGTGCTGAGTACAGGGGAAGAATGAATTCCCTGCTCCTGCTGGCCACACTGTTCCTGATACAGGCTGGATAAGTTTTCTACCTCTTCTTCCTGGCTGGGTGAATGATAACAGACTCCCAGTAGGATGTCAGCGTTGTTGGCCTTCCCCTTAATTCTTATCCATAGGCATTCAAATTCACCATCATTAGTTTCAATACCTTTGGTGTCAAACACCTCCCTAATATAAAGGGCCACCTCTTCTCCTTTCCTGTCTCTTGTGAAGGGCTTGTAGGAAGCCAGTGCGGTGGTCCAGCCATGTGAGTCATCCTGCCACATTTCCGTGATGGCGACTGCATGTCTCCAAATGCCATGTATGTCTTGTGTCTGAATGACTTTCTGTCACACAAGTATGATCAATAATCTTACATTCTAACTTATTTTGCTGATTCTTCATATACATTCACACTATGCAATCTGGTGTACTTGAAGAAAGTGTGAAGTGTTACTATTACCATTTATCATGTTTGTTTTCATGTTGTCTCCCTAGAAAAGCATTTTAAGATGTCTTGTTTCTTTGTTTTCTGTTATTTTTAGTTCATGTGCATGCAGACACACTACACATGTACTATGGTGCATATTGTTTTAGGAGAATCAAGCCCAGAGGTGTACACCTAGGTATGGAAACTATGGAAAAGGGGTTTTAGGAAGCTTTTGTTTTTTGGTCTTGGTCCAAGCTCATGAAGTCTGCCTAGTGTACAGGAATCTTCTTCTAGGAATATTGCTATCAGGACTTTTCATTGCCCAGAGGAGCAAAGTTGCCAACTGCAGATTTCAACTAGAGCTTTGAATCTATCTTTTACTTTGTAAGACTGTTTTAAAGTCAAAGAAATTTTATATGTTCTTTAGGAATCAGTGAGAAACAGTCTTTCAAATGACACCACTAGAGGAGCATAATAATGACAGCTTCACATACATTTAGGGCTTTAACGTGTGTGGGTTTGAGTTTATTTTCTAGTGAAGGCACACTGTCTTGGATTACTTACCTATCATAGTGGATGGGCCAACCATCACCAGAAATTAGAAGAAAAAGTGAGACCATGACTTCAGCACCTGTGGCAATGGGACCCTTGGTAACTTTATATCAAGCCTTTAAAAATATAATCTGTCATGTGTACCTGTGAAGGGGCAGTATGTTTGCATAAAGATTTGTTAACCATCACCAGGACTAAAAAAAGTCACAATTTTTAGAAATGTTTTAGAAATGTTTTAGATAAAGAATGCCAAGTAGTAATTAAAACCATGCATATGTGAATATTATTCTGAAATATGTAATGGCCTTCTAATTTCATCTATTTGAAGTAGCAGATGACCAAATAGTTGAAACAATATTGCGAACATAATTTCACAATTAAAAAGAAAATGGAACTTTTTGTCTAAAAACAAGCAAGCAAACAAAAATCCCAAATAAACAGCCCATTTTTGTTGACTTGTGGGCCAAGAGAGTAGCCATCACAGAAATGAGGGAGTGGTGATACCTCGTATTTTGTATCCCTCTAACAATCAGAAACCTTTTCAAGATGTTCTGACTGTACCAGAGCATGGCATTCTTCCATATCTTGGTTTATTCCTTTGGTTTCCATTTGAAGCTGTTCTACCTTATATTAATATAAAATACTAAGAGTAAGCTATTTTCAGCAAAGTTTCCAGTAAAGTGGTTTTATTCTCCTCCTATTTTTCATATTCTTACTGCTTATCACATTTTACTGCTCTTCACTCTTGTTTGCTTTGTCAGGAAAATTAAAAATCATGTCCATGCATAACTGGTAATTGTACATGAAACAGCCTCAACACTGAGACTCAACACTTCCAACCCCTCAGCACTCAGGCTGAGAAAAATAAATGATCAGCCTATCAGTTTGAGGCTTTAAAAGCATGAATTAATGTGGATTTCTTATCTGAACAGGATGTTTATGGTTGTGAATGTCACTATCACACATTATAAGAGCCAGTAAAAAAACCCCAAAAAACCAAAGCCACACAACCTATGACTCAAGGAGAATATAATTATAAAAATTAAAAATAGATGAGTTTGGTATTAGTTGCCATTTAGAATGAAAAGTGAAGGACATGGGACATTTCCGTAGAATAAAAATCAGTATAGGAACACATGTGGTATTAACAAGATAGACAAGGATCTAGAAGCTTGGAATATAAATTATTCTGATATATGTACAAATATGATTTACAGTAAGAGGCTAAGGAATTGAAATACCTTTTCAGAAAATATTCACATAGCAGATCTGCTGTATAACTCCAATGATCCAATTCCACACTTTTCCTTGAAAAGGGAAGAAAAATAATTAAAATATATAGTGTAAAAACCATAAAACTTATAATGTCTAGAAAAAAATCTAGAACAATTAAAAAGCTTTATAATAACAGTATATGTGTCTTTAAATAATTCATTAACTTATTAAAGGAAAAAATGGAAGAGAAATTGTGATCTAATTGTGATCTCAGATCTTTCTATCCAAGTGGAAGATCAAAATAAATCTTAGAGTTCTCAGAGTTCAAGTATAAGGAGCTTGTAATTTTAAGCCAAAGAAACCAAGGATTGATTTGTGTATGGATTTAAGATGAAATCACATTCTACTGTTTTATGGCACCGTGTTTCATAAGTTCTCAACTTTGGAACATGAATGATTTTCACAGTTTTACAATTATTTGCACCTGTAGAAAATTGTGAACCAGTGGTAAGCAAGGGCTTTGCCGTGTAGATGTTTTCATTGCAGAAGAAAATTGCTTCCATTTTTTAATTGACAAACTAGTAGACACCACAGAGTTGAAATGAGAAGTGGGCTTATATATATCCTTTCACTTTCATATAGTAATGACAAATCTGGTAATTTATGCAATTAAAAGAATTTAAACCTAAAAAAAAAAAGTAAATTCTTTTTGGGTGACATCTCTGACTGAAATTTTGGGTTGTCTTTTTGAACACAATGAAATGTTTACTTTCTAATTTGTTTATGATGTTCTATCATGAAGATTTTATCTTATTATAATGTTATCTAGTTATTGTATTATTGGAATATAGCTTGATCAAGAGGTATCATTATAGAGTTAATTTAAAGCATACTGGAGCCTATTTAAAGAAAATAAAATTTAGGTGTAGTCACTGACTTGCTTAATTATTTCCTTAGCTAATATTTTTCTTTTTTCCTTTCTTCTCCTTTCTTCTCTGCATAAATAATTTTCTTTTTCAAACTGGCATAGACGAAAACCTCTTGCTTGTTTGCCTTTATCAGGTAAAAAAGGAGTAACATTAAGGATTGCTGCTCTTGGAATCTACATCTGAAATTCAGTTGAATATTGAGCAATTAAGGAATTGCATTAAGCAGCTTTCTAAAAGTCCTGTTAACCTTCGTTTTGCTGATTGCAGGGCTTTTTTGCTAGCTCTCACATTGCGGGAATCTAGTAATAAAGCTCCTATTGATTGTAATGATGCAAGGATAGTGCCTAAGTTGGGAAACAGTAAATGTAACTGGAAACTTGCATGCTTTTAAATGATTTTTTTTTTAAATTTCTGCTCTGAGCTTCTTCTGAGGGCTTTTCTTGATATTAGTACTTTTATCTTCTGTTTGTATAAATGTAAACATGTCACATCCCTTTGAGTATTTTTACTACATCTATATTTCATATTTATAGTGGTCATATGGTTTAACTCCAGAAGCAGCTTCAACCCACAGAGCTGGCCATCCTACCCAGCAGAGTGAAGGAGGGATATGGAAGGGCAAAAAGGGAAAAGCTCATGAATTTTGATAAAAAAGTGTTTAGTAAGCGAAGCACAGCAAAGTAAGGCATTCATTCCCTGCTCCCCACCAACAAGCAGGTGTGTAGTCACTTCCAGGGAAGCAGGGCCCCAGCACACATTGTGGTTGCTTGGGAAGAGAGATCCCAACAACCCTCCTTCCTCTTCCTGGCCTTGAGATTGTCATGCTGAGTATGGCATCATCGACTATGGAATATTTCTGTGATCATCTGAGGTCCACTGTCAACACTGTGTACCCTCCCAATCCTCTGTCCACCTCCAGCCAACCTGCTGGGGGACAGAAGGAAAGCCCTGAGGTTGTGTAGGCATTTCTCAGTAACAGCCAAAGCACTCATAAATTATCCACAAGTGCAAAGCACAGCACTGCCCAGGCTGCTTTAAAGTAAAAGCAAATATTTAAAATTTTGCTACTTCTACATTTTTTTGAACAGTCCATTAACATGGCCAGTACAGAAGATATGCTTGTCAATTTTATGGTTTCCTTGTGTTCCTGGAACCCAGTTTTTAAGATGTGTCTATTGTTTACTACTTTTCAGTCTGGGGGTGTCAAGAAAGAGGTATTTTGAGAAAGAGGTTTTGGTTAGCAATTATTTGGTGAGCTTTTTCATCCTGAGTCTCTTCTGACCTTACCTGGGTAATCCTCAGTTAAGGTGCTTCCTTCTTGCCCTCTCTGTTCATTTGTTCATAACTGCTTACACCAGTGCTTTGATTTAAGACAAACTTTTAATGTTTTAATTTTTTTTTGTCTAACTGCTTTGGTTTATTGTGACTCTTGACCTTGCAAGCTTTTCGACAATTTCTATTCAGTGGCAGCTTCAGCTTTTAAACATAATCTCTATTTCCCTATTTGTGCTGTGCTGTTTTATTTAGTCTCTCTCAAGTCTGTCTTGTGATGCAGAGAGAGGAGTATGAATTTGTCTTTGGAAGAGTTTGACTCAACAGTCCCCATGCTACTGCAAAAATATCAATTCCTTACCCATCTTTTTAGTTTATTTTCATCATATTTGCTTATTTTTCATTACTTTTGTTGTATATCAGGCAATATAGAGTCTACTGTGTATTGCAGCATTTCATGCAATCTTTATATTTTGGTGACACCAGATATGAGAGGATTAGACATTCCTTTTGTTTCAGTAGGAGGAAGAAATAATTCATTTGGAAGAGGAGAGGAGAGCAAGAAAGCAGTGGAAAAAGAGAATTTGGAACAAAATTCACCCAGAGAGACATTTGTTCCGTTTTTGAAACATAAGACAGCCTTTATGGGCTCCTTGTCTAATGAAGCTTCTGGATAACTCATGTAGACCAAATTATTCAAGTGGATTGGTTATTCCTTCCTTGTTTTAAAGGCAACATGCTAACTTCTTTTAAAAATAAAGCCCAAGGGAAAGTTGTCAACAAAATACAAAATTCTTTTAATGCTTTCTGCCACTTCCTGTAAAAATGCCTCACTGAGAAACAGCTACTGCTTAAAAATCTGAAGGTTCTCTATAAAGAAGCATCTAAATATTTTTCTTCTATTCCACATCATCCTAAAATTCTGTATTTAAAATCAAAATATTATTTCTTGAGATTTATACAAAATTCTGAAGTTAATATGGAAAAAATAGATTTTTTTTTTCTGCACTTTTGTTGTAAGAAGAGCTTTCTCTGTCGTTAAGACTAAATGCTATAGATGTTTGTACTTATTTCAACTAGCTCTGGTATGAAAACCTGCAGCTATAGGAAGTTGTCCTATTTGAACTTTCAGTGAAGACCCAGTGCCCTTACTCAACCAAAATTTCTGTTGACTGCCATGTTTCTTTTCCTGAGCTGTTTCACTGTAGAATCCAAAAAGCAAGACAACCTTCAGATTAAAAGAAGCAAAAAATGCAACATAGTCACTCGTGATTGCTTAAATACCAACTGTGATTTTAATGAGTTTCTCTCAAAGAGAAAAAATATTAGTGAGTTCTATATACTTTTTATGGAACTATTCCATTTTCTAATGCCCTTTTACTATACTGTATTCTGAAAAACTAATTTTGGGGTATGAAGAGAGGAAAGATTTCAATAAATGTGATATACTAGTTAAATACAGAAATCTAATAATTGACCCACTATCATTTTAATAGTAAATCACCAGCTTAAATGCCATTTTTTGGCATTTAAGAAAATAGAAAATAGATATTTCTCATCAGTGATGAGAAAATAGAAAATAGATAGTTCTCATCAGTGATGTTTAAATATTTTGTGATATAAGTGTCTCCTCGAGCCAGGTCTCATAAGGTCTTGGAGATCTATATCACACCTGAGATAGCTCAGCCACCTCAGATGGCACAAAATCAGCAGGATGGCTTCTGTGGCAGTGTTGGAAACAGAAAACTTTTAATAAAAGGCAAAATAACAAAGCTCTTTACAGAGAAAAAACGGAACCAGGGCAAGATATCCTTTCCCCCTGGTAAAACAACTCACAAAAGCAATTAGTTTTTTTGTTCTCTTGTTTTCCTAGCAAATTGCTTAGGTGGGATTTTTTGGCTTCTATCAAATTAGCTATTGTTAAGTTTGAGGTGAAATTCCTAAGGTCCTATGACGTGTCTTTTTACCTAATTGAGGAGAGAAACTTCTGGGCTTTTTTTCCTTTTTTAGGAGACAAAGGATAGTTTTGTCACTCCGTCAACAGGGACACATTCCTACAATTTTGCTGTGATAATAATATATTTCTTAAACTTTCATTGAAAATAACTTCAAAGTGAGTTGATAAAAATTGTTTGCTCTAAAATGCTTTCTAAACTGTGACATCGTGTATTGTAACCACCTTTCATCTTTATAGAAGTTAAATGACACATCATCCCTGTATTTACTGTAGGTTCCAGTACCATGCAGATAATGAGGTATTGAGTTAACTATTTTCATTCCAAGAATGATTTGCATGTATAAACCTGCCCTCAGGTGTTCAGTCATATGTGCTTATTGCATGAACAGCAAAACAGAGATGTGCTTCTCTTTGTGTACCTGGTTTAATTAGGAAACACTTCCTGAACAGGTGTAAAAAATCACAGCTCCTTGGTAAGCATAGAAATGTACCAGAAGGCTGGTGTGACATAAATAATCCTGTTCTTTTACTAAAAGCAAGTTTGTTTTCCCATCACACTGATAATTTGATCCTGAGAAGCTGTTAAGTTTAATAGCATTTTGGAGTGCTTTGTTCAAAGTTATGTAAGACACTTGCTGTTCCTTTTTTCTTTTTTACTATCAGTTGATGTGTGACACAATTTACCATTTTTTCTTTACTATGAATACAGAGGATATAAAATGGGTGGATGTGTAGAGCTGGTGCTGTTTGAACTGTAGCAGACAAAGCACAGTAAGGCACAGAAACAGTCTTTTTTGCCTCCAATTTAGCCTTTCATGTAATCTGCAAGCTAATTGAGCATGACTGGATTGAACTTCTCAATTTTTCTCTATATGCAAGAAATTATTTATAATTAATAGATTAATTATGAGCCAAGCAGCCAGGAAACCGAAGGATGTTGGGTTACTTCTGGTAATGAGGCTGGTTTGGTAGTTCACTGGCTGTTGTTCATAGCCCATTTTTTCAGCAGAACTTTCACTTAAACAGAGGGTTTATATAATGTGGTTACACTTCTAAATTTTCTATTATCATCCATCACAATTTTGTTTTAAAAAATGAGAAAAGGAAGAAAATAAAGAAAAATAAGCTTATGAAATATAATTTGCTGTCTGAAACCAATGCAGAGATCTGCTTATTATATTATAAAACATGATCTATTTAATGTATTACATTTCTGATAATTTACCCATGAACAAAGAATTTTACCATGGTTTGAAAACAAATAAAAATGAATAAAACTTATGCTATGATGGATATTTTACTCAGAGCACAGAAAAGGCTGTTTTGAAATTGTTTTGTCCATCTTGTGCTTAATCTACTTGATTTGTACTTCATCAAAAAAGTGGTTTTGTAACTAAAAAGTATAGAATCAGCATGCAAGATGTAAAAAAAAAACAAAAAAAAAGAGAACAGGGGAATTAAATACACCAACTATATAGCAGGAATAAATATTATAGTCAACCTAATATGCTATATCTGTGCTAGAGAAAGATTAAAATGTTGACATGTGGAGGATTAATATCTGAAAATTCTTTATATACATATATATATATATGAAACATACATCATTCGTCCCTAGCTTTTTCTCCCAGATAGCTTTCCCACATGGGGTAGGGAGCTGTAAGCATTTTATATTATGCTTGACATATGTTCTTTGTCTCTCACTTGAGAGAAAATTACTAGAATAATGATTTCCAAACCCTGGGGCACATTGGTTTGAATTCTTAAACATGACTAGATATCTACTTATTCGATTCACTCAAGTTCTCTCATTTTTTTTCTTATTCCAGCATTACCAATAAGTTTGATCTATAAATAGTTGCCTACATGAAGGATTAGAGGTGGACATTGTTGTGAGTAGAGTTGGGGTGACAGCTCTTGACCTATGTGGGGAATCTATGAAGCAGTGATCAGAAAGCCAGAAGTTAGTGAAAACAGGTCAAGCCATCTCATGTTTCTGGTGATTGGCAGGGATCTGCAGAGTCTTCTCTGCGTGTTTGACAGGCTCAGTGTGCATTTCAGTTCACGTCCTTGTTCCAGGGGAAAATCAGGTTAGCTGTAATAACTGTCTGCTAATTGTAGGTCACTGGTATTGTGTGTGTGCAGTGGTACATCTTCAGTTTTTGAGGGAGCATTGCTCATGCTCTATGTGTATGAGAACTCATTTAACAGTTTATGAGTATCACAGTTGTTAATGTTATGAAAACATATCTGACATAGCCCTGAAAGATGCCACAGTAGTCACAGGAACAGCACTGTATCAGTACAGTGTAGCCAACAACTGGGACCACAGCAGTAGCAATGGTCATTTATTCTGACTCCCTTTCTTTCCCTTTTGTATGTCAAAGGCTGAGAGGGAAAAGTTGCTTCAAACTGAAAATGTGACCAGTCAAACGTAATGCATGTTCAAAACAGGGAAGTAAGAGAGTGAATTAATGGTAAACAAAATAGCTGTAGAAGGAAATGCACTTGAAAAGATAACAGCCAGTGACAGATAGAACACTTGGAATAATGCTCAGAATTATATTCAGATATAATCAAGAAATAAAAACAAAATTTTAAAAGGCAATTATTCTAGAAAAATTGAGTTGAGAAAATTTAAGTACTAAAGAAAAATGAGCAGTTAATTTTTCTGTTGTCCCTACTACCATATTTTAAAATCAACACATGCTCTCTTTGGGCTGAAGTTCACAAATGGACTGAACACTAGAAAATACTCCTGTTTTACCAGGGCTCTGCAGCCCTGCAATAGGTAGTTCTGATTTCTGTAGCTCGGGAGTAGCTTCTTCAGTGTGGCACATGTTGTTGTTACAGGGAGGTTTTTAATTTGTGCCTATATTACCTTCAGAATATTTACCTTGTAATTAAAGGTCAAAATAATCTCAGTATGTGCTGTTTGTACAAAACCCTCTAAGAGAAATAGCTGTGGAATTGTGGTTGTTGTTCCTGTGTGTAATGCACTGTTCCCTGTATGTTCCCTAATTCATATCAGTGAAAAAAACCCAGAATTGTTGAACAGACAGGACAAATATTTATTCCAGCATGAGTACAGAAATTCAGAAAAAAAAGGCTACAGCTTCTCTGATTAAACTGCTAAAAGACTACGAAGGCTTCTCAGTTTACTTAGCAGTTTCATTTTTTTTTCTTCCGAAATAGTAGCATATTTTGTTTTGTGAAGCTAGTTGCTGTGGAATTGCTGAAGTTACATAATATTATAACTCAATCCTGTGACAGAAACTCCTGTGCATTGGTGTGGTCAATCTTCTGAGGCTGTTCATAAAGAGCACGCCTAAGTCAAACTCCATAGTAATGGTTATAGCAGCTTTCAAAATAGAACTAATAATGAATAGGATTGAAGTGAATGCAAAATTTGCCTGTGGATGGAGTGGCTAAATTGTCTTCATTGCTGTTATTTAGGGGAAAAAATAAAAGAAAAAAGTTCCTAAAGGTATCAGAAGCCATTATTCTGAGAGCAATATTTTATTTTTTACATGAAGCAATAGATTTTTACCAACATGGGAGGCAGTTCTGGATGTTGTTGAATGCTGGGGAAACTGATGAAATTTTCAAGTAGAAGGCAAATATTCTAAATATCTATGTATATGTAGGCACATATTAAAATACATGTAGACACATCTGAACAACTGTGTACTCTTAATAAATGTGCAAACCCCCTCTATAGTATAGCCAATTAATTGAAACAACTTTTTTTGAGCTCCTGCCATCAATAAAGAACATCCTGTTTTAAAACTTTGTTTCTTTTATGTCAGATTCAGTGAAGGCTCTGCACAGATTCTATACTGTAATATATGTAAGAGACTGAAAAAACAGTGTTCTTGCAAAATCTGGCCTTGTCATAGTATCAGTTCTTTGGAAATGGGACTTGTTCCCAACCTGGTCTGGATTGCATCCATTGCTTGAAATGTTTCTAGCTCCATAGCCCCTGTATTGCTTAACAGTTATGCATTAACACATGAAGCATTTGAGTACATAAGGAAAACCTGGCCTTAAGAGAAGTGATAAATGTTCAAGTCTTAAATTTTATTTTATTTTTTATATTTAAATTTATCTTTTTAATATTTTTGATAAATTCTTAGTTTCTTTCTCTATAGCAGTGCTGAGTTGGTTTTGTTGTAACAAGAGACGATGGAAGCTACTTTAGCATAGTCCCGCACGAAGGAAAAGAGTGGCAGTGCAGGTGTCAACCATTACTCTTGGAGTTGTTGCTCCTTCACATTTTAAGACCTGATACCGCTGTGCTGAGAACCCTGACAAGACCAGTAGTAGTAGTCCTGAAAAGTAAAGTTTGATAAGCTCATGCCTAAGGAACAAACAGTGCTTTCCAATTTCTCCACTTTTGTTACTCATATCTCTTGGGAGTTTGCAAAAAGTTCAAATATCTTGAAATACTGCCGAAAAAAAAAAAGTAGAGAGGTACTTGTTCATGAGTTTAATTTTTTTCTCAGTGGGTGATGTGGGACTAATATGCACAGTGTCAGGCTGATGAAATACTCTTCTGTACTTAATTAATCCAAAATCCTGACTACTCCTTCAGACCGTCTGTCAGAAAGGCACTTATTCTTGACAAATTCTAGTTATGGTAGCAGCTTTTAAAGCTAAGAAATTAAATAGAGATATTTTGGGTTAGGTAGGGGGAATATGTTTAAGTTCTATACATGTGGTACAGACCTAAAAGTAAATGGAGGAAAGGGATTGTGGAAATCTTATCACACTTGAATGAGTCATTTACAATATAGAATTTCAAAACACATACAATATGTGGGAAGGGGATCCCAGTGATGAATAGTGACTGTCATGGTAACATTTTTTTTGCTGATTCAGTCATTTTTCTTAAGAACAGCTCCCTAATCTGTTTTAATGGTTTGAGTTTATCATCAGAAAAATATGAATACTGCATTGTTTTACTGTTGTTCACTATCAGCGGCATAACTTCATAGGTCTGTGTATTAGTGAATTCACTAAGACAAGTTAAAAGAATGGAAAGACTGTTAAAAATATGTTTCTTAATATTCACTACTAATATATTTCTATCAGAATATGCATATACAAACTACTAATATTAAAACATCTATATTTTTTATGAGCAAGAACGTGGCCAGCAGGACCAGAGCAGAAATCATCCCCCTGTACTTGGCACTGGGGAGGCCACACCTTTAATCCTGTATGCCATACTGGGCCCCTCACTGTGAACAAATTGTCTTTTTTACAGTGCCTGAAAAATATTGATAGGTGAAGAAATTTCCTTTTTTTTTAATTTTTTAAGAGGAAGACAACATAATGTAGAGGAAAACTGGTATTTCTCACTGTGTCCTAGGAATATAATGACCATCCATGGGAACAGACAGACCATTTCCTTTGTGATTTGTTATTGTGCCAAAACCATTTTGGGACAGACTTCCTTTGAAAGTGTTTAGCGTACAAGGTTCACATAAGTATATGTGTATGTCTATGTTTTATTTGAATCTTCATTCCTTGCTTAGAAACCTAGAGTACCACTATACATTACCTGGAGGAAAACAATGAGAAACAGAATTATTTTATGTGGTTTTCTAGGTTGCCCCAGAATACATGGAATAAATGGCCCTGAAGTACATATTTCTAGGGGAGTTCTTGACATGGATGTATTTTGTAGGCAAAAAAATTTCTCTGTCTGATTATTTTGTGAGCTGTTGAAATTTAGATCTATGAGGAGAAACTGAGGGACAGATAGAAGACCCTGTGGTAGAAATTTATCTACATTGCCCCAGAAATACTGGTCAGAACCAGAAAACATAATGAAAAGGCTACAAAAGAGGAACATTAAAACATGGCCTGACTACTCAGTGGTGCTGAAAGGAAAGGTAAAGCTCAGCTTAAGCTGAGAGTGAAAAGAAAGATCAGTGGCTTTGGCTGTTACACTAACAGGAGAAAGATGGGGAGGAACCTGCAGTTGATCAGCAATTTAAACATATTTCAGGAGGGAAGGAAGAGGTGGATGCTGACATCAGAAGAACAAATGGGTGGAATAAATCAATGTAAGGAAAATCTGGTTGGGATTAGACCTGAGTAGAAGGAAAGAAATTCAGATAAACTTCAAAGGAAACAAAATATAGCATTCCACACATACCTGTACAGAATTTTTGATGGTTAAATCAAATAGCTGATAATCATTTCTCATTTTCTTTCTTCCATGTCTCTGATGGAACAGAAGAGACAATTTTTCATCAAGAGAGAATCCTGTCCAGTATTAGAAGCTACTATCTTCAGATTTATTTTTTTAATCTGAACCAAAATGCAACATTAATATTTACTAATATATTTAGGACAAAAGCAGGATTAATGATATGTGTTTGGCAATAATCTGGCAAATGAATCTTTGTTAATAATATAGAGCCTGTTTATTGATTTTCATTTAAGAGGGAAAAAAAAAAAAAAAGCAAGCTGAATAAATGCCAGAGCAGCCTTTGTCTCATTTCTTTAGGGAGATACAGTTGACTCACTAGCTGAAAATGCAGTAAATTTAGAAGCTGCTTGCATATAGTGAACATATTGAAAAGCAGTTGATATAACTTGCCTGTTAGATCAGAGAAATTTAATAAACAATCCTTAGAAGTATTCCTCAATATAATTTTAGATTTTATAGACACAATTTATAGGGACAGTCATCAATCATTTTAACATTTATTATTGCAGAATGTAAGTGTGTTTTCATGTTACTCTAGGAAATAAAATTAAAAATATTTAATTAACAAGCAAAATCTAATATTTTTTATTTTGTTTTCATCACGTATTGAAGAACATGATCTAAATTAAATCTGTAAAAACTATAAATAGTGTTGCATGAGCAGCAGTAATATGAAATTAGAAAGACCTAAGTTGTTTAATGTCTTTTCTTATCTTTAACATTTAGATTTAGCTGTTCTTTGTTTCAGAGTTGTTTATTTGCACTTTCAGATTTATAAGTAAATGTCACCTAAAGCTGTACTCTGCTGAAGATAACCCAAAATATGCACAGGTGTGACTAATCCGTATGTTGTCCTGCCCTTTCTTTTCCTAAAACTCTTGGAGCCATGCCTTGTTGTCATTATGAGACAGGTATTGCAAAACACAGTTTGGAATTTCAAGCACTAGAACTTGGGCTCTGCTTCCCAAGTTGGAACAAGACAAGAGTTGTCACATAGAACAAGAACCCCTTTGGGGGTTTGGTGTTTGTACTGCAAAGTGCAGTAACAATTAGAGAGTCAGTTGGAGTGAGGATGATGCCAACAAGAATCATCTGACTCCATTCATTTTTCTGGAGGCATCCATGCTTCCTCAGAAAGGTCAATGAAGATTTTAGCATGGTCATTCCCAAGGTAATAAAATATAATGTCAGCAAATCCCAACCTTCTGATAGCATAATTTCATTCTTCCTCTCTCCTGTGCACAAGCCAATCTTCTTTAAAAGAACAGATCACTAAAAATAGACTCTAAAAACTTTGCCAGCTGATTCAGTATTCCATTCTTTGCCTTTGTCCAGAAGAATAATTCTGTATACTTCTGAAATTCACACATCTAAAACATAACTTCATACATGATTCAGAAACCTAGATTAAAAAAAAAATTAGTCACATGTACATTCCTACCATGCATACACACACCATGCATACACATCATCAAAACATACGTTTATTTTTGTTTCTTATCCCTTACATTTGGAGCCTGAGCCTATTAGATTCAAGTATCTTCCAGGATTTCAGTTTTCCTGAGCTATTTATGTGATAGAAATGTGAAATTTCAGTTATTTTTAATATCAGGTTGTGGGACGTGCTGTTAAAATAAATGACCTCTTCAGAGTTATAAGCAGCCAGTTTTCTGGAAGTGGATTTTGCAGCTAAAGAGATTAATTCCTTTGCAACTCTTTGTCCAGGGAGTTCAGCACTGAGACAGGGTTTTGCACCTTTTCTTGAAAGTTTTATCATGATAGACACTGTGACAGGTTTCAAATAATACAAGGGAAAAAAAAGAAAAAAAAATCTGAGATAAATTTCTAACCTGGATTTCCTCAGTGTTCTACCCTATGGCTTGAGTGCTGGATTGCTTTAATCACTTTATATCTTCCCCCTAAGAGAGGTCCTGAATAATGGTTTCATTAAAACAGAAACTGTGGGTATTTCTCTTGTCTTAACAGGGCCTGCTGTTCCTGTAACTCTGCCTCACCATGACATACACCTTCAACCTTCCTAATTCACTTCATGGACCAAAAGAAATTTAATTTATCTTTTGGTTTGGTTAAAGAGCCGTCACTGTCCCTAATGAGATATCTCTGGTTTTGTAATAAAAGATTGCCTTCAAATTTTTGAAGTGTCAGCCACAGGACTTCTACCACTAAAAGAGCTTAAATCCTGTGCAGGACAGAATCTGAACCTGGTGTCTGTGGTAATCTGTCTACTACTGATTTGCTTGCAGTTATAGTGTAGTTAATTGTCTCAGTGAAAATGTCCTTTTTGATGAAAGCTATTTCTAGAAGCAGCTTGAAAAAGTCAAACTTCCTGGTTATTTTTCTGTATACCAAGTTCCTTCTGGATAAAGTGCAATGTAGAAATTATTTACAGCTCTCCTAAGGTGATTTGAGAATTCTAGCTGAGCCAGGAAATTAATTTATCTGTCACCTTTTTCTACACTTGATGCATACTGAGTTTGTCCTTCCTCCTCTCAGTGTCATTTGGGGAATTGGTTTTTGAGTTGTTTCTCTCATGCCTTCTTGAAATGTTGAAAAATGCTTCCAAGGCTGTTCCTGTGAAGGCTAAGAAGTTGCTGTAATCTCTATGCTGAGACTCTAATTGGATAATGTTTATTGTGAGATCTCCAAATTCATAGTGGAAGTGAGGACTTGTCTGGAGCTCAGACTGGATGGGAGGTGCCACTAAGAAATGCATGTGACAACTGTCAAGGTACGACCAAGTGTTCCGCAACCAATTTAATAAACCCTTGTCATCATCGATCAATTCAGGAATGAAACTGGAGTGTATCTTTTATCTTTTTTTCTTTCTTTCAATGAAAGATTAAGAGATGCGCTTCAGTGTAAGTCAACGTTTGCTCTATTGCTGGAATGCTACAGAGAGATGCTTTTCTGCTTGCAACTTGAATTCTTTATGTTGTGCAAAGTCGTTTCATATCCCTCTTTTACATTTTGTACCCCATCTCTCTCAAAGTCTTTCTAAGACCCTCTACTTCTGGCATTCTGCTGATGAGATGGACAGAGGAAGTTTTTTCAGTTCATTCTGTCCTATTTTAATGAGCTGACCATAAGTAATTAAAACAACTCCAGTGCTCAGTGATGCACACAGCAAATGCACACACACACTTATCTCATGAGGTTTATAAATGTGCAGAGGTTAATCAACACAGGAACTTTTTATCATCTCTCCTTATACCCTTTGGCAAGGAAGACCCAGAACAAGCCATCTGACTATTCCTTCTTCACTGTTTTTGTAATTGGGATCTAGATTTACCTGTACGTAATCAAGATGCAGAAATATCAGAGTTTCTGAGATACCACTGAAGTTTATCACTTGGAAATCAAAGTACTGAGGGTTTCCGGTTTGAAGGAGAGAGATACAACCCCCCACTCCTGCAACTTTTAGATTAGCAACTTTCATATGAAGCTTTCTGTCAAGAACTATGTGCATTTTTTTATTTAACGTTCTTCTTAAAAGGAGACACTCTGACAACTACCTTGAGTGTCCCTTGGCAACATTCTTGATTTCCAGTTTTACTAAAGCATTCTGAAGTGAATGTTTTAGTATGGACAAAGATGTTGCTTTCTAATTTGAAATTATCTACTATATAAGGCTTGCTTTTATGCAATAACTGGCACATTGGGCTTACCTAGCATTATACTTCTCTGGATTTTCTATGTTTTGGGGGGTTTGTGTGTTTGTTTGTTTTGGTTTTGTTTTTGTCTGTTTTGTTTTTTTGTAGAAAAAAATATTTTGAGCAAATTGTTTTGCATGTACTCCTGCAAAAGTCCAAAATGATAATCAGTTTTCAGAATCTGATTGGGCGTTTTAATTTTCTAACACTAGTGATGGCTTGCAAATCTAAACAGTGTAAGCAGTTTCAGTCTCCAAGCCTGATTTAGTCTACATAAATACAGATTAAATATCTTGATTTGTGTTGTAAAGAAAAAATGAATTGGCTTAATGAGATGAGTCTTCCGGCTTATGCTACTTTTTTGTAAAGTACTGGTGCTCTAGTAAAATGTCATAATCAGGGACATACATATTGTATTTTCTCCAAGCATGTACTTTATGGTGAAAATAAGGGATTTTTCTTTATATGATAAATATATAATAGAAATGGAAAGAAAAATGAACACTTTTCAGTTCAGTTACAGCCTTTTTATGCAGATAACCAAGGTTGGTTAAGCATCTGGTTTTTTTCAGGACATTATTTCTACTTAGTCCTTATCTAGGTTTTACTAGTTAATGCTTAACATGTGACTAATGCAAATCTCTGTAATTCAAAATGTACACCTGACACTAGTTCAAGTGGTGATACTATGTGAAGTCAGAAAATTAGCTGTTTTATTTATTATGGACTTTTTCAGAAGACTAAATATGAAATAAAAATAAAATTAAGTCATTTTAGTAAACTATTTTTGTATAAAATTAGGATTCAAGGAAATTCATTTATTCTTGGCTATATTTTGCTACAACAATCTGGAAATAATAACATGTTTGTTTAATATCAAAGACCACATCTTTCCCTGATGTGATACCTCCAATTAAACTAACTCAGATGAATTTATATTTATGCATTTTTGTTTTCATTATGCTTAGTTCAAATACCTAATGTCAAGATGTGTTTATAATTGAACACCAAAGTAGTTATATTTATATTCTGGATCAATTAATATTCAGTTTTTAAATGGGGTCTTTGTGTGGAATACATTCTTCAAGCTAATCTAATAATACTGGAGGGATTTTGCAGTTGAATTACCTCTGTAGGGTAGAGAAGAGTGTGGAAGATGCATTTTCTGCTCACAGGAGCAACACATGATATATGTTAGCCATGTTGACACTGACTAATTTGTGCAGAACTCAAACTCCTTGTAGGGGTGGGTAGCCAGTCTCAGAGGGAGCAGCTTAGTGCTAAATGGTAATGCTGTGTTCTCTGACTTAGGCAAGGAATGTTTTTTTTTTTTTCCATCTCTCTCTCATAAGCTTTTTTTCTTCTTGAAATATTTTTCAGGGATGGTTTCACATACAAGTTTGTTCATATATTCGACACAAAAACATCTTTAGGGTTTTGTACGTCTCTGTATTCCCCTTTCTCTTCTCCCTCCCTTTAGTTTCTTAACTCAGATTGTTTGCACAACCAACAATAAGCCATTTGTGAAACTATTTTTCATCATGACTTCCTTGAATCAGTTTTCTGTTAAGTCAGGAGTGAAGCTGAAGTTTAATTCTCAGTCATTACTATAAGTAACATTATTCATGGGAAATAAAAATTTTTAAGTGGTTGAAATTGTATATATATATGTGTATATATATATATGTATATATGTATATCTGTATATTTATACACATATACAGACAAGTACTTAGCATCAACAGTTAACACATAATGTATCCAAATTGTGGGGAAAAAATGTAGCTCTCCTGTATTTCTTCTGGCAAGGAGCTGGAAAGAAAAAAACATGGTCTATCATAATGGATTAAGTCAGCTGTGTGAAACTAGCTATTATTTGTTAATCTGTTAGTTCAGTAGGCAAAATAATTATTCATTAAAAAATAAAATATGCTTAAAAATCTAAGAGAACCTTCTTTCTACTTTAGAAAACAGTTTTATTTTATGTTATGCTATCTCAAGTTTTAATTCTCATCTGCCATATTAGATAAGGACTCCTGGGTTTCTAGCTTTCTATATAACAAAAATCTGGTTTTTTCCTTAGACTGGATTGAATGGGGAGTTTTAATATTCCAAGTGTTGGCCTCTGTTACTTTAGCTGCTGAACTATTGGCGTGTACCAATATTACTGACAGGACTGCCTTGGTCTGTCTGGTCTCGGCTGCTGACCAAACAGCGGCACCTGTGGAGTTTTCTCCCCAAAAACGCTATTCAGTATCTATGGTCACAGCTGGACACGTGGAGACAAGTCTGGGCATGTCCTGAGCTTCAGCGCTTACAGCCGGAGCTTTCTTTGAGGGGGTCACTCCTCAGGCCATTCTGAGCTGGAGAAACCTTTAAGGCGAGGTGAAGAAAGGAGCGGGTCCTGATGGGGAGTTTTTAATCCAGAGTTTTTATTTTGATGGTACAGTCTCTGAATCTTGCAACAACTCCAATGAACTCTCCAGCCAACCTCTTCCACCAGAACCCCAACCACATGCTCTGCTTGTCCTTTTACCTGGGCACGGGGCAGGGGAGGGATCACAGGGAGCACCAACCAGGCACAGGGGGAGGGGGTCTCAGGTGAGAGGGATACCTGGGTGAGCCAATGGCCCCCCAGGGGGTGGAGAGCATCCTTTGAACCTGCCAATTGCTCGATGCTCTCCTTGGAATTTCTGGGTTGATAGACAGTGCCCAGCAGGGGTCAAGGATGGGGAAAAAGAGAGGTGATTGACACCCACCTGGGGAAGGAAATTTCAGGGAGAAACCAGGGGAACCTGAGGCAAATCATGACATCACATCGCAACACTGAACCTTACCCTTTTTGTAAACCACATGGCTGAGGAGATGTGAGGAACGCAGTACTGGGTTACATATAAAAGCACAACTTGTTATGTAGCAGAAATATTCCAGATTTTGCTGGTCCCTACCCATGAACATGTGCCAAAAGCTTAGGATTAGGCCAAAGTAATTTTAGTAAAGAGGACTGTATTAATGAAATGGTAAGGAAGATAGCCAGGCAACGTGTGAGAGATTAAAATGCCAAAGCAAGAAAAATGTGAGTATGGGCACAAATAAACTATTATTTAATTCCTAATATAATCAGTGGTGAATGGAACTTTATTTTCTATTGCAATCAAGAATTTTGCATGTTTGATCAAAATATACAGAAACATTTTCAATTGTTGGATATTCAGCACTTCCGTAAATTCAAACCTTTCAAGTTATCTCAGAAATATATATAAAATTATCTATTATCTATTGTCTGTTATCATTGTATAATTGATATTCAAGCCAAATACACATACACACAATATATATGAAATATATATTAGTGTAGACATTGCAAATGTATATCAAGTATCTTGATATAATGGTTTTAAGGAGATATTAGCCTATTCATGTTAAGTTCCTTTTGCAACTAAAAAAAAATGGAAAGGGCACTTGGAAATTGTGAATCAGCTGGTGCATTTTAGATACTTGTTTTAGGATGCAATCCATTGTCTCCAAAAGTGTTTATTCCCTCTGCAGTTAATATTTCATGTGCAATACTGTCTAAAAAGAGTAATTTAAATGTGGTAGATTATGCCCACAGTGTTTATAGAGCACTACAGCAATACTGCTATACTACTATGAATTAAATAATTGTGGTCTTCAGGTTTTGTTTTGGTCAACTAATAGCAATCCAAGTAATTCATAAAATTCAAACTAAGTTTGTTGGTTTTTTTGGGCTTTTTTTTGTTTTTTGTTTTTTGGTTTTTTTTTTTTTGTTTGTTTGTTTGTTTGGGGTTTTTTTTGGTTTTGTTTTGTTTTGGTTTTTTTTGGTTTTTTTGTTTTGGTTTGGTTTTTTTTGCTTTTTTTGGGTTTTTTTTGGTAATTAATCTCTTTTACTATTTTAGGTAATAGAGCTTATCAAAAAAGAAGAAAGTAAGTTAGATTTTGTCTGCAAATATTCCAAGTTTTGGGGTATTTTTTCTGTTTCAGATTTTTTCTATCTCTGATTCGCTGCATTTTTGGGAAACTTTGCTGGCTCATATAACCCTCAGGTCCTCCAGCTGGTTTCAGTGATTTTTCACACAGCACACAATGGGAATTTGTTCCCCTTCTCTTGTCAGAGGGACATGCTCAGAAAGAGCTGTTGTACAAAAACACACAACATTGATTTCAGGGTTAGTCAGAGAACAATAAAGTGTCTGGACACTGGCCTCATCAGTAATAAATAAAGCTCCATAAAACGAGTAAGTCAAAATACTAATTATATCAGTGAAAGAAATATGTTCAATTTTCTGCAGCATGGAATGGTTGAACCCTTACAGAATCATACAACAAAGCTATTGCTATTTCTGTTCCATAAAGGAATAATTCATTCCCCTATCTCACCTATCTCATCCTGCCTCACTTATTTCCTTCTCAAGAATTATACAAAAGGTGTGCTAGGATACTGATTTCAATGAAGATTTTTGTAAAATTCTTTTGTTGTATTTCTTCTCTTTAATGGATGAAAATATTCAGAGTGAAAAACAAAACACTACATTTTTCCTGAAGTTGTAGCAGGATGTCATATTGTATCTGACCAAAGTAACCATATATATAGAGATGGATTCTGCCTACAAATTTCATCCTGAAGCTGAGAATGGCTCTGCAGTGTGTTAAAATGCTCATGTGAAAGAGAGAACACCTGGCTTCTACTTCCTGTTCAGTATGTGCTCAAATATTTATACAAAGCAAATATCCTCTGGGAAGAAACTGAGAACACTCCACGAAAAATTGCCCTGTAGCTTTCAGGTAGAGATGCCGCCTTTAAAAATGAGGGGTCCAAATTCAAATCTCTTGGCATGCTGAGACTCAAAATCTTGTTATGGGCAAAAGGGAGCATAACACGTAAATGACTCTAAGAATTTATTTTTAGTCCCACTGAATTTAAACTGCCTATTAGATCTAATGAATAGAAGGAAGCCCTTAAAGTTATTATATAAAAAAATCTTCCTGGTGTTAATCACTTTTTAATAGTTTTCTACCTATCTCCTAAGCCTTACAAATCCTGTACTCGGGTAGGGGAGGTGAGAGTGCCTATGAAGTCACCAGCATCTCCAGGTCTTTGCCAGTAGGAATTCAATGCCTGCAGTGTTCATCCTACTGTTTCAGAAGGAACATAGAGATTATACTTTCTTCCTTCTCAGTCTTGAGTACATATTGTTTTTTGGTTTTTTTTCATATCCGTACCTACCTCCATCTTGTGCTAAGGACCCCAGACCTGGATACAGTACTCCAGATAGGGTCTCATGGAGCAGAACTGAGAATAATAATAATAATAAAAACTAAATTAACAACAAAACCACCACCACCAAGAATAATAATAACAGTAATAATAATAATAAATTTATTGCTATAGCTATTATTTTGAGAGGCTTCTTTGCCACCATTGCCACCATTATGTCTTTTTATTTTAAGTGGCTGAAAAAACTGTTTAAATATAATTGAATTGCATGAAATTGCACACCTAGAAAATGAAGCTCATTCAACTACTTTTTTCTGTTATTTTTCTTAATAATTATAGAATTCCATGGCCAATTTCAGCCAGACCTGACAATAAAACCAGACTCATAAAATAGCCTAGTCTGGAATGGATCTAAGAGTTATATCTCATTCCAACATTTTTCAGTAGACCAGGCTGATCAGAGCCCCATCCAACCTGGCCTTGAACATTTCCTGGTTGTACAAAAAAATCAGAGAGAGATATCTGGATTTCTTGGAAATGTGCAGCAGGATAGTCACCTTTCTGAAAAAGGGGGTTTAGTTAAGGGATGTGAGAAAAGCATAAGGATAATATGTTAGAGGCTTATGTTCTGGGGAGGTGGTGAGTAATATTTCTGAAAAATGAGCTATTGCCTTATGATTTGTCACTAGCCCAGCTTTTGATTTTGATTTATTTTCCCATCAATTAGTCCTTCACATTCATAATTTTGGATGGTATCGAAAGTCCTTTAAAAAATCTCATCTCTAGTTTTATTCCAGATTTCCCTAGAGGGCTATTTATTCTAGATAAAAAATAATTCAGTAGAATCATAGGGAGAAGAAGTGACTGTGATGGAATATATAAATTAGATTAATTTCTATTATGGCTTGAATCAAAGAAAAATTTCTGTTCATGTGGAAGCAAATTGTATAATCTGAAAAAGTCTCATAATTGAATTAATTCAGGATTATCTATCACAACCACTGAAATCAGTGGTCCTGCTTTGTGCAACCCCTTTTACTGAATAAGGGAAGGTACAGTGTTTTAGGAAAGAGAAGGGACAATGCTACTGAGAGGTAGAGTTAGAGAAATTTACTAGTCATTGCAGATAAAGCAATTATATTTATATTATTATTTATATTATAGAGCCATATATAATCTACAGGATGTTATCCATATATATGTAAACTTTAAAGTTCTATATCTGTGGTTATCACATAATTTTTTCAGTTTTTTTATTTGGTTTCTAATAAGATGTGTCTCTTAGGAACAAAACACTATGAATCATTGGTTGTTTTGCAATTTAAAGAACAGAATTTCGTAGGTAACACATTTCCCAATGGGTTTTCTGTTTAAAGTATTGTAACCTATTGCATTTTCTGGTAGCATGGAAAAAATTCTGAGAAACTAACAATATTGGGTAGTCTGAGTATGAACACATGAGGTTTATCCTTGGGGAACTATTATTCAAAAAAGTCTAGATCTGAAGATTTAGCTTTTTGGTTTTTTTGGTGTTTGGTTTTTTTTTTTTTTTTTTTTTTGGTAATGTTACATGACAATCTGTAAGAAATGAAATTAATATTTTTATATAATTCTATTCCGTGATCAGCACAGCATTATTCAATGCAGTTTGAGTTTGGAGACTTTTAGTGGGTAGAAATACAATTCTTATTTCTATTCTAATAATTCTGTAATTAATTACAGGGAAATCTGTTTCTTTATAGCAAATACAGATTTTGTTTATTCCTTGTCTACTACAAAGTGACATTAAGTAGGGAAAAAAGTCACAGTTAGCTATGAGATATTCTCTTTAAAAGTGTAGTTATCAAACATGTCTGGGAATTTTACCTAAAGTTCTACTTAATGGTTTGTCAGTTGGGAGGCCCTAATGAATTATAATAATTTCACTGAGCCTTGTGCTGCAGATAGAGAAAAGACTGATTGTAGAATTCTATAAAATCAGAAGATAACAGAGGAAGGGAATAAGAAATCAGTGTACACATGGTGACAATCAAAATAGGAGAACAAAGAAATGCACAGTGAAAGACTCTGGCACCATCCAAAGAACCGAACTTCCTGTCTGAAAAGAAAAATTGATTAATGTTATTAACTGTCAGAAGATGTTGATGAAGCCAGAAATCTTACAGACTTAGATGATAATGAAGATGCTGCAACAATGTCCCAGGCTCCAAAGCAATGTGGCCAACATTTCAAGGGAGGGGATTCTGCCCCTCTGCCCCGCTCTGCTGAGACCCCACCTGCAGGGCTGCATCCAGCTCTGGGCTCCCAGCACAGCAAGGACAGGGAGCTGCTGGAGCCAGGCCAGAGGAGGCACCAAGGTGATCAGAGGGATGGAGCAGCTCTGCTGTGAGGAGAGGCTGAGAGAACTGGGATTGTTCAGCCTGGAGAAGAGCAGGCGTTGGGGTAACCTAATTTCAGACAGTACCTAAAGGGAGCCCACAGAAAAGATGGAGAGAGACTATTTACAAAGTGACAGGACAGGGACTTCAAACTATCAGAGAGGAGGTTTAGATTAGATATCAGAAAGAAATTTCTCCCTATGCGGGTGGTGAGGCACAGGAGAAGGTTGCCCAAAAACCTGTGGGTGCCCCATCCCTGGGAGTGTCCAAGGCCAGGTCGGATGGGGCTCTGAGCAACCTGGACTGGTGGAAGGTTTCTGTTCCCACTGCTGGGGGTTGGACAATCTTTGAGGTCTCTTCCAATACAAACCATTCCATGATTCTATGATGTTATCGGGGATTTTAGAACTGAATGCTTTGAACAGACCTTTGGGTGCCAAAGTGCCAGCACTTGGAGTGGAAGAAGAAAAAAACAAATAAACAAAGTAATGCAATTTTGTTTGCTTTTTTTTTTTTTTTTTTGTTTTTCTTTTTTTCTTTTTTTACTGCTGCAATACTGGCTAGTCAGACTTCTGACCTGACCTGTTATATGGGTTTTAGTCTGAAATTTAGAGTTTACTTTGGGCTTATATGCAGAAAGCACTAATAATCTCTAAGCCAGCTATAACTTGACCCATAAAAGATTTAATTGGGGATTATGGCAGCCTTAATAAATATGTATATAGTGTCATGAAAGGATTGATTTTTAAAAACTTAGGATTGTCTGGTACATTAGATTGTTTATACATTTGTCTGACTAATTTCATAGTAATTGCAACCCTGTTGGTTCTCAATTAGAAGGTTTTACAAAGGAATCCTTTGAGAGAAAATTAGTTTTCTAAATCAAGATAATTAAAGATGGGAACTTGCTAGTACCCATACAATAGCATTTAAAGATCAAAGAGCTTAAGGGTTAAAAAAAAGAGTTTGAAAAGCCAGTCTGATTTCCTATGATCTCTGGCAGTGTCACTTATTTATAAGCATTTCCTTGAACTTTTAATTTTATGAAACAGAAAGAATATTTATGCCAGAGACTTATAAATTTTTATAATCCAGACAGGTCTCATGAGGCTGCTCTGACTTTTTTGCACAAGTGAAAGAGAATACTTTCACTGTATTAACAGCAATATTTTAAGTTTTTTTATAATACCTCAATAGGCAGTTGTTCCTTTCAGGTTGATTAACTAGATTTTTAACTGTTTTTTAATGATCCTTAATACTTCCAATACCTAGTGATAATATTGTCAATTCTTTGCCTATTTTTAATATTTAAGTTTTGAAGTTTCATCTCCTTTCCAGAAAAGTCACATAAAACTTTGCAAACATTTATCTCTTTTCATGTATATTTCTTCAGTGAAGATATTTGGAACAAAATCTAGAAGGTTTTCCATTGGGCTGCTCTGTTTAGCCAAAACTAAACTGAAAATGTAGTTGTTGAGTAGCTTGAAATTGTCTTGATTCTACATCTTCTTCAAGGCCTATCATGTCCATGATTTCTGTAATTTCTAGCACAACTTCTGGATCCTTTGGTGAAAGGTATTTGGAACATTGAAAACTATATTTTAATAATTGTAAGTAACATCCTCACAAGTGGGCCAAGTCAGCCATTTCTTAAAACATGATGATTGGTTTTTTTCTGATAGGCAGCTATCTGTGTGCAATTCAATATCTAAACCGGTATGAGTATTCCCACAAAATATAAATGATGCTGTTAAAATTAGACCCCAGGAGGAATCACTTAATCATAGGTCCAGAATCAGGGTGATAGTTCCAGAAGATATATCAAGGCCAGGTTGGGTGAGACTTTGAGCAACCTGGTCTAGTGGAAGGTGTTCCTGCCCATGGCAGGGGAGTAGGAACTAAGTAATCTTTATGGCACCTTCCAGCACAGGCCATTCTGTGCTTCTGTGATATTATAGCAGCTCTTTAACCATTTAGCAGTTCCCAGTATTTCTAGTGGTATGTTAACTGCATGTATCAAAGGCACATCAGCAGAAGTCTTGCTTGAGATACAGGGAAGAATTCTGCCAAATTTTACATAGTTTTAACAAGTAAACAAACTTCATGTTGAGTACTTTCTGTGAAATTTCTATTGAAAGTTCAGTTAAACAGTGGCAAAATGTTGCAACCAATTTCTTTTATGCTTTGTGGTGTGTGTTGCCCGAGTAGCTGTTCTGTTTTCCTAAATGAAGTATTATCGTAGTTAATTGCTGATTTTTAGAGACAGCAATAATGCTTCAATAGCTAAAAAAGTTGATGAAGCAATTTATTAAGTATCTGAATTGCTTCTCAAAGTCCAGGAAAATCTATCTTCTAGCAGTTCTAATGAATTTTTAAAACTTCTCTATATCCTGTATTTTAAACATACTGAATCTCTAAATAAACATTCAAATGTGCTCTGGTACAGAAAAGTATATTTGTTTCATACCCAAACACACAGTTATCTTGAATATAATTTTTAGACACCTAGAATCTCATTTTCAAGAAGATCATGGGGAATAATAAATAAAGCAACTTTCAACTAACTGTCAAATAATTTCATTTTTAGCCTTTGAATATTACATGAATGGATACTTAACAGTAGGACTTGTATTTTCCAACATTAAGTTTCAGTGTCAGATCATATCTTAAGTTCGGTGGTTCCTTTTCTATTCCATAGATTTTGAAAGACCATAGCATATATGGAAGAAAAACCTCGCATGTAAAATAAAACCTTTCTTTGCTCTAATGGAGTACTTTATGTGTAAGAAATGTTTATGACATTTATCCAAAGATCAAAAGCTTTATCATGTGGTTTGCACTCGAACTGCTTAGTTTTATGACAACAGGGAAACAGCATAATTAGGAATTTAATCTTCTTGTTTGCATTTTAAATATTTATTATGTAATTTCCAAGGAGGTTTCTTATTAATGTTAAAATACTTATTTGCATCAGCTAAAGATTTGGTCTCTTATTCACAATAGTTTTATAGGAAAAGTATCCTTCAAATGCTGTCCTTGTTCTTCTTGGCCAGGACTGAGCTGCCTGAGGTCAGTTGGTGAGGATACTCTGATGAGTAGAGCTCCATCTGTTGTTTTAATTACATTATATTAGAATGGCAAACTTGGTTCCTTTTGGTGAACTATCTTATAGAGACACTACCTCTATTTATGGTACTTTACAAACATTAAATAAAACCACTTTTTTTTTTCCTTAGCTATAAAATGCCTATACACAACAGTTGTAGCTTAGCATAAGCTTTTTTGTGTATTCGGATGTGATAGACTCTTCCGATTCTGCCAGAGATAACTCAGATTTGATTAACTTGTTAAACCATTTTGTTTCTTTTTTCTATTTCTCATGAGAGGTTTTCTCTGAGCTGTTGTTTCTTCAGATTTTTAACTGGATTATTTGTGTCCATTCCTTACTGTGACAGGGAACAAGTAATTTAATTTATTTTCTTGTCCTCTAATATTCATGATGTTTCCTCTTAAAACCAAAAGATTATATGATCTTGATTTGAGAGCATCTTTGGGGCCCATCTCTTCCAACCTCCTCTTTACATTAAGAGTGTCACAAACATTCCTCTGGATCATGGCCGTGAGTTGTCCAATGACATTCATACTGAGAAGAATTTGGCTCTGACATATTTTTAAATAAGTTGTAGGTAGTTAATAGCTTGGTACTTTGCCTTCTATTTCCCAGAATAAACAAGCCAGTTTCTGACATAATTTTTTCATGAGAAATTTTCTCTAAGATCCTCGCTGTTTGCTGGACTCTTCCAGATTCTACCTCTTGAACTAGGGGCCCAAAATTTGACACAGAGCTACAGTTATGCCCTCCTCAGTATTGGCTAGAAAATTCGATAGGAATTCACTCAAAGTACTGGCCCAGATGTCATCACAAGTAATTATTTTGCATTTAAACATATTTAAAATAAACTAGAAAAGTATCTTTTTAAGTAATTTTTTTTTCTAAATTACTTCTTTTTATGCCTTAAGTTTACAACTAAATTAAATTGTATTCTAGTTAATGATCAAATACTTTCAGCAAGTTCTAAATCAATTGACATAATGAGGAAAAGTCTTTAAGTCTTTAGAATTTCATCTCTAATAATTTCATCTTCTAATCTAAGGTTCTAAATGAACTCAGATGTGAAAGAGAATTTTTTTTTTGTTTGACCAAAGTATCTTATCTAATTTTGTAGGTAATTCTTGCTATGAGCTGAAGGTTGGGTAATATAACGTTTAGAGGTCACCTCCATCCTAAGTAATTCTGTGATTTTATGTCAGTTTTTCAGAGATATAAAGAAAATGTCAAACTTCATAGTTCAATTAACCCATCCCAAATTTAGCCTGGGAGTTGATTTAAGTGACCAGCTTTGTGCTGAATAATAATAGTTACCTGTAAGCTAATTGAATAATTTCCATGAATAGATTATCCTTTCTTTTATATAATTTAATATAACTATCATTTTAATGTATTGCTCTATATACTAAGGCTGCTAGAAAAGTTCTTGAAAAATTAAACATGCTTCATGCAGTGCTAAGGTGTTTGCCTAAAGTGGATTGGGAGTATTTCTAATTATTGAAGTTGTGTGCATAAAAGTATATCATCTTTGCAATGGACTGTGATGTTTGCACCTGTAAACATAAGTGCATTCTGCACACACCAGCTCTGATACCCTCAACAGTCACACTTCTGTAATAATGCCTAAGCCTTTTTTAAACAGACATTTATTCAACCAAATTTCATATTTCTTCAGGTTTTGACCATTCAGAATAATACTCTGTGCTGAAGGACAGCATATTTTTCTAAAATATTTTCATTTTTATTGAATGTTGAGTATCTTTCTCTTTGGGCATTTTTAGCATTATTTATGTAATTTATGACTTCCTAAAATTTGTTTAAATGGGTTTGCAGCAGGGACAGGAACAACCACATTACTGACTTAATGTCATTCTATTTTAAACTATGAAAAATTAAAAATTTATGCAACAATAGTTTTAGTTTTGGGCTGCTTAGAAATATGGGAATATTTTAAAAAGGTTTTGATGAAATATAAAATATATTTATACAACTAATTATATTTCAAGATGTTTTTGAATAAGATTGTCTGAGTTATGCATGCTATGTTTTTAATTGCTTTATTTGTAAGTTCCAGAAGCAGAAAGTAAAGAAAAATAAAGGCAGTAGAGAGGGCATTTATAAAATGTGTAATTCTATGCTTACCCCTCTCTTCTAAACAAAATTTTTATAAAGACATAGCTGATGTGGGTAATATTTCTGCTTTAAGGATCACACCAAGTTGATAATATTTTTGAGTTTGGATTAGTAATAATGGAAAACTTGAGTGCTGGATTGTGGACCCTTGCATTTCAAAATGCAGGTTCAAGTTTTTCAAGGATGCGATGGAAGGAAGATGAAATAAAAAACATGGCTCAAAGTAAACTTCACTGGGTGAAAAAAATGAGTCCATAAATTCATATTCCAGCCAATTTGGAATGTCTCAAGAACTACCTAACTTTTAAAAGGACCATGTTGACAAAGTGACTATTTCCAAAAGAAATTCTGCACCTTCTTAAATCTGAATTTAGACACTGCTTAGATGTACATGTCTGGCAGCAGGAAGTCCTTGTAGTCGTTTCTCCATGCCCTGATGATGTCTGTCCTCAACAGCCACTAGTTTATTTTCTTGAGATGTCAGACAGCCATCCTTGGGTCACATTTCCACAATCTCTGTGAACTCCTACAATTAAAAATGTGAGGCTATGTGTAGTTGAAGTTGATACTCTGATTTCATTTTGCACTGCCAAGAAATGGAATTAACTGTTACATTTACATTAAAGACAACTCCCGACAGAGACTGTAACCTTTGAGGCATATTTTTACTAGAAAAGTCCTTTCTCAAAAGCAAATAATTTTTGCACGTATCATCTTTTTTATAAGAAAAAATACAAACCTGTGAGGTAGGCCAATACAGTTGTTTGTTTCACAATTCTTTCAATCAGACTTAAAATCCTCTCTTTTTAGCTACAGAGACATTGATTAGTCAATGTGATTTATTCAAAGTACCATGGCCTAAACACTGCTCTTTCTGCTGCTGACTTTAGCTTACGTATTGTTCTGCTTTAACTTGTTACCTATATGAACATTTCATAGAGACTACTGCATTTTTAGCAACAGTTGCCATGCAGTTGAAATGGCTACTGTACCTGAACAACTTGTTGGTTTTTTCAGTCTCACCTAATAACTTCTGAACTCGAAGGCTAATAGTAGCATTTTTCTAGTGAGAATTGAGGAAAAAGGAGTCATTACACCTTTTGTTGCAAAGATCTCTTGTTTTTAAATCAATCAGGATATGTTGATTCCATAATTATGTGACATGATTTCTTGCCCTGTCTTTATTACAGTACTATTTTTAAGCAACTACATTTCCTTTTTTTTTTTTTTTCCAGAGAAATTGCTTAATATATGCATCACATTAGAAACAAATATCACACATCGCCTTTGTAGAATGTGCTTGAAGCAGACCCTTTTGTGAGACTGGGTTATGTGTTGTTTAAGAATGGGCAGGCTCTTCTCTCCTAAACACATTTATGTTGTATTACTTCAATTAGTTATTGTTGTATTAGTTATTTTGGGAGGGTTAATGTGTTTCGTATTCAACAGAAACTTTGCAGACAGCCTTTGGCCTGAAGTTTGAGAAGCAAGTTCTTTGGATTTAGGTTATAAATGCCAAGTAATTAGATGAATGCTGGCTCAATCCAATACTCCTCTGCAATTTGAAGGACCACTTAGGCTGTTAGCTGATTTTGAAGGAAGAATTTTAGCAGTGATTTTGCTTTTTGGTTTTTGTGGGGTTTTTTTGGTTTTTTTTTTTTCTTTTCTCAGTATCATGTTTTCTGCTGCTGGTCCCCAGGCAGCCCATATGTACCTTTCAATGAGAGTGTCCATGTTCAATTACAGTCTTGGCACATTATCAAACTTGTGCTGAATACCCAGCAGCAATGAAGAAATGCTGTTTTAAAAAGTTTCTTCCTCAGAAAACTAAAATGGAATATAATGGGGAAATATGAGGCACTCTTTTGGCATGAGTGCTTCTTTTCAGAAGCATTTTTAAGGTTTGTGGCTTTACCTTAAATTTTGCAGGTTTTGACAAATGGGACCCTTAGGTAATTTTTTTTTTCTCTGTACTGTATCTGATTTACTGTTCTATAATGAAAGGCTGCCCAGTGGAGCAGGGAGAAACAGGTTAGATTTTCGTGTTCTAAAGATCACATACACACACACAGACCAGTGGAGGCAGGAAGGCAGGAAAAACTCCTGGTTCAAATCCCTTCTCAGAGCAAGGTCAGCAACAGATTGCTCAGAGCCGTGCCCAGTCAGGTTTGTAGTGTCTCCAAGGGTGGAGAATCAACAGCCTCTCTAGGCAACCAGTTCCTGTGTTTGACCACCAAGTAAAAAAGTGTTTTACTATGTTTAAAAAGAGATTTGTGTATTTTTGTTAGTGTACATTGCCACTTGTCTTTTGGAAATTATATTAAATGCAATTTAAACTAGATTAAAAAAGAAAACAAAACAAAAACAAGCAAAAAAACCCACCCAAACCAAAACACTGTAGAAACATTTAGGTTAGAAAAGACCTGTAAGATCATCAAGTCCAACCATTTTAACAGAACACTGCCAAGCCCAGCACTAAGCTGTGTCCCTTATCTCTGCAGATCCACATCTTTTAAATACCTCCAGGGATGGTGACTCCACCATTTCCCTGGGCAGTAGTTTTCTGTGCTCAACAACCCTTTGAGTGAAGAAATTTTTTTTAATATCTAATCCAAACCTCCTATCATGCCACTTATGGCTATTGCCTCTTTTCCTGTGGCCTTTTGCTTGGGAAAATAAATTTAATATTAAAAAAAATAAACCTTATCCACAGTGCACATGCCGAACCTCCCAATTATTCTACACATATAGTTTACTGTTACTTTGAAGATTAAGGTCCTTATTTTTCAGGTGTATCTTTATTGAGGCACTTACTGGTTCTGATAAGATTAACCTTGTGTAGGAGATATGAAATTAGGAATTCCCCAACTTAATAATTTTCAGTTTGGGAAGCAAGTTCCTTAATATTCATATGCCCATCATTTTTTTTTTCTTTCTGTTTATTGCTTCAAAAAAACTATTGAGCAGATTTTGTTTAGGTGATGTTCATCTTTGATAAATAGAATTCTATAGTACTTTGATCATCCTATTCTATACTATTTCTTTCTCAATACATGATAAACGTTCCCCAGTATGTTCCTCTCCAGTTAAAATATCTTAATATTCTGTTAATAAATGAATTTTAAACTTCACTGTTCTTATCATGCATAATAAGAACTCTACTGAATTTAGCTAGAATAATTTTAATAGAATTAAAGATATGCATCATGTCATGCCTGACACTTTATAGCTCAAGTCCTCCAATGTTTATTGTGCCTTTCACTTACACGGATTCTAAATGAATAAATCATATTGGGTTTTTTTTTCATTTCTCTATCTATTAATCTTGATCTTTTACAAGCTTCTAAGCCATGACTAGAAATATTAAATATTCATAAATATTCTTAAGCTATTCTTTAAAATATCTATATATGTTTGGGCTTGTAAATCGATATATAAAAATTTACTCATTTTTACCCAATTACCAGTCTTTTTAGTTTTGAAGTACTGAGCTCCCATTATCAAGCTACATGAAAATCTCAATAGCACATACAATATTTATGTGTTTATTTCTAAACTGTAGTTTGCTTGACTTTTGGGGGAACAGTAGTGAGTAACTTCTGTTTGAGATTAGTCTTTTGAATGGAATTGTAGCAAGCAGACTGGTTTATACTTGATTGCTGTCTCTGCTCAGATATTAATGGCTTATGTATTTCACTGTTTCTGCTGCAAGTGTCATAGAAAAGAATGTTTAACAGAGGATTTTCTGATTATGATTCACTATTTGTTGCACAAAACTGGATTGTGGTGGTACTCTTTCATTGTGCGTTTCACCCCTACAACATCTGTTCTTGCCCAGAAGGCAGTTTGAACTTTGTGTGACATCCAGCTCCCCTCATCAGGGAAAATGACACTTTAATAGATGTAGGAAATGAATTCATGATGACACAAAGACTGTTTTGTCTAACTAAAAATAAAACACTCTGTAATCTCTAAGACAGAAATTGAAGAAGGAAACCATAATAATTCAAATAAAACCTTAGAACTTTAAATCAGAACTGTATTCTCTACTGACAAATCCAAATTAAGGCTAACGTGATGAAATAGAAAGTTCATTTATACTGAACTACTTAATTAATTGTGAAACTTTCTGCCAAGTAATTATAAATGTAACATCTCTCTGTACTGTCATACCATGGAGAAGTGATGCTTTATGATTTATTAGTAGTCAGCCCACTAGAAAATTGAAAATAACCAAACTCCTTAGGGTTTAAATTTATGTTTGTTATCTTTGCAGATACAGTTTGTCTTTAATATGATTTTACAAAACTTGCAGTTTAGTATTCAAGGCCATTGAGTGGAAGAAGGATATTATTAGGCCAGTTTGTATACCTTTATTCATAAGAAAAAAAAAGAGGACTACATTGTTTATAGGATATTACGATATTAGGAAAGTATGAATAGGAAATTTTGTGTAGTTTATATTAAACTGCAAAAGACAGACAAAAAAAATCCCAAAAAGTACATTTAAATGAGTAAATTTAAACATTAAATAAATTGCATTTGAATAGTCTGTTTGGATTAATTTTTCACTGTAGGTTCTCATGCAGATAGGAAAAAAATTGTTCTTCAGCATTCTCTTTGCTCCCAAAGGATTACAAATGAATTGAGTGGTTTTAAACACTACAAGTCTCACAGACTTTACAAGCTCAACAAGAACATCATCTCCTTTTCAGGACAAGATAACAGGATTTCTTCCCCATAGATAGTTCGCTTGTATATAAGAGAGATGTCTCAGTATGTAGTAAAATTCTATTTTTTTTCCCTTAAGATTTCATTGTGGGTTTGCTGTTTAATGATGATAATTTTAATAACTATGTCATGACTATTGATGGTCATCTCCTGTGTAATATTTGATTGCCTGCCGTTCCCTCTTAAAAGGTCTGAAGTGTTGGAATTTTCTTTGTTTATGTGAAAAAAAACCCAATAATACCTTAGGTGACTTACGATATCTCCAAACATTGTTTCCATTGGGTCATTCCACCTCTCAAGTGCAAACAACTTTAAATAGACTTTAATTCAGCTGAATTTTATATTGTTTTTTAATGGAGTTATTCAGAGAAGAGGTATACTGTTCCCAATTTTTTGATTACTCATGGAAATGGCTTAGATCAGACTTTTGCTAATGGAAATGTAACTTTATGGCTTGTTTAATGACTTTTTGGATTTATATTTCTTACTTTGATGAACTAGTAGTTAAGAAAGTTTAAATTATTCATATTTTTAAAAAGAACTCTAGCATTTGCCCTAAAATAAAATTTCCTTGAACTGTCTGATAAGTTCATTGTATATTTACTAGTTTATGTTTCCTCATTTCAGCTTAGAGGTCCAAAACGCTCTAAAATAGCATATTAATTTTAAAAACCCACAAAGTGTCTTTTTAATGGTGTTTCAAAGTATATTTAAATTATAAGTGTATTTAACGGAGAATCAATTTCTTCAAGAATTGTGTAATTTTCACTCAAAACATATTCACTTCGATCTGGGCATCAGTGTATTTAAACATAATATTCTTGGAATTCTGCATAATAAAGGGTAGAAAGATTAACTGGGTGAGTGGTTGCTCTGGGATTGAATTTGATACCTGTTAAAAACATACTAATTTCTTCATGCTCAAGGATAATGAAGCCTAGTTTTCTAAGCATATATTAAATAGAAGTTAAGTCCTTTACTGAAAACAAAACCACATCACCCAAGTAAGCTTGCTTACTGAATGAAGTCAAAGGACACCAAAAGCCAAGGGTGTAGTTTTTGTCAGAGGACCTATGCTAAACAGAATTTGGACCTTCCCAAAGAAAACAGTCCTTTCAGCTGAGTCTTGCAGTCTGTTTTTCTTAGAAGCCAGTGCCAAAGCTATCCAGATGAGTGTCTGTAGCTGTCACTGTTTCCCTTAGCTCCATGTTGATCCCAAGTTATGCCTTGCTTTGTCTTCAGAGCTGCATCCAGTCCTTTTTACTGCCTTCCCATTAGCCTCTCCTTTTCAGAGAATTTGCAGTCCAACAGGTTTAGAAAGACCCCTCTACAGCTGAGTGACATCCAATGGTTCAAAAGTAAATTCAAAAAGTTATTCAGATGTATTGATGTAGCATGAAACTTCAAATATGTTGTATGCAATTTATATTGTGGAAACTATAACAAAATGTTATATGTTTTTGTGGTGTTGTCTTTCCGATGCAGACAAAAGGAAGTTTTTTCACATTTTATTAGTGCTTGGGGGGGGGGGGTGATTTATTATTTTTTTTTATTTTATTTTTTAAGAAACGGAATTATCAAGAAGATGTTGGATGGGTTTATTAGTTGAAGCAGAGCTTTAATCAATATTTTCTTCAGATTTTATTAAAATATCCTCCCCTTTACCTTTTTAGTACCTTGTATATCTTTTATATTTATATATTTAAATGTACATTTGTATAGTATACAGTTTCAACGAGGTGTAATATATTGCTGACGGACAGTAGAAGTACATGTGTGAATGACTTATTGCTACAATTTTTGTTATCTCTCAGTGGTGGCACCTCACTTCTGTTGCATCTGCACAGACACTTATGGCAGATTTGTGATGTTAGTTCTGAAACCCGAAGGCTACTGCTGCTAATGGGACTGAAATCAATTAGTCTGCTAAATATTAGTCCTTATGAATGCAGTCATCTGTCTCCATATTTAGCAGTACAAATGGACCTCTCATTACTGTTCTTACTTATCTTCCTTGGTGATTTTTAAAACCATTAAGGAATAATTCAGTAGAATCCTCTTAGTGTATTACAACTGGTAATGATTCCTTTATAATGACTCTGATCAAAAGGGAAGTGATTGGTTGTATCACCTAGTTCTAGTAGTGCTCTTTTATTTTGCTATGAAATTGGACATGTACCAAAGACTGAGGGAAACCCCGAATGAATTCCCTTTTTCCCAGAACAGCTGTACTACACTAGCATTACACTCCCCCCCAGACTTCTACTCGAATAGATCTTTTACATCTTTTACATCTTGTCTTTTTTCCTTTTTTTTTTTTTTTTTTCTGAATAGCTATTTAGGTGATATTCTTGGAAACATGGGAAGAGAGTGTACTTTTCCAGGTCTATCAAGAAGGTGTTATTTATTTCTGGGTGTAGTTTACCATAGGTAGTACCTCTACTAAGTATTTGCAATATCTCCACTGATCTGATAAAATAAACATATGCCTGTGTATTCAAAGAGATTCTCAACAGCCTGATGGAAGGAACTCAATTTTTTATTAATCCATTAGTTAGTGTACAGTAATAATTTGAGTTGTGACTACACTTCTGCCATCTTCATCAGAGCTTATACTATGTGCAGCTCTTGAGACAGATTTGGAAGTACAGTGAAATTTTCTGAATGTGTTGTCTCTTTGCAATATTTTGCTTCCAGTAAGTAACAAGTGAGTATTCTCCTAGCTTCATTTGCCTGCCTACTAAAAATCAGAGATTTCTAGATTAATAACTTGAGCAATATTTTTACTTCTAGATTGCATGCATGAAGCAATATTTTTTTATTTACATCAAGCAGAGCTAAGAAAATGGTGAGGCTGGGAAAATGGGACAGATGGTTTTATATTTTTTCTATGTTGTGAATATTAAAGTACCATATGTAGAAAAAATATTTCCTTTTGTTTTCAGAGATGTAGCTAGCATCTCCATAGAGTTTATGTAGTTACACTCATGCTAAGAAATTTAAATGGATTTGAGCCCTCTGCCAAAACTGTGTTAAAATCTCAAATATCTATTTATTTATGAAGGAAAAATATTCTTACTTTTACACTGCTCATCATGCCACTGCTTACATTCTACCTGACATGTATTACCTCATCTATTGCATTTATATAGTTCGACATCAGTTATTGGAATTAAGAAATGCAATTATCCTTGAAGCAACCCTGCTGAAATATATATTTCATATATATTTCACTGCTAACATATATATTTCTGGAGCAAATGTACAAGACTGCTCTTGAAAAGAATATGGTATCAGAAAAATTGTGATGTAGACTGTGACATGAAATAAATATCCAAGCTCTTCAAGTTCCCCCATGGCTGTATTTATTAGTGCCTTGTTTTCCACCAGCAATTATAGGTCTTGAGGCTATAGTAAAGCTTTACCTGACAGGTAAATAAAGAAACGAGGCTTGCAGTAGCCTCCTGGATGATTGATTACTCTTGATTCTCATTACAACAAAATGTAAAAATTTCTGTTAAACTCATTTCCTGTCTTACACGTAAGTTTTGCTTTTGGTTTTGGTACCATGGGTGTAAAGACCAGAGATGAGAACAAGCCAACTCTTAAGCTCTGTGTGTCCTAAAGGAGCCTTCATCATGCTCCTCACTGTTGCATTGGAAATTCCAGTACTCCCCCCTGTCTACTACTAGATTCAACAATTTTACAGTCCCTTTCAGCTTCTTTCTGGACTAGACAGTCTTGCCGTCTTCCTGGTTGCCTTTAAGGACTGAGATTTTTTTATTTTAGTAGAGTGCATGCAGATATTTACCTTTGCCTGAGGCAGGATATGTTCTTTGTGTCTTTGTGGCTTTTTACTGTGGTGTTTTTTTTTTTTTTTAATTCTTAGCTATTTTCTTATGGGAGCAGGGTATAAGATATTAATATTCACTAAAAAAGAAAAAACAAAAAACAGTTGTGATGATCTTCTTAGGAAAAGCATTCAAAATTCAGGAAATCTCATGAAAAATGTTATGTGCTGTACAGGAATTTGATATTTAATTTTCTTTGTTTGTGGGGAATTTCTGTGGAAAATACCCAGTTCTGTTTAATTTAGATTGGCAGACTGATACTGAAGGAATCTTCACTTTTCTTTGCCTTTTTTGGTGTAGCTTTTGATATGACTATTAGAACCAAAAGTTCACATCTTGTCTAATTGCTTATTTAGGTTAATTACATAGAAGTTAATCACAAATCTATTTTATTGCACTTTTCTCTTAATTGTAATAGTTCTGATGTTAATATCTATGGATAGTGCTTTGCTGATAGTTTTTTTGTGCTCAGCTTGTCTTGAATTTTTAATGTCAACAGAACTGTATAGCTGTGGGTTTTAGTAAGTTTTGAACTTATATTCATGGGTAAAATTTGTCACATAAAAAAAGCTAGAGACTTAGGGAAGACACCTTTCTGCCTCTTTCCCAAACTCCAGATACCACTCCCTCCTATTCCTGGCTTTTACACCCATTATTATCACCATCCATGCAAGTAACAGTCCATTCAGTGAGGTGATGGATAATGCAGTAAGTTGGGGTGAGGACATAGTGATTCTTTTCTGTCATTCCTTCTTTTTCACTCTTTTCTTCTGCTGCTCCTTCTGCCTAACTCATTTCCTCTTTTCTATTGTGGGTTATCCATAGTCCTTTCAGATGTGTTTGCTCTTTCATGAGCTCATGCATTGGCCAGAGTCCTGCAGTGTTGCCAATTGTGCCATGGAGCACCTCTTACCACTTTGGCCTTCTTGTCTCTCTCTTTGGTGTTATAAGAGGTGCTACAAACTCCTTCAGCCCTCTCAGTTGTGTCCTGCAGTGGCTCCATCATGACCCAGCTAGAACTGCCTGTATCTGTCACAGCACAATCTCTGAACTCCCTCCCCTGCAACCAGACTCAATTAAAAAGCCTTGCTTTTTATATCAAATACACTCAAATATGAGATTATTGTGGGAGGAAAAGCCAAAAGCCTTGATAGAGTCAAGGTAGTTGCCACCCACTGTCCTTCTGTTGTACACAAAACTTATAGTTTTATCCTAGAAGATGGTGGAGTTAGTCAGACATGATTTACCCTTGATCTGTGTGTTGCAAATCATCTTTTTCTCCTTTAATTTCTAGTTTTATATTAATGTATATTTCTATCACATTTTCTTTTTTTTTCCCCCTTCTTTAATTTTGTCCTCAGGTTTGGGACATAAGGCTGTCATCATTGTGCGATATCCTTATTTAGATTGTTTTGTCTATCTCAATATGTACTTCAGTTCAAAACATAACAATGTTTAGTTAAAATTTCATACTTTTAGAACAGGTTCAATATAGAGAATGAAAACAATGTAAAACCTGACAATATAAGATGTAAACTGATAAATTCCCAAATTAATTTACAATCTACTTTATATTTTTCAGCTTTACTTCAAGTAACAATTTCACTTAGCAAAGTTGAGCTCAGTGTGGGTGAATCCAAGTTCTTCACATGCACAGGTATGTATTAATTTTGTTTGTTGGTATATAATTTTTGTTAAATTTTGATTTTTTTTAATGTATTTTAACTGAAGTAGTTGTTTCACAAAATTAAATTAACATATTGCTGTACATTCATGTTGACTTGTGAGAACTGTGGCAAATACTAGGACTTCACTGGCTCACATTTTCAGTCTAGGATCTCTTCATTTCACACACGGAATCAGTTTGAATTCTCTATATCAGTACAGGTAGTTTATATCTGTCAGGATGCTTTTGTAGTTAAAATATTGTCACTTATTTTAAATAAGGAATTAAATCCTCTCCAACCTAATGGGATAGCCAAGGAGATTTTTTTTCTGGTGAGGCAGTAATGAGTCAGGAGGATAAGAATTTGCATTTGCAGCTGATTGATACGGATCCTTCGTGGTGCTGAGTTGAGATCTTCCACTGACAGTGGCACATGGCCTGACTACACTGACAGTGCAATTACCTGATGGCTTGACCTGTTGATCCAGTCACTGACAGCCTGTTTCTTTCCTATAAGACTTTATACTTGCCTGTGTTTTTTTCTCCCTCTTGAGATCCTTTAGCTGCTATTTACCCTGTCTCAAAGATTGTACATCTTCATGCAGTTTTGTGCTACTTGTCTTTCTTACAATTCGCACAATTTTGCAATTAGCTGACATTGCAGAATCACAGAATCACTTAGGTGGAAAAGACCTCCAAGACTGTAAGTCTAAGTTTTGACTGATCACCATGTTGTTAACTAGAGCTCGGCACTGAGTGTCATATCCAGTCATCCCTTGAACACCTCCAGGGTCATTCCACCATCTTCCTGGGCCAGTGCTTGACAACCCTTTCCATGGAAAAATTCTTCCTGAATTCAGTTTAAATTCCTGACGCTGCATAGACTGTGCATTGAGTAGGCATACACATTTCACTATGTCCTTCTAAATGTCTAAATTTGTGTTGGTTTTGGTTTTGTTTGTAGCCATTGGTGAGCCTGAGAACATAGATTGGTACAACCCACAAGGAGAGAAGATAGTTTCTGGTCAGAGGGTGGTTGTTCAGAAGGAAGGCGTCCGCTCACGCCTTACTATTTACAACGCAAACATCGAAGATGCTGGTATATACCGCTGTCAAGCAACAGATGCTAAAGGACAAACTCAAGAAGCTACTGTAGTTTTGGAGATTTATCGTAAGTAAAATACTATCAGTTAACAAATAAAATACTGTGTTTTAAAGTACACTAGCACAGAGAAAGTAAAGCCTCTCAAAATATCATCCCGAGCTCTGACCTTTATCTTCCAAATAATTGCATCTCATGCAGTTTAGTAAGTCGACATTATGACAAAGATTTGAATTAATTGGAGGGCCACTTATAAGTATTGTAGATTGCTTTCCTCCTATATTTTATAATGCCATCTAATGAGGGGGCACTGTCTGCCCCTCAAAGAAATTAGAAAATAGGAGGAAAAAAAATACATCAGTATAATTTGTATTACAAGTGTGTGTATAGTTTAAAAATTATGAAATATTACAAATATGTGCATAGATAAAAGTGCAGGAAGTGAAATATATGACATTTAAAAAGTGGATTTTTTACTGAATTGTTATTTTAATCTCTGTCTTTTCCTATTCTTGGCCTTATGAATGAGTTTTGACATAAGCCATTGAAGCTCAGTGTGATAAGTAACCAAAATGGATTTCAATTGCAAGCAACGACTTGAGGAGTATATTTCAAAAATAAATGCATTCTTTTGTAGTATGAGATTTACTGAGAGATTTGAGTACCTTTTTTCTCAGTGTTGAATAGCTACATTGTATCACATTCTTTAGATCAAAAATACCTAAAACCTGTGCATTAAACAAGCACAGTGAAGATGAAAGGCAAGTTCTTTGTTGGTGAAAGATGGGGCATATGCCAGCAGCCCATCAGCTGAGTTAGGACCTAAGTTCATTGGAGAACAGTTTTTTTAAATGTGAAGGAATTACAGTGAGACAAAAACTACAAAGTAGAATGGTAAAGCACTGCTTCCGAGAGGTACAGATAACTCAGACAACAAAAGACAGATTAAAAAAAGAAGATTAAAAAAAAATCTTCTGGTAAAACAACCGATAAAAGGGTGGCAGCAGTTAGAAGTGATTACATGGGGCTTGAAATCTCACAAGTCAAAGGATTTCAATTTTCAGGAATTCATTTGTATGCATAAAACTGTCAGTTACTCCATTTGCAGAATGCTGAGAAAAGTAGAAAACTTTAGAAGCATTTGCATGTGTTAATTTTAATAATTCTGAGGTCAGACAAACCTGCAAACCTACACAAGTAATATTAAGGTTTGTGGGAACAGACACGTAAAATTTCCTTATTCATATTTGTGATGTAAGAAGAAAGGAGGATTACTTGTTGATAGTCTTAGGATCTGGTTTTTAGGACTCTCAGATGTCTGTGAGAGGTTTACTTCTGACTTCACACAAAAATGTATGAAAGGCATAACAACAACTGTTCACCCTCTGCTGTGGGAAGTGTGTGGGTTATTTGAGCCTGCACTCATATCAATACAAAAAAGCAGAGATGAAGCTGCATCTCTGTCATAAGCTCCCCAAAGTTTACTCTGAAATGTAATTTGCCATCTTTGACCTAAGAGAGCATAGATTGGTTTGTTTATTCTGTGTGCAAGAATTCTTCCTTTTTTTTTTTTTTTTTTTTTTTTTTTTTTCTGTGTGTGTTGGTCAACTGTAGTAGATCTTAATATGAGATCAAGGATTAGTAGCATCTTGGACTTCTAAAAATACTGGACTTATTTCACACATGTGGAAAATCAAATATCATTTGGTTATTTGAGCTTGGAAAAATTAAAAGCCTCAGCAGACCTAAAACAATCTTGTTAGTTCCTAAAAATGATACAATTTCTTATGACCTAATAGTCATAATAGACCTAATAGTTTCTCATTGACTTGTTAATGTTGTATTTTACTCAGCTGCTGTTTTTCACAGTGAATCAAAAATTCCACTTCTCCCGTGAGAATTTTCCAAATTTTAATGGTTTTTATGGAAGATTGAATAGAATAAAAACATGAGGTTTTAATTCAATAACAGAATAATGAGGAAAAAAATCCATAAGAGAGTAAGTAAACTATCAATGTGAATATATAAAATTCTAGGACCTAGAGTTTAAAAACTGTGTTTTGGAACATTGAAAACAATGAAAATATGGTTATAAAACCTGAAGAATGTACATAAACAAAATTTTGCAGAATACGAAAGGATTGTAAAGTAATTTTTACAGGCAGAGTCCAGGATGATTTGAGTCTTATGTGGAAAATTGTGTTATGGAAATAATTCTGTGTTATCACAATAAGAAAATTTAATAGTGGTGTTTGTCTTAATTGCTACTGCATATCATTTTAATGCTATGTTAAGTGTAAGACTCTTACTGTATTCTGTTTTCTTTTTTTTTTTTCTCTTCAGAAAAGCTCACTTTTCGGGACATAGTATCTCCACAAGAGTTCAGGCAGGGGGAAGATGCAGAAGTTGTTTGCCGTGTTACAAGTTCACCTGCTCCCGTTGTCAGCTGGTTGTATCGAAATGAGGAAGTCACAACTATTGCTGACAGTTAGTATTTTGGTAACTCTTTAAGTTATACATTCCAATTAATATTAAAACATTATTTAAAAAAAGGTCTTTTTAAAGTTCTAGTGGACTTTGTGGTGGATTTTAGCGGGGGATTTTGATTAGCCCGTCAGCTTGAATGTAATTTTACTAGGTTCTGTGATCTGCAGGGAATCTGCATACAATGGTTTTCCCCATGTGTCTTTTTTTCCAATTGGGAATTTTGCCTAGGTGTAACATGAGTGTCCAAATGCACAAAAGACTGCTGGGAGCTCCCTCACAGGATCACTTCCTGCTACATCTTTTCTGTAGGAGTTGAACATGTTTAAAACACACAGAGATGAACTTCACTGCAGACCAAGCTGTGATACTGGCCCTACACAGCCCTGACTTTGGGATACTTGCACAGTTGCTCAGAGAATTCCAGGTGGAGAGGCATTTTGCATTTTTGTGAGAGTTTGCTTGTATAAGGGTAAGATGCCCTCTGAGTTACAACTAACTGGGATATAAGTAATCTGCTGAGGCTGGACTGATAAAGCTTGGATTTAGACAAATCTCACCTTCCTCACATGCAAGTTTTAAGTCTCTAGAGAGGCAATTACTTAGCCAAATAGTATTTTTTTACTTACACCTACAAAAACTTTGAATTATTTTTTTTCAGTTTTCTCTCAATAGTCATCTTTGCCAAAAGAGGACTTTTTTACATTTTCTGGAAATGGAACTAACATTGTTAATTAATCAGCTTTTCTAACTTCCCATCAGTTTTTCTCTTTGCATTTAATGAAACTCAGGGTAGCAGTACATATTTAAAATTCTTTTTCTTTTAAAATTAATTTTTATTTTTATTTCAAAATTAAAATTAAAATTTTGTTAGGGGCTTTATGAAGTCAAATAAGCAAATGTGGAACAGTTATTAGGGGAGTGGAAAAAAAAGCTTGGTTGATATTTCTGGACACAGTCTTTGGTTCCTCTCCATTGGGAAAGAAAGTTTTGATTAAACTTCTTTCTTATTTAGCATATCTTATTTCTTCTGTCATCTAGACATGGAGACTAAAAGGAAACAGCAAACTTCTACACTTAGAAGAAAATAGTTGCAATTTATTTATATCTATATATATAATTGAACATAAAAAAATTTCAAAAATAAGAACACTGAAAATAAAACAAGAATTAGCAATCTAGGAAAAAGTCATTTGAGGATGATAGAGCTTGAAAAAGTAGAACTTCTTCAAAGATCTCTCTCAAAGTTTTTATCACCATTTTACTTTTCAATCAACCTGTAGGGTTAGGAAAGCAGATGAAGCAACATTTCCTTTCTCCTTCAAAATCATGCACTTTGAAAATGGAGTTTTTAAAAATTTAATGCATAAACTTCTATTTTTTTAACCATTTTCTTTCACAGTGCTAAAAGGTACAATGATAGAAACAAGTTTTAAATAGTAGAATACTTTCCTTATGTTCTCATCTAGAACAGCACCCAAATACAATTCCAGTTCTGTCTGGGAGGTAGCAGTTTTAAATCACATAAAAATAGGACACCGTAAGCTTTGTGGGTTTTGTTTATATGGGTTTACAATAGAGGTGAAAAACAGCATGCCCACTGTCTTACAGTTAAGAATTTTTTTCATGTCTAGTAAAATAAAAATTACTCTGTTTTATACTATAATTCCAGTTTCAAAATCTACAGTGGATGATCAAATTCTCTCTTATTCTGAAAGATGACTTAAGGCAGGCCTCTAATGAGCCAGATTTGCCCTCTAGATCATATTGGGCAGGCTGTGGCAATACAGTCCTGCTGCTTCCTCAGGGTAGCATAGTCTCTGATATTTCTTTTCCACTTCAAATCAGTAGCTTGTCCAGTTCTAATTGCAGTACTGGAGATTTGGTGTCATTGCCCTGCAGAGCCCATGTAGGCCAATAAAATACATTTATTAACTAACATTAAAATACGTTTGTATTAACTAACGTGCAAAGGTGATTGCTTGCTTTAAGATAGTTAGCATGCTGTGTTTATTTTGTGTTTAGAAGATATTACAAAAGAATGGCCAGTTTTATGAGAAAAATGTTTAATAAAAGTCTTGGTCTTCAACATTTTTTCGATATTTTATTCAACAGCTCTTTAGTAATGTCCTACTATTAGACAGTTATTTTATTGGACATTCTGGCTCAAAACCTGGTACATACACAGCAAAATTTGCGAACTGAGCCAAAAATTCCTCCAGATTGGGTTGAATGGCACTGAAAAGACATAAGCCGTTCTTGTCAGCTACATCACTTAACATGTGATATGACTGAAGGGGGAGGTCATGCAACTGACTGTTCTTCTAAATCAGACCTTTGAAGTTGAGGGGGTTGAGTCCAGACAAAGCAGTGATGATCTGGAGTAGTGTAATTCCCAGTTACTTCCTGATTCGCCAAATCAAATCTGTTTAGTAAAGGGCACAATTTTATCAAGATATCCATGGCACAGTGAACTTCTGGTATACTCATGGGAATGTCTACTGCTGTATCCATTTTTCTACAATGAAAGTTGTAAAGTTATCCAGCCAACATTTAGTTTTTGTTTCCTGATACTAAGTGAACCCTCATTTTTTCAGTGTTTTACAAAAATGGAGATCACCTCCAGCCCCCCTGTTCATCTCACACATTGTCTGTCTCTATGGTAAAAAAAAAAAAAAAAAAATAAAGGAACCAAAACAGGCTTACCAATGCTTAAAAGTTTAAAGAAGGGCTGGATCTCCCCATTTCAAAACATTTGGAGGCATGGTTCTGTGTAGGTAATTGTGTAGGAGCAGAACAGGAAAAGATATATTTTGTATGTGGTAATGTATGAACTGCATTCAAGCATGACTTTAACAAACCAGACATAATTAGCATAAATGTGTTGATGATGTTAATGTCCTGTAAACTTCTACCAGGTGAAGCATGATTTTCTTTTTTTTTCATTTCTCTCTTCATTTTATGGTAGAATTCTTGCAACTAGTACAGAAGTAATTTGTGTGCTAGTTAAAAATGGAAGCTGCTAAATCTCATCATCCTCCAACATCGAAAGGTGCAAAATAGAGCAAGAAAAATTCCTGAATAACAGGGTTTCATGTTCTTCAAAACCCACATTCAGTGAATTGCAGGAAGGCATTCTCCTCAGAGGAGTGCATTAATATTGATTCGTTTTGGTGGGTTTTCCTTGGTGAGCTGCCGGGCACCCACCCAGCCTTTCTCTCACCCTCCTCAAGAGGTTCACCGTGGCTGGATACCAGCTGTTACCAAAGCTGCTCAATCACCTCCTCTGAAACTGGAGAGAAGAGAGAGAATATAATAAAAGGCTCGAGAAAGTTTTTCACCTTTCACTTGTGACATTTCTTGGGGTTAACCCATGGTGAACTACTCTTAGCTCAGACCATTTCATCCTTGAAAAATGCAGAGACTGTGTAAACAAAACAAAAAATAGCCATCAAACTGTGCCCTATAAGGTTGTTGTAAGGGTTGAATTTCCAGATAAAAACTTTTAAAAGGGCCTGTTGCTAGGACAAGGGGTAATGGTTTTAAGTTAAAAGATGGATGATTTTATTTAGATATTAAGAAAACATTTTTGATGAAGGTGGTGATACACTGGCACAGGTAGCCCAGAGAAGCTGTGGTTGTCACATGCCCGGAAGTGTTCAAGGCCAGGCTGGACAGGGCTCTGAGCAGCCTGGTCTAGTTGAAGATGTCCCTGCTTATTTCAGGGGGAGTGATGGATCAAGAAAAGGACGTGGAGAAATCACTTGCCAATTGCCATCATCATGGGCAAAACAGATTTGACTCGAGGAAAATATAATTACCAACATAATCAGATTAAGATAGTTAGAAATATAGTCTTAAATTGCACCTTTCCCCCACATCTTCTTTATTCTCAGGCTAACATGACTCCAAACATTGTCTCCTGCTGCTCCTTCCTCCTCAGGGGAGGACTATTCATACTCTTCCCCTGCTCCAGCGTGGGGCCACCTCCATGAACTTCAGCAATCCTTCCAACAGCCTGCAGTTCTTCAAGAGCCACTCCAGCATGGGTTCCCCAGTCCTGGCACAAAACCCGCTTTGGCACAGCTTCCTCTCTCCATGGGTTCACAGGTCCTGACAAGGAGCCTGCTCCAGCACAGATTTCCCACAGGGTCACAGTCTCTTTCAGGCATCATCTGGTCTGACCAGGCCATCCAGGGGCTACAGGGGGATCTCTGCTCCCTTGAGGACCTGATGGCCTGCAGGAGCACAGCTGTCTCTCTATGGTGTGCACCATGGCCTGACAGGGAATCTGCTCTGACACCTCCTCTTCCTCCATCTTCACTGACCTGTGTGTCTGCAGGATGGTTTTGCTCATGTCTCTCTCTCCTCCCCTGGCTGCAATTGCTGTGGCACATTAATTTTCCCTTTCTTGCATCAGTTATCCCAGAGCTGCTGATTGATTTGGCCAGGGGCAGGTCCTTCTTAGAGCCTGTAGGCAATGGCTGTCTAGGACATGGGTGAAACTTCTAGAAGCTTCTCAAAGAAGCCACTTCTGTATCCCCCCCAAAGTCTTACCAAAAAAACTAAAGACAAGATTATGTGAGAAAATGAGACAAAAAGTGTGTTGAGATTAAGACAGGGAGAACACTCACTGGCATTAGCAAAATGGGTTTGACGGAGGGGAAAATTAATTAAATTCATTGCAAGTTAAATAGTATTAAAAGGTGAAACACAAAGACAAAATTAAAGCAATATCTTGCCTCTCCTTTTTCCCAAACTTTACTCTTTCATTGCTGACTCCTCTACCTTGCCCACCCCAAGGAATGCAGGGAGATTGGGAATGGGGCCTGTGGTCAGTCTGTAACATTTCCAGTGTGGATCCTTTCTCTGGGTTGCAGTTCAGGCTGAATTTGTCTGATCCTTGAGGCCAACAGATCAACACATAAACCTAATACACTAGTTCAGAGAGAAAGGAGAGGAAAAATTAAATTCAGGTCCAGTTTATTTTTGAAGATTATAATTTTGCTGCTGCATGTGCAGAAAAGTGTGTACATGGTTTTCTTTCAGAGCCAGATTTTACAGTGTCCTTCAGCTCCTCAAAATGTCTACTGAATTTCTGTTTATGCTGGCCTTTGCAGAAGATGGAGTGCTTTCTTTTTTTGAGTTATGTCTTTGTAGCGATTTCTGTGAAGTGTTAGAGGGTGTTGAAATATATCATTGACCAAGAGTGAATGGAAGAAAGAAACGGGAAGAGGGAAGGAGGGCAAGCAAGCTGAAAATCATTAAACATTGGGCTGTAGAATGGGCACAAAGACAGATAGTCTAGATAGAGAGGGAAACAGCATTGTGTTTTTTATTTTATTAAATTTGCTCAATTTAATTGTTGAGTCTTTTTTTTTTCCATTTAATCTTTTTGTTATTCTGTGTAAATGCTCACAAGTATTCCACTCATTTTGCAGTAAATTGTTATTTAGCTTACAGTTGATTACTCCTTGGAGCAAGTAGGAAATTATGGATGGAAAATCTAGATTGAATTCTAGGAAATTCAATGTGTTTCGGAATGAAGAAGCCGCAAATTTCTTAGCCTACATTTTCTTTTGAAGTGTACAAATGTTTTGTCAATGAGTATTCTGCTTGTACAGAGAAAGTACTTAAATATTATTAATTTTAGTTAGTGTTCCTCATGTTGTCTTGATTTACTTGATTTATGCCATTTGATCTCTTATTTTCTTTCTAGATCGATTTGCAGTATTAGCAAACAATAATCTCCAAATTCTTAAGATCAATAAAAGTGATGAAGGAGTTTACAGATGTGAAGGAAGAGTGGAAGCAAGAGGAGAAATTGACTTTCGGGACATAATTGTTATTGTGAATGGTAAGGAGTAAAGTTGATGAATTGACTTCTTGCTTTATTTGATTATTATGGCCGATTTCAACATATATCATCTTCTAAAAAACCTTTATTAAGTTGGTTAATATAATTGTCACATCTGTTTAGTATTGAAAAAATTAATATTGAAACTATTGAAAATTCCTTAATATTGAAAAAAAATACTATACTGTGTAAATGTAATTCATTACATTTCATAATATCAGTAAATATAAATATGTAAAGCATGGATCATTATTATTTATCATTTACAGAACAATAATTATTTAAAGACTTGAATTTCAGATTATAGTAGTTCAGTTCAGGCTATTTCCAGTGTTTTGTCATTTATTCTTAAAAACATGCTTGATTTTTTTATAATTATTCATCTTCACTGTGCAATGTACTTTGTGAGCTCACAGACACATTTTATTAACAGTCTGTTACAGATTTTTTCAAATTTTATTTTTCTGAGGAATAAAATATGTGAGGAGTTACCTGAAAATTTGCATTATACGTTTTATTAGTTTATAATAAACCTCTAAGAATGAAAATCAATTGATTGAGACAAGATGGAGCATTTAACTCAACTTCTCTTAAACTCTGCATTGACCTGTTGAAAAATAACTATCTCTTTATATATCACCTGGAAAGGACACCATTCATAAAGGGCATTTTTTATCTCTGCAGTCTGTTTAATGTCAGCTTTTCAGTGAAATTCTTCCACAGTGTGTCTTAGGTTCAGACCTTTAAATGCTTTGCTCTTGACTGGTCCTTCTCAGTAAATCCCAGGTTACACAAGTCATTATGTAAGATGAAGTCACAGCTACTTTCAGCAGGAGGAGCAGATTCTGGCACATGTATTTCTTAGTCCACATTGTCAAGCGGCAACATCTGAGGCAGAATTCTCTAGATTGTTTTGGTGCTATATTCTGGTGCTGCATTACCTTGACTCCTGGTTATGTACCATTCCAACAGTGCATCTGGTAGCATTTAAAATGCCAAATGAGATTTTCCTCTGCTTCTATTTATGTACAGGGATATGAATCCACCTTCTGATTACCTTTCATCTCTATCTGGTATTTATATGCAGTTGAGCTGAGAGAGGCTGTATTTAACCTAAAACATTGGTTTGCAAACCATGATCTGACTTCACATCATTTTTGCTGAATTACAAAAACAAAAAAAAAAAATCTGATCCTTCATGTATTTGTTATGACTCCAGTCAAGAATGTTAACACACTCATCTCTAAACTTCAGTCCTGGGAGGAGAAGGAGCTGCCAAATAAGTGATTATGACATGGTCATTCATGTAGAGTGACATCAAATAAGAGCTATTTCCTGCTTCATTTATAGTAATAAATAAGTTTGCCTACATAAAGTTGAAGGGATAAAATTTGATCCAAAAAAGCTTTCAGAGTAATATTAAAATGCAGAAAAAAAAAATTGTACTGTTTTTTTTGGTGAAAAAAGTCTTTAAATGAACTGGATTCAAAAACAAAAAGAAAAAAAAAAAACTAAAAAAAAGAGGAGAAGGATCAGTCTGTAGGCCACCAAAAGCTACATGGCCATATTTCCATTGCATCTCCTTTTCCAAAAGAGAAATAAGAAATGCTTACTTTGGAGGATAATCTAAGATTGCAATAAAAAAGAAAATATTATCATGAAATTATTTGTATATAAAAGTTATTCAGCTTTAGAGCTTTACTGTTTATTTACTCATCTTGTTATAGTCGTTGTAGAATCTACAGCAATATGTAAGATCTATGCTAACAAAATTTCTATAATAGGAATCACAGAATAAGGTTAATTGGAAGGGACCCACAAGGAGCATTGAATCCAGTGAAAAAATTGTCCTGGTTTCAACTAAACCAGGATAGAAGTATGTAAAGACTTCAAAGCAGGATAAACTGTAACAAAGGAACTTAGGGGTACTTTATGAAATCTGGCATACTGTGTTAATTATAGTAGTTCATTTTTTTAAATTAAAGCTTGCTTATGAACAGTTTGCAAATTTACTCAAAAATAATTAAATCTTGGAACAAATGTTGATATCAAGGTAATTTCTAATGTATGGAAATCCTTGGAGGGTGATAGTGGGTAAGAAATTGACAGCTGGATTATCTCTTAGAAATTTAATGTTTGTGTGTCTTTTCTACTTTCGACACTAAAATTTTTGTAGCATTACTTTTCTAGTTGTATTTACAGTGAGATCTGAATGCCACGATTTTCTGTGATTACAATTAGTTGATATAGAGGAGAATGAAAGAATTCAACTCCTGTAACCAAAAGTTTCTTTTACTTGTTCTTTTGTCTCTCTTTGGTTTTCTCTATTCATTTTTTTCTTCTTTTTAAATTATTTTTCCCAAATGTACTACTTGGATTTACTTTTTACTATCTGAGAAGTGCCATAAATTAAATAGTCATCCTGATCTCACTGGAGTTAATAAAAGAGATCTATTTACACAGTTATACGAGACTGAGTTTTGTCACTCTACTTTAAATATGAAATGAGAGAGACTTGCCAGCATACCTTCATTTTGCTTTTCCTCTTGTAGCTTTACACTTTAGATCCAACCTATGTACATACAAGCATAAAAGCAGATTTTTTCCTTGAAAAATGATGAGCAAACAAAAATTTTACTTTTCTAAAGAGAAAATAATATTTCATTTCATCGTCATTGCAGTATCTCTTGGAAGATTGAAGTGCTTAGGTAATGCACTGAACCAGGTCACAGCTTAGTGGTGAACAGTGAAGAGCCTGCTACTTCTAGCAAAGAATTATCTCCTTGTGTTCCCAGCTATTTTCAAGGTCCAGACATAACAATGCACTGCAAAATAGCTAAAATGCATTAAAAGCTTTCTAAGTAGCGTTGTGAGGGGTTTTTTTATTGGAGATGGATAAATTCCCATAGCACAGCAGAGGGGTTTTGTGTGCTGAGTAATGGCCCATGCAATTTCAGATAGGAAAGAAGTGATCTGTGAAACACTATGAAACACACCATTAAAAAGTGTGAAAAGTACATAAAACCACACAATTACTTATCACTGATAATTCTGGTACATGATTTTATATTAATTTGATATATTTAAGATTCAGAAGTGAAAAGGCTTCTGAAATATTTGGTAGAGAGCCACAACAGTTGGTTTTCAAGAGTGGGTGAGAAAAATCTGGTGGAGTGCAATGGAACACTAAAAACAAATTCATTGAGGTTGCCTGTTTCATCTTTTCACTAGGAAAGAGTAAAGATTAAAGGAATAACTGAGTCACTGTGTCATCTCCCAGGATGTTCCTGCTAGCTGACCTCTATTTTGTGAAGCTCTAATCTTTTCCCTTTCCTCTCATTTTCTGTGGCGCTCATTCTTCTCCACATATCAACTTCCATCCCATCTGCTTGGATTGTTTTTATATATTTGTATGTTTCATAGAATAGTTTGGATTGGAGGGGCTTTAAAAACCCATCTAGTTTCAAGCACCTGACGTGGGCAGGGACACGTGCTGCACCGAGTACCTCAGACCTCCATCCAATCTGGCCTTGAACACTTCATATTTGCATGTTAATTAATAGAAGAAGATATGTAAACAGATATGTTAAATATCAGCCTGTGAGTTGTTCTGTCTCAAATATTATTGCTGTGTTTTTGGTTGGATAGAGGTTCTTTGCAAACTGTTATGATTTTATAACCGTTAAAATGTTATTATTTCATTATTATTAATGTTATAAATGTTATTTTTAATAATAACTTAATGCCATCAAGAACAAAAAGTATTTGTCACTATTAGAACAAAATTAAATTCTTAGAATTGCAAATAGATTGCATCCATTGGGTGCACATTGCATTGGTGCATCCATTGCATCACATTAACCCTTTGGAAGCTGGTGATATTCCTGCCTGGGAAGTATGCCGGAGCTCAGTAAAAGGAATTTTATATGCATAATCAAGACTCCTGTATACTGATCCCTCTTTTAGAAACACTGTCTAACATCAGGGCATAGTTTTATGTCTCATGTGTGTATTGTCTTACACATGTTAGGTGTAACTTCAGTCATCTTAAAATGTTGTGTAAGAAAATTGATGAACTTCTGAAAAAGACTTCCAAAAATTTATTCCATTAAAAAAATGTTATAAATCTCTTGATAATATTAAAAATCCTGTATTTAAGAAAAGTAAATACTACTAACAATGATAACTTGATTCCTAAATCCTAAATTCCCAAATTAGCAAAGGATCCTGCATTTTAAATTTCTCCAGGAACACCTAAAATATTTTATTTTTCATTCACTGTACATAATGTTTTATTTTTCAGTCCCACCTGCAATCATTCTGCTACAGAAATCCTTCAATGCCACGGCAGATCGAGGAGAGGCAATAACTTTGTTCTGCAGAGCCACTGGATCACCTCCGCCTGAGATCACTTGGTACAGGTGAGTTCAGTCGAGGTCTCCACATCGGAGTACGTTGTTTTAATGTGTCCCAGTTTTCTGTCACAGTCCATTAAGCTGTGCAACCTTACTTTCTCTACTGAATTCTAAGAGAATTTTCTGTCCATTTCTATTCTAACTGCTAAGGCTGGATTAAGCATTAATGTGTGAACAGACTCACACAAATTCAATTGCACTCAGGGTGCCAGCAAGTGAGGTAAATGTAAGAAGTAACAAAAATACCATATTGTCATTATTTCTTCATGTGTGAGTGGAAAAGAAATAAGTCCATATCTCAAAAACAGTACACAAACAACATAACAATGACTTCTGCACATTAATGCACAGATACGCATTTATGCAGTAAATAAGTATCCAGCAAAGGTCAACAATACTAATAAAAAGCCACATTTTCCACATTTGTAAAAATAGATTTTAACCTTAACTCTCTGTTTCAATGAGACTCAGAAAGATGTACAAATATAGACCCTTGTAGGACCCAGGAATGTGTCACTGAATAAGTTTCAGTGAAACTTGATATAATTTTATCAATATAAAATACTTTGAAAATGGAATTGCTTTTAAATCTCGTGTGTTTTTTTCATTATATCAATGGCATAAGCATAGTAGAGCTATGTCATTTGGGAACACTTACCATATAACATTTGTAAAAATTTCAATATCTATTTACTCTGTGTTCTTTCAATTTCAACAAAGATATGCATCATTCCTGGAATGTAAAGTATCGCAACACCTTAAACCCAGTGCACATTTCTATTTTAGACCTGAATAATTTGCATTTACTTATATTATTTCAAGCAGATTAAAAGGTCATCCCATTTTCAAAATGGGCATAGAAGTGATTTTCATCAGTTCTTCATCTCCTTTGAAACATTTGAATGATGTTAGATTAAGTTTCTCTCCTTTTATATCTTAATCTTGTTATGCCATAGGTCAGTTGTGAAGTAGAATTTTTCTCTCATGCAATTTGAATTTCAGGAAATGTAAATAAATAGAATGCAAAGTTAATTCCTTAATGTGGCTTAGAATTCAAAATTTAGGAAAGAGGAGGAAAAATAAACCCAAAGTATGTATATCAAAGAACTGATATTAAATTCAAATCATATTATTTTTATTTGATGTCTTTGAAGTACTTTTTTAAATGTCTCTCCTATCTGACCAAAAAATCATGTGTTGCCTGAAATCTGCCATCCTAAATGGCTTTGGTGTGTGACAACAAGCATCATGGTATATATTAAGAAAGATTACATAAATTTCCACCATTTGTGGATATCTCCATTAACAGTTGTGGGATTTTTTTCGATGCTTTATAAATATCATAGTGTGCACACAGGCCAAGTGTCATGGGGAGACACTTATTTCTGTGTACCCTGATCAGATTCCACACTGAAGACTCTGATCAATGTACACAGACAGCCCTTGTGGAGCTAAATTTTTAAACCATTCATTAAATATATTTTATAATGATTTTCAAGAAGATTTTCAGGCTTGTGGAATGGATATTGAATCATACATGTGCAAACTTCTCTTTTGTTTCTCTCAGGAACTATCTCATAATGAGGAGTATTGGCTAAGGTCCCTCCCTTCCCTTTTGATTTTTTTTTCTCTTTTGATTCTCTTTTAATTTCATCTGATTAGGGTATAAATTCTTGTCAGTAGAAAATGTTCTTGGGGTTTTTTTGGTGGATTTTTTTTTTGGTTGTTTTTTTTTTTTTTTTTTTTTTTTAATTTTCTGACACTGAGATTTTGTAAAATGATACACCAAAAAGAACATTTATCCTTGGGACAAGATTTTATTATTGATATGGAAGCAGGGGGAAAAAAATGGAGGAAGAGAATTCCTTCTATTTTTAGAGAAAGCAAGCAATACTAAATGGTATTCCAGTCTCAAATTTCTGCATCACATTTCTGAAATATCTGTAGTAAAATTTTCAGGTCCATTTTCAGGTCCGTGATTTCATAATCAGCTGGTCTCTGCTTCTGTCCTTGGTCTTATCTAAAAAGTTTGTAAAGATAAAGACCTTGGTTTTCTACAATAGTTCAGACAGGGGTTTTTAGAAATAAGACTGAGCATAGGAAAACCTGATCAACGTAATTTTTCTTGATTTTGAGAAAGATATAGAAAGCATTGTCAATGAGTGTTAGGGAAGTTTGTCTAAAGTGACATCTAATATTAATATGCTTGTCATCCACTGAGTTGATTGAATATATTTTTCAGAATTAATAGCAAATTATTCCCTATTTTGTCCTGTTTAGTGTGCTTTTTGATGTTGAAAGTAAGTTGGTACTAAGCTCAGTTTTATTGTGCTTCAGTTTCAATAAACAAATGAATCTGATAGAGTTTTATTATTGATTTTGTAAGGATTATAATTATAGGTCGCTGCAAATTAAGGGAATTTTGTTCAGTTTTAAACTCAATCTCACCTTTTATCTATGTGAGTTCAGTAATTTTATTTAATTTGTCTCAGGTTAAACATTTTTAAAATGGGCAGATGTGATAAAGTGATTTAATGGAAGCCTGTTTTCTGAATTCTCTGTATAGCTAGGTATAGCTAATGGCCTCAGAGAGATGGTGTTAGATATTCTAACAGAAAGTCAAAATTATAGCTTTTCCTGATGTCTCAGTGAAAAACATTCTGAAATATATTCAGTCTCCTGGAGAGCTGTGGAAAAGCACTGATGAAAAGGGCAGTAAATGGTTTTTTACTCCATTCTGCTGCAGGATTTTGACTTCATGGTGTAAAAAGTATATCCATGCTTGTCAAGGTGGTTCTTCAAGACTGAAGACTTGTGTTAGACACATTTCCATGTTGTTCTGTGTTTGTTGCCTTTTAAAATGGGCTCTCACAGCAGTTATTCGCTCATTCAGTCTAAAGAAGTTTCTTTATTAAGGCCTGCAGAATCTGGATCTATTCAAAGGTAGTCTTGTACTCCACTGCTATTTTAGTCAACTAAAAAGTAAATTATCTCAGGTTTTACTACCCTTGTTTCCTTTTTAGCTTCCAATGAACTTATTTTAACAGATCAACTTCTGATAGGCCATGAAAAATATCTGTATTTTTTAAATGAAGTGACACTATTATTGAAGGGACTCATATCTTTGTGTGTTCACTGTAAGCAAGATGCTGGACAAAATAATAGTCTCAAGCTTTTAGCTCTTTAAGACCAGATAATGTGGTGAAGTTGAACTATTTATGTTGACCATTTTTATTTCCAGATGCTGATGATATTTAGTTTTGATCAATTTAAAACGGATGCATCTGAGCTAATATGTCAATTTTTCTCCAAAAATCCTTTAGTACACTTATAAAAATTAGTCACTTTTAAATACCTTGTCAAGAAGAAAGGTCATCAAAGTTTAGTTTTGATGCTCTATTTCATGTATGTATATATTTTGTTGATATTTCATGGACTAAGAGAATCTAATTAATTCTCCATTGAACTGGTATCTCAGTTGAAGCTGATATTACATTGATGTAAAGCATAACCTTCAGAGACACAATACACTAATGGAATTTAATTAGCCAGGAGTGAAAGATAACGATCCTAATGTAACTACAGGTCATGAACTGGAAATCTTTACTCGTGTGAATAGTCCTACTGAAAACATTGTTTATAGCTGTGGAGATGATTTACACTGCTAAAGTTTAGCTGGATCAATTTCCTGGTCTTTGCTGACAGGACTTAGAATTATCTTATAAAAGAAGTAATCCACTTTAAGTATACTATTCATGTTTTCCTATTATCCAATATCAGCATCAATATGAATCTCTTTGCTTGCTAGAGGGTCCAGGGAAGTACTCATAATCTCATTTCTGCTGAGAAGCTGCTATAGATATCAATGCTTGAGAAAGCAGGTACCTGGAAATTACTTCTAACCTTGAATACATGCTTTTGTCTCCTAAAAAAAATCACTAAGGGGTTTTTGGTTGTTCGGGATTTTTTGTTGCTGTTTGTTTCGTTGTTTATTGTTGTGTGGTGGGTTTGGGTGGCTTTTTCTGTTTGTTCTGGTTTTGGTTAGGTTTGGTTTTCTGTGAGACTATCTAATATGGAAAATTTGGTCTTTCTTATTCTGTAAAACAGTTTCTGTGATTTTCTTTGGAAAGGAAATGAACAAGTATCAATAATGTCTTGAAGTTGGTAACAAAGTGGATTATAATTATTTACAAAAAAGTGTTAGTACTAAGGGCAAACTATATAGATATCAGGGTACTCCTACTAACAGTTATGATTCTCCCAAGAAAAAAGCAGTATCCCCACTTTTAGAGAAAATATTATTTAGGAAAATACGAAATATATGTAGTTATCATTACATGAGAATAAATTGGAAATAATTTTGGTTCAAATCTTGAAAAAAAGTTGATGTCCTAAACTAGGAATGTTGAATAGAATAGAATGTTTGAGTAATGCTCTCTTGAAAAAACAGCTGTGTGTAGGCCAAGGTGCTCAAATGGACCGGTCAAGCCTCAATCAGCCCTCAGAATTGCTTGCAGATTTTATTATTTTTGTACCATCTGGTCACAACTCATTCTAACATCTGGAGACCTGCCTGCTTGCTAAGTTGTGGCTGGCCAACAACAACTGAGAGGAAATAATTTGGATGGGTTATTGATGTTCCAATAGGCTCTATGTGAATGTAATTTAATTGTTTTTTATAAGTTGCTACATTGTTACTATTGTGAACTGCAGCAGTTGCAGTTGAGAAATATGCTTTTAATAGTTTCTTGCATACAATATGTAATTTCTTAATGCCCTCCCTTGAGTGTAAGTCATATGTAAGAATCCTATTCGCAACCATTTTTATAACATTAGGTCAATATTGAACATTTAAGAATAAAGGTGTTATGCACATATATATCTTTTAACCTGACAATTAAATTGTGATTTTTTTGAGGCTGGTGTAATAGTAGTCTCTTCCCTCAAATATTATTTTCAGCCTATTGGTGCTTCTATAGCACATTGTTACTGGAACTTAGTGGCCGATTTACATATATATATATATTTTTTTTTTTTTTTTTAGGAATGGCAAACTTATTGAAGAAAATGAAAAATATGTCCTGAGAGGAAGCAATACACAACTAACAATAAGAGATATAAAAAATATTGATGCGGGTCCTTATATCTGTAATGCTAAAAACAAAGCAGGAAATGACAAAAAGCAGACAGTCCTTCAAGTTTTTGGTAAGTACTGCATAATAGGTCCATCTTTCCTTTAAAAATGTAAACAGTAAGGAAATAGGTGTTAATTCACAATTTTCAGTTTAATAGTATTTCTGCAAGGCACCTACTGATGCAGCAAAGTGCTTTCTGTATGATTTTACAACTTCTTTTGTCCCTGTTGGCTGCTTAAACCTTTACATCTGAATTTCATTTTGAAAAGGCTATCTTCAGCATTTGCTTTTCTGCTATTCACATGCAGTGTACAATGTAGTTAAATAATTAATTCACTCTGGTTTTAGTTTAGAAGTTGACTGCTTGCAAGGAAACCAAGAGGAGAAAGGGGGACGTTCTGAAAGGGGGAAAAGCAGATTATCTTGACTTCTTAGCAGTGAGGGTTTTTAGTAAGGCAATGCCATGCAGAGATCTTCCTAATTTTATTTTTCAATTTATCTTTCTTGACGTCTGTTTTTTAAGTGTACAATTGCAGATGTAGTCACAAAAATGTTGTGTGTGCTGAGCTTCAAGGATAAAAGTAATAACCTCAAAACCCTTATTTCTCTATGTTCCACCCCCCAACTGTGCTAATGATTCCCTCCTTTACAACTGATAATTTATTTGAAGTTTTGTTATTACCTAGTGAGAGTGGGTATTCATGAGAATGTAGAAAAAATCCCTCAGAATCACTGTGCAAAACAAAAAGGCTGTAACTTACTTATGAAAAACCTACAAAAATGAATGTGTTGGGGTTTTTTACATTAAATATAGCTTGTATTATAAAGAAAGATAATTTCTATTTGAACTGGTAAATGCCATACTTAGGACAGAGGAAATTAATACTCAGTTAAAAAAAAATGAAGTATTTAGTGTTTAAATTAATTTCTAGCTAAAACTAAAAATAATTTATGAAGGTGAAAGAGTTCTGATGGGAGAGAGTAATCTGATAAATGACATTGAAGAGGGTAGATGTTGGGTTGTAAAATGCTGGCATTTGGGGCCTGGGAGGCTGAGGCTGAAGTCTTGGTGTCAGGTGAACTTGGCTGTTCATCCCACTGCCTCCTCTTTGAGAACCTTATGCTGTGGTGTCTCCAGCTCTGTACTCCAGGTGGATTGCCTAACCATTGGGCTGTTGTTCTGAGGTACTTGAGAGTTATTCTCAATTTCTTTTCAAAGGAAAGGAGGTGAAATAAAATCCTAAATTTTATCCCAGCCTCAAGAAGTACAGCATTGTGGTTTGGAAAACTGAAATATTTCATTCAACTCTATTTCCAAATGTTAAGAAAAATAAATGGAAGGAATAGAAATTACTTTCTAATTTTGATATTAATTTAGAGAAATTTCATTCAGAAATAACTGTGTGTGTTAAACAAGTAATATTAAGTGTTCCCAAAATTTACTTGGTTTACTTCCTTGCCTAGAGCAAAGAAACTTTTTAATGAAAGGGATAGGGAAAAGGAGACACCAGACTAAGAGTGAGGATTTTCTGTATATATTTTTCATCTTTTAGCAACCACTTTTCTGGGGACTCCATGGCTCCATGGAAAGTGAAATTCTACTGTTTTAATGGATACAATGAGTTGGTTAAATCCATTATGAACCTACACATCCCTAATGTTTCCATGGCATCCTGAACTCCTAAATTTCTTACATATTTTCTTTCTTGCAGTGAAAATTATTTCTTATGTTTAATTTTCCACAGAATTCTCTAGAGTACCTCCCACATCTCTGCCCTAAGAGGTTATAGCTAATTTGTAATGGAACAGGATTTTTATGTCTCCTACAATAAACTACACTTTTGTCTCTTTCACACAGATTATATACAGTCATATATACAGCCAACAACTACTTATCTTTTTTCCATTAAATGTGTCAAAAAAAGTCAGTCTGAAAATGGGAAGGCAAATGGCTGCTTATTATAGCTAAATAGTACACAAACAACTTATTTGCGTTAAATTGACCTATTAAATTGTATTTTTCTCTCCCACTTCATTGGCTTATTTGTCTCACATGTCTGCTATCTTTAATTTTAATTTACAATGCAAACTCCTTAGAGCAATGACTCCTGTTTTTACAACATGGCTCTGGCAGTGTTAAAACTCATAATAACAGTACTATAACCATAATGCAATAAAAACAATAGAAACATAGAAATCACTACTTAAACTTTCTAGAACACAGGACTTTTGTATATACATGCTCATTTCAGTGTCATGTAATACCTACATATTTCATTATCATGCATGACCTAGATTCTTTAGTTTAACTTTGGGGGTTTTTTTCAGTATCAATGCTAAAAACCCTGTTTTATTCTGATATAAAATGCTTACTCTGACAGTATTTTTGCAGCTCTGATATATGTGTCAAAACCTATAGGCACATATCCTGCATTCCCCAGTTCATCTGTATCAGTGCTTTGTTCAAAAAAGAGAGAAAAAAACCTGTTTCTCTAAGTCTTTGTTTATATGATTTGCTTATCTCTGTCTGTCCTCCTAGCTGCCATAGCTTTTTTTCTGTATCATTAGCAATTACTACCTAAAAGATCCTATCTATTAATACTTAGACTTGTGCTAGGTTTTTAATTCAAATTAATTTCTGTTTACTACTGAACAGCTTGAAACCATAGGTATTCATCCTTGAATTCTTTAAAAATCTTCTCTGTATTTATCTCTATTTGGCAGCTATCACTTTCACTCATACTGTTTCACTTTAATTTTTCTTTTTTTTTTTTTTATTCCAGTAGTAAGTAGCTATATTTAGAAATTTCTGTGTTTAGATACATCTGAATTATCATTTTTAATTATGAAATAGCACATTTTTACATCTATGGACAACATAAAAAAATTTCCAAAAATAACATAAGAACAAGCAGTCGATTTAAGAACAGTCAATGAATACAATACATTGAAACTTTCTACATCTTCTTACTTCCTCCAAAGTAAACATTCATTTCTTCATCATTCCTTCTCCAAGGTGGTGGCAGTAGTCTTCATTTGTGTTAGAATAAAAAATGTAATCAGACTAAATGAAAGAAAATTGGCTTTAATTAAAGACGTGTGCTTAATATGAATAGTGTTTATACTCCTAGGATTTTCATTTTGTTTGCTCTAGTTGCTTATTTCTACTTCTTTATCACTCAAATATAGGTTATACAATTTTATGATACTTAGTGTTGAGATTTTCAGCAAGTATTCTCTTTTCTGTACTTAGGTCACAGAAAGCTACATCTATATGTTTAATAATTTATTTTCCTGGAAAGAAAAATATTCTTTCTTTAATCAGAATCAATAAAAATAAAAATTTTAAGGGAGTTGTAGCATAAGTTAATTTGAAGTTCTTTATGATATAGGTGTTTTACCTGCATAATCAGTGAGAGGGCAGTCTGAGTAATATTTTATTGTAAAAGTATTTCATTGGCTTTTCAGTGGGTTCAGACAAATGACTTCACGAAAATCAAATTAGGGAATACCTCCAAAAGCATTACAAAAGACACTTTGTAATTAATGCATAGTTTAAACACATTTATTTTCTATTTTTATTTTCTAGATACCTTTTAAGTTATAATCTGAATGTTGTTTAGTGGAAAAATTTTTTCAGCTTTTTATATTCAAAATGTAATTTTTATTGATTATTGAGAAACTATATGCTGTTATTAATATATTTTTGTCATCTGCCAGACAGGAGGAAATATAATGGACCTCTCCTAACTTATCCCTCCTGTGTTTATTCCAAATGCTAAATTTCAAAACTTTTATTTTAATTTAGTCCTTCAAAATCCATTAATCTTTCAAACAAAAACTCCGTTTGTGCTTCTGAGGTTGGGGTGACAAGTTATCTAAATTTTTCCTGTATTTTCAGTCTTAATGCTGCATTACTTTATATAGTGCCTGGAGCATGCCTTAATAATTTTCTTTTGGACTTAGTAAGTAAATTTATACTTGTTTTAATGTGCTTTTTGTGGTTCATTTTGTTTGCCATGAGATGCTATTCTATACATACATGGAAGCTTTTCATTTAAATTCACTGATGTCATGGATCTGTGCATGGAGCTGTCTGTGCTCCATATCCTCCCAGATATCATAAAGTTCACCAACTGCAGCTTCACAAAGTACAGCTCAACACTTACAGATGTAATGTTAGTGATGCCTCGTGAAGGTTGACCTGGAACAGAGACTAGGTGGGAGTAAAGGAATAGAGTAGGGATTTATTAGAGGGTCTCAATGGATTCACCTTGGTCAGGGCAAGAGCCCAGGCAGTGCTACACCCAAGATGAACCCAAAATGGTCACAAAATAGACAACCAGTCACAAGGTCTCTCATTTTGTAAGTTCTGCTCCATTAGCAAACTGGAGTTAATTGTCCAGTTACAGTTTTAGAATATGAAGTCCCATCCTTCTTGTTTTTCTTTCTTCAGTCCATCGTTGTTTATGCTCTTGGACCTGAAATTTGGATCATTTGTCCTTGGTCTCCATCTAGAGAAGGAATTGTGTTGTCTCCCTACTCTGTGAACCATCCCCTAATATGAAGCTCAGAACTATATAATAAAGCAGCACAGAATCTGAAAAATATAAAAGCTAAAACCTGAGGCATCACTAGAAGTTCATGTGTTTTCTGCATTCCTTTATCCTCCTTACTACTTCCTCACATTTTTGGAATACCTCTACTTTTTAAAATAGAAAATAACCAATCTGTAAGGACAGTGATGACAGCTGTCTGAGAAGAAAAGTTTTAAACCCTTCTGAGTGTAATAGCAGAACATGTTTCAATAATACCATCCAAAGAGAGAGACTCAGTTCTTGGTGTGCTAAGTCAGGTCGGCATTTCATACTGGTATGTGTGTGAATCCTTATCATATAAGGAATCAAATTTCTGAAACCTCTTTCTTAGATATTTCCCTCCTGGGCTCTAGCTTGTTTACTAAGCTCAAACTGTACCAAGAGTTTCCAGGAGGATGGGGTTGCAGTTTTGCCACCTGATTCAAATGTGTCTGTGCAGGAGGACAGCAGGAAGGGATGATTCCTCCTGGGATATATTAATCAAATGATTCATCAGGCAACCATACAGACATACACTAGGCCTCTCACCAGTACAAGCAAGTTTGTATCAATATCAAATTTTTAAAAATAATTCTGTTGGTAAAACATAAGCAGGACTATCTGAAGCTTTATATATGTGCTGCTTTCCAGGTTTGATGAAGCTGTTTGTTAAAGGTATGGGTAGAAGTCTGTGAATTCAATAAATTGTGTACCTTTTCCAGGAAACTGGTTGTAAGCAAAAGCCTCAGACTGCTATCCATGTTCATCATAAGCTTTATGGAGAGGCTGTATGTACGCAGCAATGTGACAAATCCAGAATAGTCCAGGGAAGGAATCTGAGGGAAACTTGTTTACTGAGGAAGTGTTAGGAAACTTAAAACCAACCTTCCTGGGTCAGAAAACAAACTTTCCAATCAGTAAATGTTATTTCTTTATTTGGCATCATCACTCTGTTCCTATTTAGCAATGCATGTCTAGTAATAATAGTTCCTTACCTTAAATAATTTTAATGAAGTTTAGCTCCTTTCTATATTCAAGCATTCTTTCATATGAGCCAGGACATTTAGCTTACAAATGTTTCAACTACATCACAATATCTATGTTTCAATATTTTTGTCTGAAGAAAGCAGCAAAACTCTGAAGGCTTCCTGAATTTGCATTCCAAGGCTCTGTATTTTTATTTGCTTCATATTTTCTAGAATAAAAAAGCAAATACCAACTCAGTTTGAGGATGACCTTATCAATTTAGAAAGAACAGTTAAAAAATTGGAGGCAGGAGGGTGGGGGAAATGACTGTTCTAGTATTTCTGTCAATACTATTTTTGGCATTTTCAAATAGTTTTATTTACATGTACACAAATGTCTTTTAATATTTTCCAACACCCAAAATGTCATTGAAAAGTATTCAAACAGTGTAAAAACTTCTAGTCAATAGTAAGTTATGACTTGTGACCTACAAAAATGAATTAATTAAATAATATCCCCCATATAAGCTCTCTTCTTCCAAGTAATAACTGTCAGCTAGATGTATTTGATGATTAATCAGTGCTTATTCCTTTAAATGTCAGGTACTCTTGTCTAAAATGTCAAGCTAAAACTTTTTGTCTTGTAGTCATCCATTTGAAGAAGGTCTTAAAGGAATTCAGAATAAGTCTAAGGTTAAGAATTATTTTTGTGTTTTGGAACATGCATCATCTTGAGCAAATTACATGGTTTGTCATGATGTCCAGATGGGGAACTCATTTTGATGGAAATAATTATAAATTTTGAGAATTTTTGGTGTGAAATACTATGTATGATCCCTCTAAAAAAAAAAAATTTATGTCTGCTATAACTCTTTCCTTTTTCCAAGGATGATATATCAAAGTAATGAAAGGATAGAACAGTTTATTTTGTAGCCAGGTGATATGGCTATAGAAACAGAGCACTTGAGTGCCAAGGTGAAATACTTCATGAGCATTTGAATGATCCTGAAAGTGAGAGTAATAATTATTTTTGAGTTTAACATAATTATATTTTGTCTCTAATTCTGCTGGGGTTTTTAGGTCTTTCCACTGACATCCGTTTTTGTACCACAGAGGAATTTTGTGTTTTCTTGGCCAAACTGATGGCCTGATTTGCTTGCTACCTTCTACTGCATCCAATAAATCTGCGTCCAGTTGACATTTCAAAAATTCCTGATCACTTAAGATGTTTTCTTTCATCACATGATCTCATTCACCATAGATTATATATTAATGAAGCAGGATAATTAGTTCAGTGCTTTCTTAGGTAAAATGCTACTTGTTTCTCATCTCTATGCAGTAAACACACAATAGTTTATTCATAATAGTCATGGGTGAACAGACAGTAGAGAAGCAACAGAAGGAATATGGAGAAAAGGAATGAGAAGCGAGGGCAAGAATTGTGTGGAGGGAATGGATAAAAAGTAAGTGATATGCCTACACATAGCAAGTTTGAACCTGCTTTTCTTATTCTTCTTGGTGATGCTGAATGTGGCATCCGTGAGACAATACTTACAACTGAGGAGTCATAAAATGAAGCAGGAGACTGGACACGAGGAAAATACCCTTCACAGCCAGGCATTGCAATAGGCTGGGGAGAGGTTGTCTACACTCCTTTCATGACATTTTTCAATATAGTGCTTGACAAATCCCTGAGCAGTCTGACCGAACAGGGTCCGTTGATGTTGTGTTGAAGATAGGGCTGGTCAAGAAGCTCTCCTGGTGCCCATTCCAAGCTGAATTAATATCTTTCCCATTTTGATCCATGAACATAAGCCAGTATTACTGTTCTCCATAGCACACACTTTAGTAACCCCATTAGAAGACAGATTACATCTCTTTATTATCTGTTTCATAAGGAATACACTATAGTAGTGCTTCCTCAAAAGTGATGCTCAGAGAAACTGCTTAGAAAATACATTACTTTCAACAAATGTATTTAAAGTTGATGAAGTTAATCTTAAGAGCTGCCCAATTTTGATTCACTCATGTAAACTTTATTCACTGCTTTTGTGTGTAAACATATTGAACCATATTCTTATTACAGGATTACATGTTGGGTTTTCTAGAGGGATGAGTGTGTACATTTCTTCAATGTAGAAGGGGAATAGGTTCAGAGAAACTTATTAATCATTATATATGAGGTGAAATATATTACCAAACAAATTTGACAAAGATACTTGATGTCATGGAAGAGAGTAATATTCTATGGACCGTACTAATACAGAGTTCTTGTGTGATATTGTTCTGATAAATCCTCAATTTAAAAGTATTCACATGTAATCAGAAATTGTGTTGTTTGTATAAATAACCTGATGAGGTACAGTATAGACTGAAAGATGTAGCTGATATGTAATTAAGGCTATAAAGTGGAATGATTTGAAGAATGCAAAAAATATCTGGATTTTTTTAAAATGTATCTTACCACCAGTTTACTTGGTAAGTAAGGATGAACACATTTGTATCAGAGGACTCCATAGTGTTAATACCAGTGAAATGTGTTTGTTGCTGGGAGATTTTGTTAAATTCTGTAATTCGCATAAGCCAGTGAAACATTTTTAAAGATCAAAGTCAAGGAATGGTAATACTTCCCAAATTTTTTTTCTGAATAATGTGCACTTGAAGACAAACACCAGTTATTATAGAATCACAGAATGCCTGAGATAGGAAAGCACCTCTGGAGACCATCTAGTCCAGAGTCAGACAGAGTAGATATCTCATGACAAATCTAGCTGGTTTTGGTTATCTCCAGAGAGAGAGACTCCACAGGTTCCTGGGCAGCTTGTTCCTAAGTGGGGAAAAACCCCATAAACACAGCCACCAAGCCAGACCAGCCAGGACCCATCCCACTCTACCCTACCAAGAAAGCAGGATGTCCAGCTCATGGGGCACACAGAAATGGTTGCTGTGCAACTTGAGGTCAGAAAAGTTAACTGCTTTTATAAATAGTAACATTAAAACTTTAGTTAATCCCCAAAAAAAAAAAAAAATTGTTTGACCAAAAAAGAAGGTGGTTTTAAAGATAGATTTTGATATTACATAATTTGTGCAGGATCAGTAATGCAATTTGTATTTTTAACAGTGCAGCCTCAAATAATACAACTTAAAAATGAAACCACATTTGAGAATGGGAAAGCAACCCTCATCTGTGAAGCAGAAGGAGAACCTGTTCCAGAGATTACTTGGAAAAGGGCCATTGATGGAATGACTTTCTCTGAAGGTGACAAGGTAAATCTACCTCTAATTTATAAAATATCTAAATATGCATTGTCTGCCTAATCTTCTTCTTGTGAGCAGAAAATTAATTTACAGACAGATTAATTCTAGATTCCTCTGAAATTAGAAGGAATTGCTATTTTCTAAGGCAGTAAGAGAGATATGGACATTCTAAATTTTAAATTAAAAAAAGAAGAAAAAAGAAAAAAGCAATCAAATGCTGAAAGGCAATCATCTTTGTACCTTACATAATACATAATTCCTACTAATGGTTTCAATATTATCTTGATTATTATGGCTACATATAGCCCTTCTTCAGAATATTTGGATTCTGTCTAGTAATCTTCAAAATACAGCAGAGCTTAAAGATATTTTAAGTTTAAAAAATCTGAATATTTTGTAGTTCTTTATTTCCCACTTCCCCTTTTTTCTTCCAGTTTTTTTCCTGTCACAGAAGACAAACTGAGCCTATTTTCCCATTTTGTCTCCCCAAAATACAACTTTTGTATTTTGTTACAAAAGTAAGTCGAGTAAAGAAAGATTGCAGTATGACAATGGAGAAAGTCAGTTATTGTGGGAGAAGGAGATGTAATTAGGTGGAATGGTGAAATCAAAAGGGAATGGTGCAATGCAATTCCTGACCATGCTTATAGGAAGCTGGGTTTCTACAGAGTTCTTATTCTTTTTCCCTTTTTAATAATTATTTAAGTATTTGAGCAAGTATTTTCTGCTTCATTTCCCGACATAGACTACAGAACTTCTCTGTAGTGGTTGAAGTCAGAGATAACATTTTCTGGGTAATTAATTAATAATTTTTACTATAGGTAATTATGTAGTAAATACTTTCTTCTTGCATATTCATAGCTGTTGCTTAAAAACACACGCAGGTGAAAACCTATATAGCAATCATGCCCCAAACAGAATTAGATACAGTCACTTGGTTCACAGGGAATTGCTGTATGTTAAGAAATTATGTACTTTCATTTTTTGTGTTCTAAAGGAGAAGGTCTAGTCTAATGTAGTCTCTGACCTGACCTTTCCTGGAACTGAGGCAGTTTATTGAGGCTCTGTCTACCATTTCCCTGTTCTGTGATTTCCACTTTGGAGCAATATAGCAATATTTATATATTATTTTTTCTAATAGTTTTGCATTAAGACAAAGCAGTTTCCTCTCTTCTTTAAATATTTCAAGTTAAAGGTCATCTTTCTGACTTGCAAAGACTATGCTTTGTTCAAAGGTTACCAATGTTAGCCACTCACTTATGTTTGAAATGATCCCAAAATAACTTTTGATAAAGGATATTGAAAATGAGAGAAAGTAGCAGAAAAAAAGCTCAATAATGTTGATGCAGTTGACACCTGAAATTTATGCAGTGTTTGTATAAGATAGCTTTATATTCTTAATTCAGCTGCAGGTGGTTAAACTGACGTGTTGCTGGAATATTCTCTGAAATGTGGTCTAACTCAGTAATAGTGACAACCATATGAAAATCTATATTCACTTCCTACTGGTGTGCTGACAGACTCTATGTGGAAGATAAAAAGAATGAGAATAAATACAGTTATGTGCTTTCCTTTGTACTTGCCAAAGAAAGAACTTTGTGTATTGCTCATGGGAGAGTTTTTGATGAATCTTGAATAAATGTTCTGAAATACTGAATATGTCCTTGACCTATAAAATATGCTGCTATATTTGCCCCATGGTCCTCCTGCTTTGAGTTCCCAAAAGCTTGGCTTGTGCTTTCCACCAAATTAGGTGAATAGGGAACAAAACTGGCAGTGATTAAATTATTGAATAGTTGTTAAATAATACAGCAGTGTTTTGCACACAGAAAGAGAAGGAAAGAGTGAATTGAAGAAATTGAGGTAGAGCAACATAGAACATAGTCTTAAATTGAAAATGTTACTTATATGTGATAACTTTTAAAATTATATCCCATCACGCAACAACATAAATTATGCATAAACATAAAAATTATTTTCTTTAGTCACGGGATGAATATTTTGAATTTTTGGGTCAGGTTTTTTTTTTTATATCAACTGCACCTTAGTCACTATTTCTGTTGAATAAAGAGTATCTTTAGGGGATGATTTTTTTCCACAGAAGATGGAAAAACTGTTCAAGCAATAATATTACCACAATGATCATTAAAAGAATACATAAAGTGCTGCTCTTATTTTTTTTTAATTTTAATTTTATTAACTTTAGTATGTAGCTCCTCAATCATATGGTTCTTATTTTGCTAAAATGCAAACGTACCTCATATGGATAAGGAAGATTGTTAAATGTGAGATCATTCTGAGCCTGCATGGATCCAAAATGTTTTCTATCCAATGATAGATCTTGTAACTGGGACATAGACTTTCCGGAGTTTTGAATTTATTGTGTCCAAAAGAATGGAAAATATGCACCAAAGTCATAGATCAAAGAAGTAACCCAGCTGGACTTAAGGAGGATAATATTAATGACTATGAGCTCTATAATTATCTCTTTGGAAAATACAGCTTTGATAAAGGATTTTCAGTACCTCAGAAGTGTGTATTTGAAAGTTGAAGCCAAGTAAGTTCAAGCCAGAAGCAAAGAAGCCTTTTCCTCTGTCTTTTTATAATTTAGCTCTTAGACAATCTACCACACAGTCTGTGGTCTTTCTTTCTTAAAGAATTTGAAATAAAGGGGTCTTTCCCTTTCCTCTGACTTCTCTTGAAACTTAAATGAAAATACAGAGGTGAAATGAAATACAGAGGTGGAAAATGAAATACAGAGAACACACTGGATGACCTCTGTAATCCTTCTGTGGCTGTGTAGCCCATAAATACGTGGGGGGTGGGTAAGGTTCAATAAATGAATGGCAGTACATGCTGCAAGGTGTTTGTCTCATCATTAAAGGTGTAAAAATGGAAATGGAGGCTTAGTCCAAGGCCACAGCTTCATCTGCTGTTAAAGTGTCAAGCTAAAGCTCCCTGCTTGGTGCATGTACTCTGCCTGTGTCCTTCCAGTCCCCAGCACCGCCTGTCCTTGCACTGATGTGCCAACCTGGCCGTGCCCCTTTCAGCTGGGATTTGAAATGGCACATTCCCACAGACCACTGTGCATCCAGCAGGCCTGGCCCTTTTCCCAGTAAAAAGAGGAGGCAGGAGAAGAGCTGCTTTTTTTTAGAACAGGAGGAAAGACAGTGATTGGATTCAATTTGGCGTAATCAGTTATGAAATTGATTTTGGACATGCACATACTTCTCTACACACATCCCTGAAGGACAGCACATCCTGACTGCTGATACAAAATTGTCACTGATTCCTGTGTGCACTGCATAAGTGTGAGTACAGAATTTAGTGCCCCACTTTCATAGGATCTAATTCTAGCAGAAATATGAATGCTGATCAACGTTATTTGTAATTAGCATTTCAAGCCCTGTTTTGGAATACAAATCACAATAACAGATGGGGCTTGATATGAGACAGTGGCTCCACTGTATGCAGCATGTGTCCAAAGAGGCATATGCTGCGTCCCCTAAGGAATTTATGATCTAAACACATAAAATGAATGAAAGGAGCCAATACAGAGAGGTCCCAGTTGCAACTTGTGTGTTGGATTTAGGGTAGGATTTTATACTCTGTTTTTTACTGTACTATGTACTCTATTTCATACAGATTCACTGAATATCTCTTAAATACCTTATACTGTTCTCCTTGTGCCACCAAGGAAAACCCAACCTGTGATTTTTAATTTTATAATGGTCACTGCAGAAATAGTTTGAATTCTGCTTTCTTCCATTGCAATAATAACCTGGTTCTCCCTGTGAAATTTCCTGTGACATTGTTTCTTAATATTGCAGAGTTCAGACTCATAATTTGTTTTCCAAGTCTGACTTCACTTTGTATTTGCATGCAAATCATAAATATTTGTAGAGTGGAGCTTGTAAAGTTTTTCATGGTTTTCATGATCAGACAATAAGCAAAGGTAATCTTTTTCTTTGAAAGGTCAATTCTATTTTTTCCCAAGCCTATTAACTTCACTTCAGCTATTACAAATGCTATGAAAATGAATCTGAGTTTTTTTGACTCCCGGTTTATGTTGGTTTTCCCTGCACAAAAAGAAGCAGTGTTACAGTGTCAGTGAAATATGTTGTCCTTCTTTTTGAAATGTGAGCCCTATTAAATTCTTGATTATCAAGGATCAGGTCTTTATTTGAAATAAATCAGAGAAAACAGAGATGTATCTAAGGTATTTCGATTGATTCCAGGAAATATCTTTTTTTTTTTTTTTTTTTTTTTTTTTTTTTTTTTTTTTTTTTTTTTTCTGAGGTATCCAAATCCTGCTCTTTGTGAATAATTCTCCTTTGAATAGCTGGGAAATATACAAGGCCGGTCTCTTTTCTGTATTGGAGAAAATTGTTATAACCTGTTTCACCTACATATTGTGGTGAAACAGTTTATAACCTAGGGAAAATCTCCTACTTACAATATCATATGAAAGTTTTTGTTGTTGCAATATTGGCCTGGAAACCAGAACAATTTATGTAACCAGTCACAATTCTGTTTGATGGTGCAATTGAAATGCTCTGCAAACAATTCAATCAGGCAAAGTTCTCTTTTATTTTGTTTTTAAGCCCCAAATGAATTTTAGTGGACATCACATATTAAGACTATGATGTTAGAGAACAAAAATATTGTGACTGAAGGTAAATAAATGAACTTGACCAACAGAGTCACTAACATGTTAGGTAATTAATGCTGTTGAGAATATAGAGGTTTATACCCTGTGACATAAGCAAATAAAGGGCCATAAGAGCACTGAATAGTAGAATTTCAGGAGCCATCAGATCCATGGAAATCTGAATATTTTTTGGTGTTCCTTCATCAATCTCTAGTTTTGGGACGTGACAATACTTGAGCAAGAAGATTGATTTTGTGGGAGTAGGATTGTATTCAGTTAGAAAGAAAGAGCAGCTTTCCTGTGTGCCCTGAGGAAATAGGAAAACTGTGAGCGAATGTGGAAATTTTTAAGTTCTCAAGTAGCTGAATCAGTGGTCTGAGCTCCACAAAGTCCTTTAGGTTACAGTATGTGCAGTGATGTGTAAATCAAGCCGAAAATTAAGGTAGTAATTATTTTGAAATATTGATTGGATTGACAACTCAGTATTAAATATTAGCCAAAAATACCAGAGGGCCCTTCAGATTTGTTCCTCTTTTGGGATAGAAGGTAAATGATCTGTTATTCAGAGTAGGCCCAAGTGCCTGTACATACACAGAGACAGAGGTATTCGTGTTGTGTGGGTGGCTGTCTGTACTGGTATTACACCAGCTCAGAATTCTCTCATTTCTGTCCATTGTTTCTTTCAGTAAAATTTTATCTGGGAAAAGATAAAAAACTGGGAAAGAATTAAGCAAGCAGAGACAAAGTTTTTGATTATTTAAGGAGACAAAATGGCAAGAAAATGTAAAATGTATTACTCTTCTGTACTAAAAGCTTAAAAAACCTAGGGAAAGATATTAATTTAAGAACATGACTAATTTGAGCAGTTCTTTAATGGGATACATTAAATTAAGTCCAAATTTGTTATCTGTTCTGTAAATGGATGGATGCTCCTTTTTACACCTAATTTACATTTAAAATTTTAAAACTGTTTTCTGTTTAATCCATTTGCTTCTCTACTACCTATGTACCAAAGAGATATTTTTTGGGTACTTTCTGTAGGTTGCAGTGCTGCATGTACTGGCTGAAATAAAGCTGTAAAGGCTTGGAAATGGCATTTATTTCCCATGCAATTCTAGTTTTTGCCATTTAGTTATCAGTGATGATACTAGGTCTGTTACACTGATGAAGAATGAAATTATCAGGGAACTTTTCAGGACTAACATTTTCTACAATACCAGCGCAGCTTGGATTGGAATGTTCATTTGTTTCCTCTACAACACAGACTGTTGTTTCATGAGCTTCAGCCTAAGTATCACTTGTGTTATTTGCTAATGGTTTAAGAACTTCCAAATAGCTATAGCTTGTCTGGTGAAATAGAGAATATGCACCTGATGAGTCTCTAGGTAATACATCCACACTTTATAGACTGGAGTCAGCTGGAGCCATTATTCCCTGATGTACAACAGGACCTTTTCAAGACACTTAAGAAGTGTTGCATTTTCTACATTCTGCTTACATTGAGAGCGAGCATAATCAGTGGCAAAATCAGAAGTGCAACGCTGGCAAAAATGTGTTTTATGCTATTAAAATATCTGCAGTTTTCCTGACCTAAAAGGCAGTTTGAGTACCTGTATATATGAGTACCTGTATATATTAGGAGAATTTGTCTTCAGAACTTTTTGCAAAGCCAGGAACAAAACAAAGGCTTGTATTCAATTTTTCAGTGCCTTGTTTGTTTGTTTTTTTTTTTAATCTAAGCTCTGTGTAATAATTATTAATGTCCTTAGTATGCTTATTAAAAAAATATATATATTTTCCTGTCACATTCTCACTGTGCAATCTCTCCATGTGTATCTACTTATAAAGTATTTTTCCTACTAATAGCAGTTCCTAGATTTCAAAGACAGTGAAATTATGATCGTTTAACAGGACAATGATGATGTATCAGTGAATGTCTTGCTAGTTAGGAGGCTATGAAACTTCATGTAAACCATAATGCAAAAGTCTTATTTTTGTGCAATGAGAAGAGTGCTTGCACCCCCCCTTACTGACAGCTTATAAAATTCAGCAAACAATATTTCTTAGGACTGCATAAGTGGGAAATAGGTCTGAGTTTTGATTCATGGTTAAAAGAACTCGCATCTATGCATGGTCTCAGCCTATATTATTAAAATTTCTAAGTGTTGCATAAATAATGTTATTAGTAATAAAATTATTTTTTGCCTTTCTATAAATTCCTGCTTGTGCAAATGAATTGTAACATTTGTAGCAAAATTAAATAAATTTGTAGCATGTTGAAACCTTTACTGCAAGATGATCATCTAACATGCTTTAATATGTCCTGTAGGTAGCCTATAGGACATTAAAATCCTCGGGATTACATAACTTGGTTAAAGGGTTGTTTCTGACACTTTTTTACTCAGTCCTCCTTCTCCTTTTCTTCCTCACATAGAAAATGATTACTTTCCTCCAGGTCCCATCTTCCCTCCCAATTACCTGCATACCAGAGAATTCTAGAGCTGTGACTAATATTTCAGCTGTCATTAATTTATCCATCTCTTCAGTTAATGTGTTATTGCAGATCTGTTTCTTCAATGATGTACTCATACATAACTTCTGAAAATTTAATAATATATTCCATTTCTTAATGTGTACAGCTGAGTCAGGAATCCTGCAAGCTGACTGAAAAGAAGAAATAGACTGGCTTAAAGGTTTTGTTTCTCAATGATATTTTCCCCAGGAGAATAACATACAGACTGCAATCTCTGCTTCCCAACTTATTTCAACTCTAGTAGCACGGCATTTTTCTGTAATAGCAAATATCCAATTCAGCTGATATATCCAGCATAAGCTTTTATTTATATTCATATTTATCAATATGGACATGTAAATAGGGAAACTGAGAACTGTATTCAGGACATTAATTAAATAAAATTATTTGAAAACATATGCCCTTTCAGTTATGTCTGGGTTACCTCACATTCTCCATTTGCTTGCTACTGCAGTAGTTTCCTTTTGTTTCTTCAGTTGAAAAAAGAATTATCCAGAATTATCAGTGTTTGTGAGCAAAGACTTTGAGATCTGTGAGGTTAGGATCAGTCCTGCTGACAATTCCATTCACCTTGTGACTCAAGCTGTGCCTCTTTCTGGCCTTCCACGAATTTTCTCCTCCTAAGGGAGCCTCGTTGCTTACATATGCCCCTGCAGGTCTCTGTTGCAGCCCAGTTTCCAGACAGACTTCTTATCTGCTGTCTAGCCAGAATAATTTTAATGAAATATACATCAACTTTATGGTAAAATGGGAGGGGTCTCAAGCTGTATACAGCTACTGAACAACCCAGAAACTCAAATTGTAATTTGTTTTTGGTTTATTTTTTTTTCTCTTTTCTTTCTTTTTCTACATATCCTCGCTACATCAGTTATCCCTGCAACTAAAGCTGGACTTTGCTAAAGTTTGAATACATATTCTGTGAAAATTAAATGAATGTATATACACATGAATTAAGCTCTGTTTGAAATTCTTGTTGTAGTAGTAGTAATTTTAAAGGTTGTTACAGCAAAATTTCGTAGGCAGGAGGAGTATACAACCTGTATATATCTAAGAATTTGTTATCAGTCCAAGTAATGTGAGTTTAAACCAAATAAACCAAGCAATTATTCTTTGTTCAGTTATAATGATTTGAATATTTTAATTCAAATTATCTAAGTAATAAAGGGGGAAAAATAACATTACAGCAAAAATTATTACACAAGGTTTTCCTAGTTTTCCTTTCTTTGTTTTAATCACCCAGACACCAGAGGCAGGCTGACAGCTAATAGTGCTTGCTTTTCTTGAAAGAGAAAAAAAAAAAGAAAAAAAGAAAAAAAAAAGTAGAAACACATTGACAATTCATCACCCTGCCTTGGGTCAGCTTCAAGCTATTTTTGTCCATTTTGTAATGCAGTAAGTTGACGTGATTTTTCTTCATGTGTGCACAGCCTCAGGTGTTTTTGGTTTCTTTCCTTTTTAAGTTTTCCCCATGTTTTCACTTGCTGGTCACTAAAATTATAGAACAAGCACCTTCAGTCCCAAGTTCCAGTAATATTTGACTGTCTAAACGAAGATACAAATTTATAGTAAAATTGTTATTTTTAGTGGCTGTTTTATATGAGGTCTGTATTGAATAAGAACATTGTACTTAAAGGTCTTCTTCCTGAGGATTTTGCTGGCCTGAATCCATTTGAGTCACCTATTTTAATGGCATCATAGCAGTGTTGGAATAGATTCAGATCAGCAAAATTCTTAGGAATAAAGCCATTAAATACTGTATTTATGAGTGAAATAGGATTTATAATTACAAAGTACATATTAAATTATTGGAGATGTAGTATTTCTGTTATATTTATAAACACTCATTTGTGGTTACTGTTGTCATTTATCATGGGCAACACTAATGCTTGTTCTACTCTACAAGTTTATTTGATATGATGCTAATATTTTTGCCATTAAAAATCATCAACCATTTCTTTCTTGTGATTTGGATCATTAAGATTTGTGATTTACATCTAGGATTTGCATCTTTAGCAGAAGTTATCTTGAATGGATTCTCATCATTTTTCTCTCTTAAATAGTTTTCTTACGTATTCATTGTTGAGTAAAAACCAATGAAGGAAAGAAGTTTAGTTTTCCATTTCATGTCTTAGTAAGTGTTCAGTGTCAGGATTCCATGTGTCATCTCTTTGCATAATGACTAAACCTTGAAAGAAATGCCAGCATGAATCAATGAAATATCAGTTCATATTTCAAAAAGTTGTACGAAGCATTTAAGAACACATTTTTTTCCTGAGACTGTACATGCAGCTAACAACCTCCATAGAACCTGCTGCCATTTACAATCTGAATTCTATAAAAGTAACTGGTGTGTCTGCAGCTGAACAGAAAATCAAAACACAGTATTTTTTTCTTCAACATTAGGTTTTCTTGTGACTTCCCTGGTGCTACACTATAGATCTACAACCAATAGGTGCTTCAATAATTTCTTCTTTGTGGCAAAACATATTCCTGAAAATTCAGGAATTTGCAGCATGCTGACATGTATAATTAACAAGCTGAAGTTTTAAAATATCACAAGGTCTCCTATAGAAATCACTGAAGTCCAAGACACTGCTGTAGCATTATTCTGATTCACTGGACATTAAGGCATATGCACATAGCAATACTCTGGAATTTTCTGCTGTCTCCAACAGGTGCATGGATAGAATACATTTACCTGAAGAGAATGGGGAATATTGTGAATATACCATCCATAATCCAGAAGGGAGCTTCCATCAGCTTCTACACGATGATGGCTGTTGTGACCAACAGCCCTTTCTGTCATCATCAAAGGTAGATTTTCAGACTAGGAATTGCTGGTCACGTACATTTAATAGACTTCTGGAATTTTATCATCATTTAGTATCAGCATGTCAGGTTGCAGAAGTTCTTATCTTTCATGCTGCTTCAAGAAACATTTTCAAGGGCAATTAAGATCTGCTTAAATCTCACTTATAAGAAGCATGAAGTATATGATCTCAAGTTACCTCTCATGTGGATGCGAGCACAACCTGAAATCAACAAACTTCCTAAAAAATTGTTATTTGTGAAATTCCAAAGATGATTCTGTTAATCAATATTTGTTTTCTCCTTGAAAATTCAGTGATGTGTACTGGAAACATAACCAAGACTAAATAATGGGTTGGAAAATTTTAACAATTTGATCCAAAGAAGGAAGAACTATGATTTTTTCAATCCTCCTCCCTGCAGTATGAGGATCTTCGACTGTGTACATCTGAAACAGATCCTTTGCTGGAAATTTAAAACACCTTCAGCTTTTACTACTGTTATATGTTCTTACAGTGACTGTTTTTTAGTACATTGCTCCATGTTTTGCAAAAGAAAAACACAGTCTCAGTTTTAAGCCACTACCTTCTTCATCTTTTCTGTGGTTAATATATGCAGTGCACATCCAAAATGATACTAAAGTACACAATGTGTCAGAAGATATATTCGGTAAATTTGACAGGCAAAACTCACCTGTAGCATTTCAACTATGGACAATGATGGCACTGTGCTCATGAATAAACCTTAAACATTAGAAGAAAAACAAATAAAGGTATTTCAACTTGTCTAGATTTTAAATAAAGGGATTGTTTTGCTTGCAGTCTTGCACTTGGACTTTGGGGGTTGTAGGAGTACATTGACAGCCAAGTGGTAAACTCTAGGAGGGAAGTCAGCTGCTCTGACCATTCAAGCATTACAAAAACCCAGCTACAAATGAGTCACCAATTTCTGCAACTGTTCTTACCTTCCATTCTTGTTTTCAGCCAACTCAAAATGCAAGTTTTGGCAGCCCTGCAACTTCATATCATTTGGTTCTACTTTTTCTCAGTGGGAGTTGGAGCAATGGCTGATAAATCAAACTCACCCACTAACCACACCATCCACCTCTGTCCAAGTGCAACTTTCTACAGTTTGTAAATAAGCAGCAATTTCTGAGCACCTTAATCAGCGAACTCTCTCTTCTTGGTTTTATTAAAATGGCAGTGGAATTTTGCAGATTGAAAACTCCATGGTACCTGAATAATTTATTCTGTTCCAGAAGCTATCCTTGTCTCCATGTGGATGTTGTTGTCTCATCTCATCACTATCCACTCTGCAAGTGGAATTCTTGAAATTCATTGCTCTGGTACTGCCTTGGGAGCTCTGGTTCTTGTCTTTGAAGCTGTGCATAGACCAGTCAAATCAGCATCAGCTGGTCAGCCCTTTGGAATGCTCACATGTGGAACTACAAATTATGCAAGACATTCAGGAAGCATGATCATGACAGAAGGAGTCAAGGAGTAGAATAACATTTATAGTATGACATAAATTTTATCAAAACCAAAAATATATATGTACTTTTTACAGAACCTGTAGCACTAAACTCAAATTATGCAATACCTCTCATTTTTTAATTAGCGTAGAATCATTTTTGTTGAGCTACATATTATAAGTAAAAATATTGCAAGTGCAGAAAATTTTCACCTTTTTTTTTTTTTTTTCCCAGAAGATACTTTTTTATGTGGTGTCATTTTAGATATTTTTACTTACAGACTTGTATAAAAGTTTCCTTTAACAATGGCAGAGAACTAGATTGCTATAAGTGTTCAAAATAAAAGGGCTTTCCTGCTTCTGAATTTAGGGAATATGCTTTTAAAGTGACTTTACCTAAGTAAAACATTTTTCAAGGTCTCTGCTGAAGACTTTTTACTTGTATTTTAGTTTTATGCTGGTGATGAAGTTATGGGGGAAAAAACCCTCCACCACCAAAGCCTCAGAATCCCACTTTTATTTATGATTTCTATTAAATTCTCCAATGAATAGTGACCATGAAAAATATTTATTTCTTAGATTTTATTAGTAATTCTAAAATGTTATGAAAATATAACTCCTGAAGGCTTCATCATTCTCTCAGTGTCTAAGAGTGTAAGGGTCTGTTAACATAATTTTTGTTTCCAAAGAATATGTAAATCTGTATGGTACTGTCTTAGCTTCAAGTTTGTGAGGCCTCAATGTTTGCTCATTCTCCATAGTGGGAGGAGATACTGAGCAATTCAGTGAATGAGCACAAATCATGAGTGTTGGGCCACAGAGACTATTCTGATTGTCTACAGGGTTGTTCTGTCCCATTTATGCTCTTTATCATTATCAAGCAAAATAATAAAATACAGATTCTACATCTCCCATGCTACAACATTTGAAAAAAAAATAATGTCCCAATTTAGTGTGTATCCATTATTATTTCAGGCAGGCTTCAGAGTTACTGACATTGTTAATTTATAGAGATTATGTATGTATTTTGGTTTTGGCCCATTGGCAGCTTCAAAGCTTTCTTCCTGGTGGGGATCTCTCCTATGGATTACTGGGCAGGTGTAGTGTTCCCATACCTGTGTCTCTTTCTCTTCTTGTTTTGGTGTGTTATGGTTCCAGACATAGTACTAATGTGTGTTCTCGATAATTAGTGCAGGAGAGAATTAACCCCAGAAAGGCATTACCAATGATTAGAAAGTTCTGCTTTGTCAGTTTATCCTGTCAGTTTATCCATTTTAATAATGTCCTTTACAATAACAGAAAAATGTAAATAGTGTGTCTTCAGTTTTTGCTCCAGGTAATGCTGCATATTTGATTTTTGTCCCAGTTTCTTCATTGCTCTTTTTCATACTCAACTTCCCTGTTACGTGCTTTTTTTTGTGTGATCATATGTCCTTGAATCATTAACCCAGATGTCTCTTGTCTGATTTATACCATAAAGAAATATAATACAGCCACACCACTATTTTTGAAGTCCTTGTGAAACTTCACCATACTAACTACCATTTTGATTTGGATGTGGTAATGTCCCTCATATTCTGGGAATCCTCTCACAGATAGAGACACCTGCATGAAAACATTGCCTTTCAAATATTTATTTGTTTAATTAGTTGTTTCATTGTTTGTAATGGAATTTTCTTGGTCTGTATTTACACCCTGTTTTTTCTTTCATGTGTTTCTTTCTTCAGGAATGGCAGCACATCAGTATATTTTTAATCAGCTATTGTAGTATCTTTGTAAAAGAAATAAATTATGGAATTGTACACCAATCCATCTGCAGAATAGACTCAGGGAACAGGACTTTTTAAACTGTTTATTAAAAAGCCACAGTGTAGTATGTACTATAAGCAATGAAGCAGAACACATTTTAGAAATTTTGCTTGATTTAGTAAGCAGTTTTAACACATGAACGTAAAAAAAGTAGAAGTTGTTTTTAGTAAATGCATATTTTTATGATAATTCTAGTGCAATTTTCTTGCCTATCATTGTTTTATTTGTTTTATGGACTTTGAAACTAGTAAATCCTTCTTACAATGTTTCTTGCCGTATATTTGATTATAAGAATAAATGATATCTGAAAATTTCCTATTATTCAGAGTATTTATTAGTATTTATAGCTTGAGTTTTGTTCTGCCTATAAATCTAAGATATATTACATCATCTACATTTGAACAAGAGAATGTGAGAACATAAGAAAATCATACTGAGTACAGTCAAAATTTTTTCATCACTACTAGAAAATAATTAAATAAACTAAAAGGACATTGAGAAATTACTGTGAAACCTATTTAAGGATCTTTGTGCTTATTTTATTATTATTTTCTTCTATTACATCTGTTAGTATTCATATATGTGCTTAGGGATATTTGGAATTACTTATAGTGAAATATGTATTAGTGAATTAAAGTATTTAAAATTAGTATTGAACTAATGAATCATTAATACAGTATTTACTATTGTATCTATGATTCATTGCCACAGGTTGTTTCACCATTTTAAATGTAAGTTCTTAAGGATTTGTCATCAAGGTAAAATCAGAAATGAAATTTCTGAAGTGTATGCACATTTTAGGTAGGAATAATGGAGTTTGACCATGGAATTACATGCTTAATATTTAAATAAAGAAGAAAATACTTATAACTGATATTAACTGGGCCATAGAATGTACTTGCTTTACATCTATATAAACAATAGATATAATGTTATATAAATAGGCATTTATATTTATGTTTCACATATATATAAATCTGGCTTTGTGTCAGAAATTATAAAACAATGGGGTTTTTTAAAGAAATTGCATTTTAATTAGCCGAGGAATTCCTTCCAAAAGCCATGGTGTTCACTATTGTAACATGTTTACTAGCAACATCATAACTTTTCCTTTTTTTGATGATATTGTGGAAATAGAATTTTCTGTATTAAAATTGATAGTTAAGTGATCTAAGTTGCTAATTTTTACCAATTCAAAGAGGTTTATGTTGGCTTCTGGGTTACAATTCAAGAACTTTAATTTACAACCTATGATGAGCTGTTTTCACAGGAAACAAAATTCAGTCTACTTGGATTCTTACATAGGGTCAGGATACTTTTCTTTCTATAGAAATCATGATAAACAGCATGCTTCATTTGACTGCTTTACATCAAATATTTTAAGGTCTAAATTGTGACATATTTCTTTTAGTAAGTCAAGGAACAATTGTAATGAGTTAAAAGCTCAGACACTTAAACATCAGCTGCCACTTGGTGAGTATTGAGTGTAATATGCAGTAAACTTGAGTGTGTGTATTATAGAATTAAACATAAAAATCTGCTTCAAGTGTAACATCATGCACAGAAATAGTTACTGTGTTCTCATCCCTTTTCCACCTTACAATAATGAAGGTAGGTTAACATCAGTATCTTTAATCACATTTGGAGGTTTTTTTCCCCTTAAGCAAAAGAAGTGAGAGATGACAAAGTACAAGAAATTTCCCAAAGGTTGCCCAGAGAAGCTGTGGCTGTCCCATCCCTGGAAATGTTTAAGGCCTGGTGGAATGGGACTCTGAGCAACCTTATCTAGTGGAAGGTGTCTCTGCCCAGGCAGGGGAGTTGGAATGAGATGAGCTTTAGAGGTCCTTTCCAGTCCAAATATTGTATGATGCTTTAAGTAAAGAGCAGAAGAAAATAACTTATTTTTCCTCAGGCATAATATTTCATGAAGTTTGAAGCATCAAGAAGAGGAATTTTTCTTTATTTTGTTTAGTTTTACCTAATATTTGTATATGCTTTAAATTAAAATAATTTTGTGGGGAGGGATGGGAGGGGCAAGGAGAGTCATTGTGGATAAGTATTTTTTATAAAATTTGTGTTCTAGAAATTTGAAAGGCAGCATTCATTTTTTCATGCCTTTTCCGTGTAATGAAAAGGAACTGAAATCCAGAATTTCTAGTTGCTTTTATGGTTCAAGTTTTTTTAACAGTTTTGGGGATTTGCTCATTGTCTGAGGCATTACTTCTGTTCAGTTTCACAGCTGCAGTTGTAAGAACCAGAGATAATGCTGTGTGTAATCTAAGATATAGTGTTGTATCTATGCATTTTTCTTAACAGCATCATAACACAGTGAGTGAGAGAGATCATAAAGAAGTTTTGAGTATGGAGTTTACTATTGCTGTTATAAATTGATAAGTTTTGTGGTTTCCCTTGACAATGTTCCTTTAAGCATGTACTTATTTCTTTTATTATACTGCCTAGAAAGAGAACATGTTTTTCCATTTTTTTTTAAATTTATTTGGACAATTTAGAAGTTGCTTAGCTGTCAGTGATAACTTCACTATAGGTGAAGAGATGCTTTCAGTCATTCTTATCAGTAGTGTTTAATATATAAATTCTACATTGATATACATATATAAACATATAAAACCTTCTTTTTTCCTGAATCAATGTAAACAGAGCCCAGATGGCCGTATAGAAGTCAAAGGGCAGCATGGAAAGTCGTCACTGCATATTAAAGATGTGAAGTTGTCAGATTCAGGGAGATATGACTGTGAAGCGGCAAGTAGAATTGGTGGGCACCAAAAGAGCATGTACCTTGATATTGAATGTAAGTTCTAATATTTTGTTTTCTCTTTTAAATCTGTTTTAAAATATTAAAAAAAAAAAAAAGTACATTCTTAATGGAAGGTCATTTTTTTCCATGGTAATTCATGATTAAACTTGCATAAATGAAGACAGCATGTTCTGTAGCTCATTCTTCTGTGGAAGAATCCTGTTTTTTCTGAAGTTAACAAGACTCTTGTTGGTCTGTTGGTGACTTAAGTAGAACAGGGTTTCTTCTGAAATCATATTCCAGTGTTATTATCCCCTAACTTAAGGCTAAGCTTAATAACTTCAAATCTCCAAGTAAGCTGAGACTGCTGGGAAGGAAAAGTATTCAGCGGGATAAAGTAAGGGTTGATTTGAGCAGCAGCTAAGTCTTGAGCTTAACGTTCTAAGACTCAAGATTCTTTTTTGTTTCTGAGTCCTCTGATTTACTAATCCCTAAATTGTGTCTAGCCACTATTATAAAACCTCCTGGAGTTATCATGTTTGTAACAGTCTCTTTTAGAGATTGTCTTTATTCCAAGCTCTTGCATTTTGTCCAGGAGAAAAGGAGATTATTTTTTGCTTAGAAGTGTCTCATGCTTGAGAAGCTAATCAGATGATATAAATCTGAAATATAAAGAAATTAATTGGGTAATTGCTTCTTCAATTTTTTCTTCAAATTCATGAGCAATGGTCTTCAAAAAATGAAAACAAGAAAAAAATCCTTCTTTTTTAATTTCATTGTTGCTTAATTTATCTAGAAATTTCTAGATACAATTATTTTTGCATCTCCAGTAGAGTTTGCATGAGCCTGTTTGAACTGAGTCTTTGAACAGAAAAATTCTTCCCAGTGGGAAGATAAAAGTTGGAATAGGATTCTGTGGCACAGAAGTAAAAGTAATGATTGCAGATCATGGAGTGATTTTCTGAGGAGTTCTCAAAGTGCTTTCACTATAGTTGTGTGCTCTTTTTTGGCAGGGAAGCATTGCATTGTGGCATAGAATATAAATCTGAAAGAAAAATGAGGAATGATCAAAAGAATTTTTAGGTGTTAGGAATGGAGAGGTTTGCCAAACCAGAAGACTTAAGAAATGAATCCTAATTTGCTATATTTGTTTTCTTTAATGCATGCAAAGATAACCTTTTATATGTATATAAAGGAGGAAAAAAAAAAAACATAGATAAAAATGCAAATTAAGTGAAGTTTCTTTAAAATTCTGCCAACTCTCCACATCATGATATTAAATACATGGTTTGATTGTGGTTGTGTTGCCACTATGCTTTAGCATTATTTATAAATATATTTTGTATTCAGAAGAGAGAGAGATGTTGCACCACATGTTATGAATCATGGAGAATTTAAATTTAAGGATTTATTAGCAATACAGAATTCATACCAGAGGGTATAATAAAACCTCTGCATTGATTCAATACATTATTATAACCTAAAACACCTTTCATGGTGAAAGTTTTAGATTATGTGGAAAGAATTTCAAAGTAGCAATCTTTTTATGGTATAGTAGAATTAATTTTGAATATGTGTGGGAACAATCAAATACAGTCTATGAGAAAATGGAATAACTTAAAGTCTGAATTTATGTCTTGTTACACACAGTTTTTGATACAGCATAAAATTTTCTAGAGTTCTAAAATCCTCTGAGGAAATGCAGTTTATAAAGAACATAGAAATATTATTCTACCATCAGAGAAATCACACATTGTAATGGTTACTTTTAATGTAAAACAGAATAATTTATTATGATATTTCTGAAACTGGAGTTTTAAGTTTTAAATACTCAACTGCCAGCGAGCTTTAACCCAAATGTATTTTTTTTTCCAGCACAGGCATTGTTTGACTAACAGAAATACAATTTTCCTCAATTCCTTTAAGTCAAGTAGTTCTATGATGCAAAGCAAGTGTTTCTGAGGTGATATAATATAGGTCTGTCTCATGTTCTGATTGAGTCAGAGAAATTTTTTGCTTTCCTTTGCAAATAACTTTGCACTGGTATATAAGCTTCAAATATGACTTATTTGTCTTGCCCAGGAAAGAAAACACTTGTTTAATGGTAAAGAATTCTCCTGTTCTTAGAAATAATGTCCCCAGGAGGAAGTGCCTCTTTGCAGCCTCATCTCCCATCAGTCTGGCCTCTCACATAAACTTCTGGAACAGAACAGCCCCTTCAAAGAGCCTTTCAGCACCTCCTTGCCTCCATTTCCACCCAGTGCTGGGTTGTCCTAAGCTCGGACAGTCCTTTCCCCAGTATCTTCCTACATGAAGCAGTGTCATGCTTATCTGTCATTCCATTCATGGGACTTCATAAGTTGCAGGCTTGGGAATTTGAGCAAAAGATTCAGGTTCAAAAACTAAACGACTAATTTGTATTTTTGTAGCAAGCTGTTAAAAATGGGAGGATTCCATGAAGTCAATATCGAATAGTTCTGATTCTCCTTGTAATATTTTCCAAGTGGCATTTCTTCAGCATAATAATTGCAGCTACAAACAGTGCTATCAGGGATTTTACATTTTTTTTCCCAAATTTTCATTTTAAAAATTGCATTAAACCCTTCAAAATAGTTTAATTTTTCTCTTCCATTAGTTTGGTTTTGTTCTCTTCCAAACAGTTTTTGAGAATTTATTAAGGTATGGCTCAGTCTTGCAGTTAAGCTGTGTTAACAGAAATTTGAATTATTTTTAATAAAATTCTTATATAAACCCCCAATAACTATTTGAAAATTAAAATATAAATAGGTAATCAGAAATTAATTCTTGATATTGTCCTCTAGTTTCTAGATGGAAGCAAACAATGCATATATGCCTTTCTGTAAGTTAGTAACAAAACTACAGCATTTTTTCTTTATGTTTTATTGTATTTGACAGTTTGTGTAGTCAGGAGAGGAAACTGCTTCCATCACATCCTTAAATGCCACTTCAGTCAAACAGGCCTAGTGAAGGCACTGAGTGCTCTGGTGTCACTGTCTCGTCCTTTTACGCACTGACCTCTATCAGAGATTTAAACTGGTAGTAGGATTACACAGAATTTCCGTGCTTTATCCTTGTTCTCTGTTGGGGTTGCTCCTGGTGATAAGAGCAGTTCTCTAGGACAAGAAGAGATTATTAGGTTTGATACCAACAGGGAACAGTTAACCCTGGCTTTTATCTGAAGGGAATGCTGTGAAGATATGAATTGCAGGGAACCAGGGGCCCTTTTCAAATATTTCTTCCTACCAAATCATCTTTGTGTTTAGTTATGTCTAATTTTCCTTATATAAAGTATGAAAGGTAAATAAAAATTACATCAAAATAAAATACCATTTTCAAATATTGTTTATTAATGGATTTCATTAACTTCAAAATTTGGTTTTAAGTATGAAGCCTAGTGTGTATTGGATGAGACTAATAGCAAGCAATCAATTGAAAAGTGGAATATATGATATGTACAGTGGAATATATGATATGTATTGGGTATTAAGATCTGTCTATAGTTATTATCTACATATTTATCATAGAGGAATAACTATTTTTTAAATTAAAAATATTAGAGAAATACATATGAAAAATAAAGCTGGCCATATGCTAAGATGAAGTTTTCAAGACAGCCTGAGGAATTTAAATATATAAACCCTAGTGAAATATAACTTGATTTTGCTTATAATATCAGGTGTCTCTCAAAGATAGTTTTGCTATACAAATGTTTACATTTCCATGAGGCAGTTTTTGTCTTCAAAAGCATAATGCAGACCTGGCTAAAACAAAAATTCTGATGAGACAACACATTAGGTCTTGGGTTTCACAAGTTTTTCACTGCATAATAGCACTGAAGAAAAATCTTAATTTTTACATGTTCAGTGTGCTGGTTCATCTTTCACCACATTTTTATTATTAGTTAGGGTGCCCCTGCATCATTACTAAGTTGGAAAAGCTTTAAACAGGAGTAACGAACAACACTTATGATCTTTGAAAGAATCTCTATGTGCTCTTACAGTTTTCCCTTCATTGTGTTCAAATTGTCATTAACCTGTTGCAAGTTTTCACAACCCTCATTTCATTTTGTCCTCCCAGGTGCACACATCATGTAAGATGTTACTGTTTCTGACTGCTCTGTATCACCAGGTGAAAATTCCTTTGGACAGTACTCCTTTTACCAGAGAAAGGCATTGAGCTACATCGTTTGGAAAATTCCATTTTCCCATGCACTGTCCAGGAAGCACCCTGACTAAGGGGCCTTTTTAGCTGGAATTACCAGTTTTCACATCACTATTTTAGTTAAACCTCTCAATTTCAGTACTGATACTGCAACTATTAGGTAGGCCAGTTGGTCCAAAAATGCCTATTTCCTCGCAGTGCTCAAAGAGTAATGTTTTGAGATAGAATCATCTATGACAAATATATGACATTGAGTAATGTGGTACATTTTTGTATGAGTTCAGCCATGTGAATAGTTGATAAAAATTATTTCTTAAAAAGCAATTTCTGAAAAAATGCATTTAAGTAATTTTTAGTGTATTCCAGGATCATGAATGTTTTCTTAATATTGCTTTTCATCCAAATATGATTTTTATAGTAATATTAAGTATTACTTAAGTACAAAAAATTATCATGCAAAATGTGAAGTATAGTCTTTACCTGTAAAGAAAACTGTGCAGTATTTGTTATACTATTGTATTGCTTATCAATAACAGTCTTTTCCTTTGTATTTGTTTTGGCTTTTTTTTTTTCCCTGCCAAAATTTGAAACCAACCTCATTACTGTTGCAGTATTGAACTTGGTTTCATTGTTGTGTGTTAGCTGTATTGCACTGCAGTTCAGTGGGATGCTTTGGTTTCATGCAGTTTAGTTTTATATCTTTCCAAAAACATACACAACATTACTTAAAAGTGGATTCAACAGATTGAGCTACAAATTGTGTTTACCTTCAAGGAAGAAAGGCTTTCAGTTGGTGAAAATGCTACTACTGTGTTCAAGATGTCACAAATGTTATCACAGAATCATAGAATGGTTTGGTTTGGAGCAATCTTAAAGTTCATCCAGTACCAACCCCTGTGCCATGAGCTGGGACAACTTTCACTAGACCAGGTTGCTCAGAGCTCCTCCAAACTAGTCTCGAACACTTCCATGGATGGATCATCCACAATTCTCTGGGAAACCTCAATGTTGTGATAAATGTCACAAAAGGTTCCAGCTGCCTACTGCTATCACAAATCACGATAAATTCAAACAGTTCATAATTTGTATTTAAAACAAATCAGTGTTAAAAGAAATCAGTGCAGCAACATGCCATCACTACTCACAGAATCACAGAATCGCATTGCCTCTTTCTGTCACTGGACGCCACTGAAAAATCCTGACTTTGTCTTCTTTATACCTTCCCTTCATCCATTAATCATGAGGACCCAGCTCTATCCTGTCATCACAGCCAGAAAACAACACTAATAAATACAAACATGTGGCCTGGGAAATAAACAAATTAAAGGAAAAAAACATTCAAGAGAAACAAAATATTGAAATTGTATAGAAAAAAATCCATCTTTTCTAATAAAATACTATTGGCGTTAGTTACATTTCTTCTTGTCAAATTTATAGGTTAAAATGAGAAAGCAAAGATGGAAAAGGTCAACCTTTAACATCATGAAATAAGTGTGATAATTTTGACATATTATGAATGTCAGTTGTAAGATTTACCATTTTTTTTCTTCCCACTTGCGCACTTGCACAGAAGAAAGTTTACTGTGCCACTGCCATGACTTCAAGGGGATAAGAAAGTTGAATTCTGTGCAAAAGATGAGGTTTATCACATACAGTCATTTTTCAAAACCATTTCACCAAACTTCCCAGAATGAAGCAGAATTGAATGCATCCATTGTCTTTTTCTGATGTTACAACAGTATGGTGAAATGTAGAAATTATTCATCTATATAATAAATCTACCTATTATTTAGCCCAAAAGACTGTAAAATTACTTTGAAACAAAAATTCCATTCTAAAAACATTTTGCTTAAATATATGTTAATCACTTGTTAAACATGATATTCATATTAGAAATTTATCATAAAATTTTACTGAACAGAGCTCTCTACTACAGATTTATTTTGGTTAATCTTGCAATTAATTTACTGTAATTTAACGTAGATTTTTAATAACATGTTAGCTATTTTTTTCTTGATAGAAAAGCACAATTTTGAAAGAATAAAATAATTTGGTTTTTTTTTGTCTAAAAATTTAGTTATTAATGGATATAGATGCCTCAACATCTTTTCTTACTGTCATAAATTTTCACATATGCATTTGTGAAAAGTAAAGGTAGAAAAAAAAGAAAAAACAAGGAAGAATTTTCTGATGCCTCCTTGAGCATTGTTCTACATTGTGAAATTTAAATATTTACATTGGTAATGAATATGATAAATTTTAAATGGTTTCACAAGTATTTTCACACTATATGAAATGTAATTCATATTACAAAGTAATACCGTGTGAATGAAAAACAGGCATTGTGGCCTTCTTATACCTCCAAGACAGATCCATCAAAGCAGAGTCACGGTATCTGATATAAAGAAAATAATTATGTGATATGATAAGTGTGGCAGTGAAATTTGAAACTTGAACAAAACAAATTTTTAGAGATTTTATTTGTTGTTTTCTGGACAACACTGCATATAAAAATTAAGTAAAGAGATGAAAAGGCTAAGAGTTCTTGCTCCATGCAGCAACTATTATGATTTGGAAATGTATGACAGAGACACAGACATTAGGGAATGGAGAGATGATATCAATAAGGAGGCATGTGGAGGTAAGGGTGACAAGTAGGAAAATATGGAAGGTAAAGACTGGATTTTGTTCTGGAAATGTGACACATAGGGCAGGAAGAAAGATGGGGTTAGAATCTTGGTTTGAGAAAAAACATTGCAGTTTTTCACTTCTGCCTATGAGACAATAATGTAATGTAATATTTGATGGAGAAGTCAGGCCATACTAAATTATTCCAGTAATTCTGTCCTGGAATACATGCAACAATTGAAAATTTGATACAAATTGGCATCATTTGAGAACAATGTGTTAACAATGGGCAGCACCTGCTAATTTTATTGCTAAAATGAAAATTGCTGCTAGTGTGATGGATCTGTAGGGGGAATCTTCCTGTCCTAGATCTGATAGCCAGTGTTGGTGATTCACAGGCATACAAAATTATTAATAGGCGTATGCAAACAGTTTGTTTTGTATATCACTGGTGGCTTATTTTACTTATTTTACCTAGCTATGTTTTCTTTAGAATTTCTCCTCCTTATTTAAACTAGTTTAGGTAATTTTAGAGAGATGTATCAATTCAAAGCAGACATTTCTATGAAATTAAAATTTCTTGGGCATCAGTTTGGCTTTTGTAGGTTTGTTTTTTTTTTGGGGGGGGGTTTGTTTGTTTTTTTAAGTAAAAACAAATACAATTCTTTAATGTCAAATGAAATTCAAAGAAAAATAGGTGCATTGAATTTCTGCAATTCTGGCAGCACCAAGCACCTGAGCCATACATGCATTCATTGCCCAACATTATTTAATGTGCAATTATCAACATGATTTGCATCTAGCAAAAAGTACCATATGGAAATGGAGCGATTGGTGTGGTGTTTGAATATTAAAAATAATACCCAAGTTAAGATTTCAAGGAGCTAGTACTGCTTGTCAGTAGGAGGGGGCTCTTACTCTCCATAAAGATATAATCAGTCAATAGTGCATCAGTCGATATATTATTGAATATCAATGTCATATTTTAGTGAAATTTGAGAGGAAACAATGGGGCAATGGAAAGGAAGCCTTACAATTAAGTGTGGTGTTTTCTGCACTTGCTTTGAAAGAAACGTACCTCTCAAAACTTTGAAATCATAGGTTGGATTCAAGATAAAAAAGACCCCTCTGGTTATAGCTAATAATGATGGCATTTTAAAATCAATTTGTGATGAATTTCATTACCTTTTCTATTTGGAAACTTCTTAGGTGGGTCTTGGATGTTTTTTCTTACAGCCACATGATTGTGATAGTAGCAGTAAGTAACTGAAGTTTTCTAATTCTTGTCTTTCTTTTAAGAATGATTATAGATTAAAATATAGTCACCTAACCACATTTTTGAAGGCTTTCTAATATAATTTCTTCTTGCAAATGAATATGTGACAGTTATTGTACTTGTCTGTGGAGGTTCTTCTACTTTGTATCCAAGGAAGAGCTATTAATTTTAAAATATTAACTATTGAAAAAGGTATGAGGGAGAAAGTGCAAGAGAAAGATAGATGGCTGTTAACTAAATTGTGGCAGAGTTACAAAAAATTGAGGCACTTTTACAGAATCGATGGCAAGGACAGTACTAGATTTGCCAGAGGATGCGGTTTATTAAAGTCCTTGATGATGGGAAACTTATGCCAACATTAATCATTTTAGAGCAAGGCTTCCAATAATATACTGTAGGAAATGTCCCAGAGTCTTAGACCTGACAATCTGTCACATATTTTTATTACATGTTCCAGGGGAACAAAGAGCCACATTTTGAAAACCTATGTTCTTAAATTAAGAAGTGCAAATCTGATTCTGCACACCAGTCTTCCATTATAGTTGTCTGGACACATGTACTGAATCAGGTAATTTGCTGTATCTAATTTTGTGTATGACACCAAACACACACCAGAGGTGGATCTTTGTCATCCTTAATTTAATTACTTTCTAGACAAGGCAGGTGATGTATTAGTCTGTTCTTGAATCACTGTTCTTGGACATTATAACTAACACGGATATATAAATGCTAGAGACAGCTTTCAGGTCAGAATTTGCTTCTCTTAAATAATTTTCTTACACAGGTTATCCAGGACTCATTCTAACTGGAGTGCCAACCTGTTGGTTTCTTTCCTGCTTGGCAAAATGATCAGCTTGAGTTCAGCTGATGCTGGTACCATAACATTAACTACTCTAAAATGCCATTCTAAATTTATAATTTCCTACAGAATCCTACACCCATAGAATAGCTTGGTTTAGTTTTATATCTTTGTGATATAGTCTTTTTTCTTTCAAGGTATCTTTTTCATTTGGATTGCCTAATCTCTCCAAAACAATATTCAGTCTTTCATAGTTGAACCTTAAAACCTTATGGACTTTACCACATCCTGGCTGCATCCAGAGCCCCGTGGCCAGCAGGTCAAGAGGAGTGATTCTACCCCTCTACCCAACGTTTGTGAGACCCCCACCTGCAGTGCTGCATCCAGCTCTGGGACACCAAATACAAGAAAGACATGGACTTGCTGGAGCAGGTCTAGGTGAGGGCCATGAAGGTGATCAGAGTGCTGGAGCAGCTCAGCTATGGAGACAGCCTGGGAGGGTTGATGTTGATAAGCCTGGAGAAGAGAAGGCTTTAAGGAGACACTTGCAGCCTTTCCATGTGCAAAAGAGAGACTTTATCTGTAGTGATAGCATAAGGACAATGGTTTTAAACTGGAAGAGTTATCAGAAATTAGATTTTAGGGAGAACTCTTTTTAGTTATGAGAGTGGCGAGGCCCTGGCACATTGCCCAGATAATCTTTGGCTGCTCCATCCCTGGAAGTGTTCAAGGCCAGGCTGGGTGGGGCTCTGAGCAGCCTGGTGGGAGGTGTCCTTGCTCATGGCAGAGGGGATTGGAACTGGGTGATCTTTAAGGTCCTTTCCAACCTGAGATATTCTATGATATCGTGTGCATCTATTAAATCATATCAATGGTAAATTTTGAAATTTTTTTCAGCTCTGAGGGATTTTACTTTTTGCTTTCAGTAAAGTGCTAAAAGGTCAGATATAAGAAATATCATCAGGGTTGATTTTTCTTTTTTAATGGAGTGTATTCAAGCTCCTACTTCTACTTATCTGTTCAGAACTCTAGTATGTCATCTTAACTTTTTACTTTATGTAAAAAAGCTTAAAAGGAACAGTTCATTTGCACCCTGCATTGAATTTTGTCAGGTGTAAATTAATTCTCAGTTACACAGAAGCTAAGCAGAGCGCATTATTATTTTTTATGGTTCTAATTTTCTAACTGATTTCCATTGAATCTTTTATTTTTTTAAAACAATAAATATATTGCATTTAAAGATCCTTACATAGAACCACCTCCTCATTTCTACTTGGTTTTACTTCATTTTCAATTGATAGACCTTTGTGATAAATATTCTGGTTATTAATGTTAATTTGTTTGTTATATTATACAACTGATGGAATCAGGTTTTGTAGACATATAATATAGTCAAACATATTTTCAAAGACTTAGCTTTTAGGTTTGCTATTATTCGTGATTCTTTTATATTAAACATAATGTGTATTTATGTTTGATAAATACTTATTCTGTAACCATTAAAGCATACTAAACAGCATTTAGTGATGAAGAGCATACAAGAAAAAACAAGTTATCTTTATACACAAATTATTCCCTTCCAATTCAGTTTTTTGGTTTCATAAGAAATGTAAATTATTTTTTATTTGTACTGTAAAAAGAAAATTATTTCCAGAATTATATTCTTTTTGTAAAATGTCATCACTCCAGGCATCTTAATCTGTTCCTGACTGGGAAATCAAAAATCATCTGTCTTAAGATAATCTTTCTCTTTCAAGTCATTAGTACAGTCCTCTTCTTTTTGTATATTGGAGCTCTTGACTGCTGAGGAAATGGCTGCAAAGCATTTTTACATAGATTTTTGAGAGGGACATTACAAAGCTCTTTTTTGAGGGGAATGCTTTACAATTGTGAGTTGTTTATTTTGAGATATATCTTTATTTGACAGACTTTTAGTCCTATTTGTGGTTTTTTGTGTTTATGACTGCTAATGCCTGTAGCTTTGTAAAGATGGAAGTCCATAATTCACCTATACTTTTAAAATATCAAAAAATATATACATTGGGCATCTAAAATCTATCATTAGAAGAGAGAAGTCCCTATTCTCTTAATTGGAAGTCCCTATTCTCTTAAATGCTTTTATCTGCCTTATAGAAGTGTATGCTTCTTTTTCACTTGTAAGTCTTAAAATAGGATATGAGTTTGCCACATGTTTATTGAGCATCAAACCACATAATGTTGTCTAGGAAGGAGGATTTCTCAGATTCAGAGTATCTTTTAATCTTCAACATTCATGCCAGTGTTCATAAATGGAGTGAAATTGTGAGAAATTGCACACTGGAAGACAGTGCTTACATAAAATTTGTGAAATAACCTCACGAAGACTCTTATGAGATTTCCAATCTATTTGTTGAACATGCTATTGATCCATCTATTGAACATGCAGAAATAAGTTTCTACAGTTTTCCTACAAGTGATTCCCACCATGAAATTCATTTCCAGAGGAAAAGCCAAGGCTCTGAGCCTTGGTATTCTGAGATTCTTGACCATAGCTAACCATAAAACACGCTTATGCAGTCTGCATTTTTCTTCACATTCTCTAGTACACTCTGACGACTCTTTGATAGTCTGTTCTTTGCATTAAACTGTTTAGCTGCTGAAATATGGGGTATTTAAAGGTCTGTGAAAAACAGGATCACTAGAATTACTTATTAAATCTCTTGGAGCAGAAAGATAAACTCCTGTGTCTCGTAAATAAATTCATAGCCAGGCAAGCTTTACTTATTTAGATGAAAATGCTTGTTTTTCTACAAAAATAAGGGCTGAACAGTTATTAAAGGAAATGCTGCTGTCCTTGAGCAATGTAGCAGCTTTGATCTGTGCTTTAAAATTTCCACTGATAACAGTTATTTTTGCTCAAAGTCTGTATGCCTAGATGCAGCAGCAGCAGTATATGTCATCAAAAAATTATGCTTTTTGACAGAGGCAAACAGGAAGAAGTTGAAAATGTGCACTTCAGGAAAAAAAAGAAGAAGAAAAAAACCCAGTTGTTCTTAACCATTCCTGAAGTTAAATTTTATTTCATACTAAAGATGCTCAGTTCTCGTCTCTGATATGCCTATTAGGAACTTTCTTGCCTAAAACTAAACTGTGTGTGAGAGGACTAGAATAGATTTTCCAGAGACACATATGAAAACATGTATGTATCTTAGATATTAAAAAGAGATACCATTGCAACAGCTATAACTGATAATTCTCTTTTGGAATTAAAGCATTAAGGAAGCTTCTGTGAATAAAGAATTTTTTTAATACTGTTAAAAGATAGTAACGATGAAATTAGGAAATAACACAAATCAATATTTGATAGAAAAAATGCACTATTCACCCACGACATAAGAAGAAGAGGGGAAAGGCTACTCCCTTTCATTTTATAGAGATCACTAAACTTCCTGCTTTCCAGAGAAACAGTGAATAAAGAAATAAGTCTTGTCACTTTGTGGCACTGTGGTCTGAAGATCACAGTTACTTTGCAAACCAACAATTTCCTCTGTGTCAGACTCAGTGTTTGGTATATGTTTAAGGCAGATATTTCTTACAAACAAGTCAGGTTTGTAAGAAAAACACACCAACTTTTTCCTTGGCTGTACCTTGATAATTGTATGAGGAACGGATAGAAAGATTGTCCTAAATAATGTACACACAATATATTTTTTGCACTAGGTAGAATACATTGTAATATTTTTTGGTATTCCTTTGCTATTTTTTGAAGTTTTATTTCCACAAATAAACATCTCTCTTTTAAAAGATTTCCTAAAGTATAATAAAATTCCAGCCAGAAATGAATGAAGCCATAGCAAAAGAAAATTTGAGGAGTGATTGTAATTTCTGCATAGCTAAAGAAGACACTATAAAATCAGCACATGAGCAGACAGGTGTTTTTAGGTAACCTCATTTTTTCATGTGAGGGTCTGGCTGAAGAATTTGTCAACCTCAAGATGAAACGCTCCTCCTCATTTCTGAGAGAGTGTCTTTCAAAGGCCTGTGATTGCCTAAAGTTAAATATATTTGACAGGTATTCTCTTTCCCAAGTTCAGCTGAAACCATTTAGGAGAGGAGAAACTTACCAAGATAAAAGCCCAACAAACTCATGGTTGAATACTAATACTTCCATATTCTGTAGTAAACTGACACAACAGGTGAAATTTTTCATTGAACATGAAGGCTTGGATATGGATATACAGCTTGTTTTACTAAACTGGTTAATAAACTTTGCACTACTTCCTTTTTCCAGATGCTCCAACGTTCATGTCAAATCAAACCATGTATTACTCTTGGGAAGGCAATCCCATCAATATAAGCTGTGAAGTGCTAGCAAATCCATCTGCCTCAGTTCAGTGGAAAAGAGGAAAATTAGTTTTACCTGTAAAAAATACAACTCATTTGAAGACCTACAGTACAGGAAGAAAGCTGATTCTAGAGGTAAGAATTCAAATGGAAATCAGTGTGGTGGCAGAACATAATTTTGTCCTCAGTTTGGCAGCACTGTGAGTAGTGTAGAGTGTACTTAAGGCTAAAACGTACAATTTAATGAGTAACAGTCTTAGAAAAGGAACAAAACATCAAAACAACTGTATATGAACTGATCTATGTACACATTTCTTATGAGTAATTACAAAATAAATCTTATTTGAATGGCTTATGCTCAGTTTTCCAACTACACCCAACAAAAATGTAATCTGCATTTATTGGAAGTAAAAAAAATCTATAAATAGATATAAAACTAAAATACCAAGTAAAGACTGAAAATTAAAATGACTGCTTCATAGGCACTTGGTGTCTACAAAAAAGTTGATTATTTTTGGGGGTTTTTGTTTGGTTGGGGTTTTTAAATTATTGTTTAAAGGTAAAATTTAAAGATGAACAATATCACTATTTTCCATTATCAGATTTCTTCATTTGAAGAAGGGGGAGTCAAACATGAAAAAAATATGTATTTAGGTCTATGTTTGAAGAATATACTATATATGTTGAAGTAAGAACATATCTGCATATTGGTTAAAGAGAAAATACTTGAATTTCTGATTTAAAAAAATATATATTTAATAAGCAACTAATATTTACAAAGTCTATTCATTTTAAAGATTGCTCCCACATCTGATAGTGATTTTGGACGGTATAATTGTACAGCCACAAACAGAATAGGAACAAGATACCAAGAGTATACACTTGGTCAAGCTGGTAAGTTAAAATTTTGTTTCTTTTTCTTGAAATATTTTTTCCTACTTTAATCAACATTAAGTTCAGACACCCTATCTGCTGTTTATTTTATTCAGTGGACTGTTTGCAGATAATTTAATTGTCTAAGAGCTGAGCTGCAATATGAAGTAAAATAAACCAGTTCCCTCAGAATATGAGTCTTCTTTTGATGTAATTTTAAGGCCTTCTGAAACTTGAAAAAAATTAGTCTAACCTTTTTTCCTTTGCTCTTACTATATCCTACATTTATAACAATCTATTTTTATTACTTCAGCAGAGAGACATATGGTTGGCAGACAGTAAAAAGTAAGAAGGAATCAGAAAATTATTTTTTTCCTTTTTCTCCCTCATATTTTCTTGATAAAACAGCAATGACAAGAGACTGAAATACATCAGCAAAGAATTTCTATCTCCATTTGCGCTTTTACTTATTTAAAAGTAGAATTTGATTGGAGTGCTAGATTGAAATAATTTAGACTCTGAGATATTCTACACCCTATTGTTACAGAATGTCTGAAAATTTTTATGTCCTTCTATTGTTGTTAGGGCAAATAGAAAAATATGACTGTATGTTTGTGCTTTGGCAGAAATAACTATTAACTGAGATCAAATGAGAGTTTCTTAGCAGTGCTTTCATTTATATTTTCTTGTGGAATGGACTAACACTATATATATTTTTTTTCTTTCTCATTAGGACACCTATTGCAAGTGATTCTTAAAGTTTTAGTTACAAGTTTTGGTGTAGGTGTTTTGGGATTTTTTTTGGTTGGTATGAGGTTTTTTTTGGTTTTTGGGTGTTGGTTTTTTTTGTGGTTTTTTTTTGTTTTTTTTTTTTTGTTTTGTTTTGTTTTGTTCTGGTTTTTTTTGTTTTTGTTTTTTGTTTTTTGGGTTTTTTTTTTTTGTTTCGTCTGATTTCCTAGGTTGTTTTGTTTTGTTTTGTTTAGTTTAGGGTGGTTTTTTGTTTTTGTTTTCTTTGGGATTGTTTGTTTGGGTTTTTTTTTAATTAAAAAACCACTTTAGACTCCTACCAGGAAGACATTTAGAGGAGCATTGCTCATCCAGTCACAGGAAAGTTCTCTGACTTGGCCTGCTGCTATTGTTTGAGAAGTTTTGCTCACAGGGCAATTATTTTATTTTGGTGTCTCAGGAATTATAAAACCCCATTATTTATTAATAGTCTCCTTGGACTTCCTACAGTTTTAAAAGTTTTTCTCATCATCTCTGTGGGATTCTAGCTCACATTTCTACTATAATATGCCTTTTGGTTTTGAAGAACCATGAAAAAAGCTGAGCTTTCTAAAATAGGAAAATGTGGTGTTCAAATTTCTATGGCACACAATTTTACATCACTTAGAACATCCTTACCCTTCATTTTACAACTTATTTGGGGTGTTAGCTGTGGTGTGATTTTACCTTCCTTTGACAACTACATTTGGCCATTGAGAAAAAAAGCTTTTCTTGAAGCCATGAACATAAATCATAGGAAATCCCCATTTGCATCTCTCTGGGGTCTTATCTCTCAGGAGAGAAAATGATGAGAATATGTTGTGGTTGCCACTGTGTGCTGTTTTTTCATAAATATGTATACACTTGGGAGAGCATTTCAACATATATTCTCCAGAATGTTTTTTTTTTCTTCTTAGATTTGCAGAACAATGTCTCATCGTAACACTTGATACTACATGATGACTATTTTCACTATGTATATATCCCCTACTTTTATAATTTATTAATTAATTAATTGTACTAAAGAATATTAGCATTGAAAAATTAATTAAAAAAGCACATGATATTTGTCATTTTACTTCAGAAAATCCACACATGAGCACCCCTGGAAATGCAAGGAAAACAAATAAGCTACGATACTTTTTTTTGCTCTTAAATACAACTATATCAGAAATATTACCAATGCCAGTTTTTTAAACAGATTAATATTTTTTACTTCTGCAATGTTTTGCTTATATTTTTTTCAGGCAATTCTTCAGAAAACTCAATGAACACTTAAAAATATTTATTGTAGTTATAAAAAGAGAAATGAGGATAAATAGAATTATGGGAAGAGATCATGTAAAGTATGAGCTATATGGGAATATTCTAGATAATTGTACTAAATGCAGAAAAAAAAAAAGATTTATTAGTAGTGATAATGAACAGGGCTGGAAAAACTGGATTTGGGATGTCACTGTACACTGCTATGCACTACCTGCTATGCACTACTTAGAGTAGTGTAATGCATAAGATTCAGTATCCTGAAAGATTGATATTTTTAACATTTGCTTCTAAATAGACTTTGTTTCTGGAATAAAACCCCAAACATGTAATTCACTGTTACAAGTTTTGCGCTTAAACTGGCATCAGCTAGAAATGGAAAATGATCAGGGATACGAAGGATAAAACCACTATTATAGATACAAGTATAAGATGTTAAATGCAGCTTTCTCCCTAGTTTTATTACCTTGGTTGCTTCACTCTGGTTAATTAGGAAGGCCTAATGATAGATATTTTCCATATTAAAGCCTATAAAATAATTTAATGCATTTCAATGCAGCCTTCTTTGCCTCCTGGCTTTGATTGTAAATCCAAATGCTGGGGCATAGAATATTTTTACAAAGACTCTGTCAGGGAAAAAGAAATGCAATTCCTAGCTGGGAGACAGTATTAAGTAAAGTATGCTGATAAGGTAAATTTGATCACAAATAATGATCATTTTGCTAAATTGTTTTCTCTTTAAATTCTGCAGGAATTCCTGTTCCTTCATGTTTCATTCAATTTTCTGATTTGCTGGATTTCAACACAATCAAACTACATTTTTCATTAATTTACTACTACTTAGAAAGTTATCATACTGTCAAAATTCCATTATCTTTATTCCTGTTGCCTTCCTTAAGAAATTAGACTTACTGATGATTTTAAAAAGGAAGATTTCTTTCAGAATTGATGTGCAATTTACAGCTATATTTGTATGATAGAAAAACCTTGACTCTTCACTCAGATTATACAGAGCTACTGAATCAGACTGAATTCCATTTAAACTTTTCAAAACAACTGAGAAGCTGGAGGGTATTTGAGGTTTCATTCTGGAAGGTGATGAGAAACTTCAGAGTTTCGTTGAAGGCTTAATCAGACGTGCCCATGACCTGACTGTTGTGGTGATCAAGTTTTAAAAATAACACATGGGTGACCTCCCTTTTCATTACTTGAGCTTTTAAAATGTTATGTGTGTAACATATAGAAAGTGAAAAGAACCACAGTCACTTGTTGCCACTGCAAATTAATTGCTTCATGTCAGCACAACAGCCACAACTTGTATTTTAGAGCTTTACTTACACTCTGGTTTTAATCTAAGTGAGGCTTCAATTTTGGCAAGCTAGGTCAGCTTGGCTGGTGGCCCCAATGGGTCTCAGACGCTGAGGTGAGCACAGATATTCCTAGATTTTTCCAAATCTAGTTTATGTATAGTTTATGTAAAATATCACTATGCAAGGAGCCAGTATGAAGGAGAAAAGCATTCTTCTGGTTTTTGAGGTCTCAGTATAATTATTTCAAATGTTTTGTGTAAGTGAGTAGAAAGACACATGGTCATCAATAATTTAGGATTATGTTATTGGAATAGGTAATTCAATATCTTAAAATGGTAAATTTTAAGATTGTGACATCTCAGGTTTCTGTGGTTGAGATGACCCCGAAGTGTTAGAAAGTCTCTTCTTCCCAGCCCCGCGACCGAAGAAGAAGTCGAGATTCATCGGTTCTGCTTTTCAAGGTTATTTATTTTTTCTTATCTGTTGCATTCTTTCTCTGACCTGCTGAGATTTGTCCAGCAGGTCAGGTTGTGGCACAACCCCTGCCCTTGGGGTGGTGTTAACTTTTTATACTATATAAGAACTACATGTACCTTATCTGCAATAATTTTCCAATCCTATCACCTATGTTAGACAGTCTGTCTCTACTCTAAATCAATCAAGAAGTGTCACCATCACAACAGAAGATGGAGGAAAAGAAGAAGGAGAAGAAGGACAGGGCACACCCAGATTCCTCCATCTTACCTCTTGAACCCCTACTCTAAAACCCCAAAATTCTACTTTTTCACCCTGTGACAAATTAACTATGATTCTGCTCAAACTCTTGTGGCTTTTACATCTTTACACAAAGATGGTAATTTTCTCCATGGACTAAAATCAAAACCACAGGGGTTTTTGACTCTGTGCCAAGGTCTCTGAGCCACTTGCCAGGGTCTTGAATCACCCAGGGCAGAGGAATGTCCTGGGTCCTGACAGACTAAATGAGAATTTTGAAGGTTTCTCTTTTTCAAAATATTAATGTAGATTTTTTTACATTGCTGAATGTATAGTTGGGCTGAATCTAGAGCCCTAAAAAGTCAACTATGGATCTCTTATAGCCTTACTCTTCCTAGACTTTCCTCTCCTCTTCTTCCTTGTATTCTGGGATGACATGTGGTTTAAAAGTTCTGCTGTGGCAGGAACAGTTTTCACTAGACCAGGGTGCTCAACGTCCTGCCCAACCTGACCTTGAGAGCTTGCAGTGATGGGGGTAGCCACAGCTTCTCTGAGCAAATGAGAGATGCTATATCTGCTAGACATGTATGATTTAACTTCTTTCCTTCCTACAGGATTACAGGGAATTAAAAACCAAAAAGTCAATGATTCATTAGATACTCAGAACTCTGACACCACTTTTTTGAATTAGATATTCTTTAAGCATCCTGTGCCCACAGAAAGTCAGTGGATGTGGGAAGTAATGACAGCAAGGGAAAGACCATAATTGAGCTTAACAGAAAATGCACCCTGTAACCTCTTTTATGGAATAAAGCCATGCCCAAAATATGAAAAGGCTGATTGACAAGTGACAAAGATTAAAATCAAATTTAGACATTTATTTGTCTGTAGTTTTGCTGCTGGCACTTTGCTGCTGGTTAATGGATTCTCCTTTTTTCACCAAGTATTTGCATTTCGATGCAAGTAAAATAAAATCAAAGTAGTAGGACTTAATTTTCCCTGGAGAATAGTATATTGAAATGAAATAGTATATTGAAATGAAAAAGAAAATCATATTCCACCAAAAGCCTATTTGTCCGCAAAAACATATGGACAGACCTAAAATCTAGCTTGCTGTTCTAAAACTTGCCATTCACATAATAGCAGCATCAGCTAAAGGATTTTTATTTAAAATTTAACCAAACAGTAACATATTTTCAATTAGAATAAATATGAAACTATCAACATAGCACAGTGTTTTGCTTTGTGTGCATATGTCTTATTTTAATTTATTATGTATGTATTTATTTGCTAGCTGTGGTATAACTAATAAAAATCAGTTTACTAACTGAAGGCTTATTTTTCCAGAACTCTCAGAGATTTGGCAAAAGAAATATATGTAGATCTATTATTGAGGGTTTTTTTCCCATTCTAAGGATGTACAAGTACAAGCTATTTCATAGAGATTTTTGACTCCAGAAGTCTAGTCCTCAGCCTCATCTCTTTTCTTGCCAAGGTCCTGGTGCTATTTAGATTCAGCATTTAGACACAGTTATTTTCAGTCAATATATATATGCCAGATGTACAGAAAGGAAAAGCTGGAGAAGTGCAGTAGGAACAAACTGACAGGAGACAGGAGACAAGAACTGACTCGAAGATCAATCCCTGAGCCCACCACCCACTCTCACAGAATCGCTTCCTTTTCTCTGTTTATGGCTGCTAAACTCTGAGAGGGAGTTATTTTCTTCCATAAAGCTATCAAAAAATAGCTTGAAAAGAAAATCCCCAGTGATAAAAACTGGTCATTTATTGAATAAGTTTGGTCATAATTGTAGGAGACTTTACACAACAGTGGAGGCAAATATGAGCTCATAATTCTGTGTGTACTTCTCTATCATCTGTGATACTGTTTTTGGAACCAAACTAATTATATTTAGGCATTGTATCACAAAGTCCATTTGTGCAAACCAGTGTTATGTGCTGAGTACAAAATAGATGAGGGGCAATTTTACACCTATTGTTTGGTGATACTATGTGATTTTATTTGATTCTTGTCGTGTTCCAGTGTGGGGAACTGTGAGGAGTTCTTTTAAAAATAGATGGTCTAGAATGAAATTAAGTCAACCAAGACAGCATTGTACCTGAGAACCATTTGTTGGTACAAACAAGCAAACAAAAAACAGAGCTGCCCTACTAAAGAGGGCTAGAAAAGACAGGAGGAAGGAAAATGGAAAAGGATGAAGGTGAGGGGAGGGGTAAGAGAGAGAGAGAGGGGAGAGGGGAGGGAGAGACACAAAGCAGGCATTAAGGCATTAGCACCAGAGGCAGGGACATGGAGGCAAAGCAGGCAGCACATTGGTCGCGAACACAGGGAGACAGGACAGATACGAGGGTGAGCAAGAGCCAGCGAGGGCAGGAGAGCCAAAAGGCAGGCTGAGGCCAGGGCAAGAAGCACGGGTCAAAAGACTGGAGCCTAGGCGAAAAAACAAGACTCAAAAGGCCCTCAGACTCAAACACCCCAAAAAACGGCACAAAACCCCCCCAGTCACCAAGCCCAAAGTCAAAAAGCCCCTGGCCAAAAAATAAGACTCTAAAAGCCCCCAGGAGCTTGTTGAGCTGGCCCCTCCCAAAGTCTCTCCTGCTGACAGGACACCATTGGCCCAGTCCAACCTTCCAATGCAGTCCATTGCTGGAGACGTTTCTCCATCTGATTGGAGAAACCTCTCTGGGGAGAACAGCATCCTTGGTGGTCTCCTGCAGACTGCCTGTCCCATGTGAGGTGTGAAATGGTGACCAAGCAAAGTCTCCCCAGGGACAAGGCATTTCTCCATCTTCTCCTGGCTGCCTCCGACAAGGTGGCACATGTGCGCCTCCTACCCAACCTGCCTCTGACAACCAGTATTGAGACAGAAATCAAAACTAAATTGGCTCCTCACAGTTCTTTAATATCATACATTAATATAGTGACATTTTGGACAGAGAAATAGATGTTGTGGAAAGAAGATGATGTTGACAAAATGTCTGACACTTGTTGGGACGTTTTATGTCTTTAATTTAAAGGCTGAATTTGTGGTGAATTTTCTCTTTTTTTGACAGCAGTATAATGACAAAAAAAGATAGCAGTGGAACTTCCGAGAAAGTATTCTGGAATCTTTGCTATCACCAAGTGATCTTTAAATCATAGAAAGTAAATCCCCTCCTTTTTCCACTACTTAGTTCTTCAGCTTATATCTACAAGAGTATATGAATTAGCGATCACTGCCTGTAGCTAACCTCCTCTGCGATTCATTTTGTTGGTTGGTTTTAGCATGTAAAAGAACAAGAAAAATCCACAGCTCTATCCTTCCAGGCACAGACTTCAGAGTACACAGTATTGCAAATTATTCTTCACTCCTGCTAAACATTGATCCAGAAGCCCTGAAATTCTAACACGAAAATCACAGCAATGCTCCAAGTAATTGCAACTGACAGGAGACAGCTCAAATGCAGGAATGTTCAGCTGGATGAGGACCAGAAAGCTGTATACCTTGCATTATCAAATTCCTACTCATTAGAGAACCACAGAATTAGATTCAATTCGTTATGCTGTTATTATTCTTCACTGGGGAAAAATGTTACAGATCTGCCTAGCTGGAGATAGATAGTAGGTATTGTAATATATCTTGATTGTATTTCTAGTATTTGGTTTTGGTTTTCACCAGGAATGTGTCTCATCTATATTTTCTTCAGGTGATTCACTCTCTTCCTTACAACTGATATAGTTCAACTTTGAAAACTGCATAAAATTTACCTACATGTGTGGGTGGCTAGGAATGTGAGACACATCTTTTAAATAGTTTTGTGGATGTATTTTACACTTCAGTGAGTTCCAAACATATTGCATTGTACTAGTTATGCTAAATATTGTACTGGGTTTTTCAAAGGAGATTCGTTTCATGCCTATTGTCAACTGGAATCATATCTTCCTCTGGCAGAAATTATACTAGAATCTGCAGTAGGCATGCTTATTATAGTTAACCACATACAGGCATTAATACACAAGGAAGAGAGGCTCCTTAACATTTGGAAAGCCAAGAAGAGAGTGGATATGTAAATAACATACTTTTGATTCATACTATAGACCAAATAATTGTTTTGATGCAGACAGAAGCACCAGGGAATTGGCTTATTAAAAATATCATCCAAAAACTAGCATAAAAGTAGTATGAATGAAATTAGGTATTCATTCATTCCCTAATTTTGTTTATTTTGAATACTTTTAATAAGAGAAAAAGAATTTTCAGAAGTATAGAAGATATTTTTAATACTATAGGTATCCACAGCAGCTTTAACTTGTAATTGAATCCAAAGAGCATCTTTAGTACTGAGTATTGATATTCATCTTCCCAAGTGATGGTGTCCACATGACTCATACAGTGCCATTCTGCTTTAGGTATGGCTGTCCTGGATTGCTTGGCTGGGATTCTTACACTGCCATTTGAGCTCAGGAGAGAAGGCATCTGTACACAGAGTGGTGCTCATGTACTTGATGACTATATAAGGGGAAAAAAAAGTATTTCTCTCAGCTCTAAAGAGAATCTGAAGGAATGGGATTGGTCACAAGTTGGTTCTAATCCTCAAGCTCTTTTGATTTTGGGGTGAATACTGACTTAACAACCAACTCATATAATTCATTCTTCTTCTATGTGGTCAAAGAAAAAAGCAGTCTGTATGTTTTTTGAACATAATTTCTTTTTTCTAAAGACCCCTCAACTTTTTGACCCATTTAGAAAGAGATCCAAAAACCAGGTCTGTGTTTTCATGGATTCATAGCAGACTGGCTATATTTGGTCATGTTCTATCTGGTCACAGATCTTCAATCCCTTTCTAAGAAATGTGAAAATTTCTTGCAAAATCCCATATCCTGATAATTGTTTCCTGGAATAGGAAAGGGTTTGAATCCCTCAAGCTGAGACTTGAATTCTACTAAAATCTGTAATGTAATGGATTCACATACTGTGTCTTTAAGTAAGAGATGTTACAACTTTCTTATCCATATAAATAAAATCTATGCTGGTTTTAACCCAGTGAACAGCAAGTATTGGAGGTTTCAGGAGACCTGGAATCAGAAATGCCAGCTGTAGGAGGTATGATATTTGTATAAAAACACTCAAGCCTGATAACTGACAGAGATGTTCTTCTGAAAAAAAATTCAACTTCTGATAATGAAGAAGTTATACAAATCAGCGCCTTTAGACCAGATTTGGCAGTGTCCTTTTCCTGAGAATTTGTGGCTGAATATGTCATTAAATCTGTTCTTTAATATTTTGTACAATTGTTTGTCTCATTTTCATTCAAGTAGTAATGCTGGGTGAAGCTCAGATTGATTTCTTTTTATTCAAAACTGTCTGACAGCCTTTGAATACAGACAATATTTTATGTAAATGGTTCATTAACCACTAACCGAATTACAGGCTTTGGCTCAAATTCCGACATGTCCATTATTACAAAAATATCTTTCATAACATGAAGACAAAAGTAATGTCAAATCTAGAAGAAGGTATGCAAATAATTTGCAGATGGATCAGAAAACAAATATTTAATGGTGTTTCAAAACCCTGGTATTCTGTCCACAGAATTGAAAATCTTCCTTATCATTTTCAGTATCACTTTTTGTAATTATAACTCTTTAAAATTTAGGAAAATTAAAAAAGCTAGTCTTTTGACTTCTATGTGTTTGATCACAAACGGTAAAAATAATATAATATTTCTATTCTGAAAGATGTACTGACTCCAATGTTATTTTTTTGCTTTTGTTTCATATGTAGCATTTCAACACCTCTAAACACCTGCTTTATTTTCATAGATCTTTTCTACTTTGAAAGATATACTCTTGCTTTTGATTTCAGAGTAAATATTTCTTTCAACCTAATTTGTAAATTAGTTCTTAAGCTGAGCAGAGGATAAGAAACCTTCTATTAACATATTTTCTTAGTAACTTGAAATCCAGTCTTTGAAAAAAATAAAAAAATATTCACATATTCAGCTGTGTTTCAGAATTCCATAAAATGGCTAAATGATTTATAAGGTTCTTTGTCATAAGCTTATTTAGAATAATTTAGACTCTGAATGTTCTAATTAGCTGTAACTGTTTGTTTTGTTAAATTTGATATAAAGTTTGTTATTCTCTTTTACATAATTATACTGTCAACAGTCTGATCTCTTACATTTTTATATGATGAAAGTAGCTATTAAGAAAGATCATTTTATCAAAGAGAGGCAAAAATGGAAAATGTTTTTGCAGTAATTTAACATACAAGGAAATTAATGTGGTTTTCTTACAGCTCTGTAGTAGAAAGCTTAAGTTGTTTATCTAACACAAATATTATTGCATCATATTCAATATTATTTTTTTCTCCCTTGAACACTCTAAGGAGACTTTTGTGGGTAGATTATCAGCGGCTTAGGTCTGTCTGGTTGTTGCTGATTTTTAAACTGTGTTTGTACTTTTGCAGATGTGCCATCAAATCCGTATGGAGTACGAGTTTTAGAGCTGTCACAAACCACTGCCAAAGTTTCCTTCAATAAGCCAGATTCACATGGAGGTGTGCCCATTCATCACTACCAAGTGGATGTGAAAGAGGTAGCCTCGGAAACGTGGAAAATAGTTCGCTCCCATGGAGTTCAAAGTAAGTATAAAAAAAATAAATTTAAGTATTTTGACTGAGATGAATTGTCTAAGGAAAATGCTCTAAGTATTTTTTAACTGTTCTTTATTTGTCTTAGTCCAGTAGCTGTATCTCTTAGTACAGACTTCTCTACACCAGTTTGAAATAGTCCTGCAACTTTGTAAAAGTAAAATGTTCGTTTAAAAAAAAAAAATTTACAATTGTTATCCATTTTTCATGTCCAGCCAAAAGCCAGGTTTTGAACCTATACATTTAATAGAGAGTAGAAATGACATTGCATTTGAGAATGTGCATAATGTATGCAGCTAAATGAATAATTTTAAGTAAGCTGTTATATCATATTTAATCCTGGACACTAATTACTGATTTTGAGCTACTTAGTAACTTTCTACAGACTTGTTAATGTTCAAAATACCTGTTTCAAAAGCATATCATGTTTGTTCAATAAACATTAAATGCCCTCTAAAAGGGTGTTTACTTGCATGTCTCTTGGCAGAAAAGAGCATAAGCCTCCCCAAACAGACGAGAGTTCTTTAGGCCCCTGATGAGTTGGGGAATTCATACAGAGTAATGTTAACTCTTGTATCCAAGTACACTTTTTGGTATTTTCAGTCCTCCTTAAGGCAGCCTCAACAGTTTTCTGATTAATACTTCACCACGTAAAGGGTGTTCCAGTGGTCAGCAGAGTAACGGGAGACAAAATGTTGCAAATCTAATGTGTGTTCTCTCTTTCCCTTTCACATACTATAATACAAAAATTCTGCACTAAACTGAACGTGTTCAAAATTACAGAATTATTTCAAAGAAACATATAACGAACATTTAGTTAATATGTTCATAAAAAAAAGGTTTATAACTCCTTATCTTTTGTTTTTCTTAGCTCAACACAGTAACTGTGTGTATAAATGTAATAATGTAAATCATAATAACATTCATTTTATTCCAGTAAAGCTTGAATTTCTCTCAATACTAGAAGATCTAAAGAAGAATGTGCCTGCCCTCTATTTGCAGTGCAGGCACATTAATGGATATTGGTGTACTTCTGTTTTTTTCATGCAATGTTGCAGATCAAGTTAGAGACTTTTATTCTCATAGCTACTTCCTTCAATGAATTTGCAATAATTGTTTTCTGATATGAACTATATTGAATAGTAAAACCTGAAGTGAGCAGTCTGCATAGTAGGGTGCAAGGTACTCAAATGAGTAAAAACCCAGTGACTACAGAGTCATTTAGTCAATTACACATTTTGAATTTGATTTCATTGTAAAACCAGAAGAAACACATGTCCTCAGTGTTAAATTTGCAAAAAATTTATTCACCTTACTTCTTATAAAACTTTCTTTCCTATTATTTCCGTTGCTGGGAAGTTTATTAAAACATTAATTGATTACAGTAGGAAAGATGTGTAATTTGACAGACCCTTGTTACTAGAGTTGGCTGGGGCTGCCTTCTTCAAAAACTCACTTTCGTATTGAAACATTCTTTCAACATTGGGTGTTGTTGCTCACTTCGGAGATTTCTGTATAACATGAATTGATCTTGGAATCATTTTGGTCCAAGACTTGTTTGAATTCTGTGGTTCTAAAATTGGAGTAGAGTGACAGGTACAAATACCTGCAGTCCTTATGCAAATGTTATGACCATGAAGGAGATTGTGAGCATTTCGGATCTCTGCTGCCACTCCTACTCATATTAAACATTTATTTGGCAGAGAGCTGCATTACTTCCTGCATATGGTCATATTATTCCCCACATCCTCCTTTGTATACTTTGCTCTCCTTTTTCACATGGACAATTTTAGGGGGTATACCATCTTGCAAGCATGTGTTGTCCTCTTCATTTCATTGTCTCTTAATTGTCTGCCAAAAGATTTTGTTGAGAAAACAAAATAGGTGACACTTATGATTTTGGACATATTAAAGACACCTCTTAAAAGCATATGTTACCAAAAACTACTCCAAGTGACGACAAAAATGAGTAAATATGAATACAACCTGAAAAGCCATCTTTGTCTATAAAGAGTCATCTAGTAAATACATAAATATTGAAAGGGCAGTGGGCAATATTAAAAATTAATACTACATTCAGAATTAATTCATTATGTTTTCTGAAATCTCTACTGATATACCCCTGTATAGAAAGATTGAGACTACATATCCTATATTTCTCTGAATTGCTCTGTGAACTATTTTAAAAATCAAAAACTACTTCAGATTGTCAAACATTTACTAAAGAGAAGACATCTTGTTTTCATAAATCTTATTAAGCTACATTATATAGTTGTATAGCGTGATTAAAAGTGACCTGGCTTCATTTATCATAAGTCCCTGCAGATATTCTATAATAAATTGAAAACTTGTTCTATTTGTGAAGTACTATAGGGCCAAACCGGAAAGCCAAAACATGTTAGCAAAGCACAAACGTAGCAATCCAGAACAGAAAAAGCTTTTGTGAAATGGAAGTGTCAAATAACAAAATTAGTGTCCTTTTTTAAAAAGGAAATGTTGCTAAATTTAAATGGAATCCTTCTGGAATATTGAGCCTTTGCATGTTTCCTGGACATTCAAAAGGTTTTAGCAATTTTTCTAAAACATCAATTTAAAATTCTCTTCATTTATATTTTATCCTACTTACAGTGTTAAGATAACCTTGAGATACTCTCTCCAAAATCCCTATTTTCAATTCCTGAAATATTTATCGAAGAAGCTTTTATTAGTGTGAAGGCGCTATTTGGTTTTGTTTTGTTTTGTTTTTTTCTTTCAGCTTTTTGAGCCATTTAGGATACTTTATTAAAGGGTAATAACAGATACATGGTCTTGGGACAGTTTCTGATTGGGTTTAAGTAATGAGAATCACTTTCCTAGCATGCCTCAACATCATCTCAGCTAAGAGGAGGATATTTAGAATGCAATCAGTTTTCAGTATTACCATTTGTAGTTGGATCATCATAATTTCCACACTCAGGCAATATTCCTTAATGGAAACAAAACCACTTTTTCCATCTGTTCACATTTTAGGGACGGTTTATCGCTAAGGTTCAGATATAAATGGTGTTTACACAGGAACAGATAACTGCTTGCACATCTCAAGTGGTGGTGCATACATAATGCATGGGCCATGATTTTTTCCTAATATTAAGTGACAAAATATTCTGAAATTTTACAGGATGGTTATTTATCAGTCAGATTTAACTCAGGAGGGGTAAAACTGCAGACCTTTCTTGCCACAATGTACAAAATGTGCAAATTCCAAAAAACACCATAAAGGGAAAGAGACATAAAAATTTACATGCAGGAAAATGTTGTGCCTGGAAGACTGTGAGAATTCCAATACAGGGTTTTTCAAGGCTAAACTGTCTTCTGCTCCCTCTCTGCTGTGACTTAAAAGAATAATGCAGTCTTCACACCACAACAAAGAACCATAAAGTGATAAAATTAATGAAAAATGCTTTTTAAAATTAAACGAGCCTCATGGAAATGTGGCTACAGAAGCAAGTTTATAAATTAAGCATTAATAGGTGATTAATAGGTGTTTCAAAAACTTCTTGAGAAGAATTGCTCCTAGTGCTAGCAAGTTATTAATTTTCATTTGCTAATGATCCAATAGCTATGTATAAAACCTTTTACAACTAAGAATATAATTGTTTTATTTATATGAAAATCACAATAGATGCTTATCAAAGTTGTTAGGTATTCCTTTGTAATCAAACATCCAGTAAATACAAATAAGTTTAATCAGGATGATTAAGCAGTATGAAGTAGATTCTATGCAAATGCAGTCTACAATTCTCTTCATTTGCCATTTTCTTCAAAAAAATTCCTCTAAAGGTGACTTTTGTCTCAAACTTTACTATTTTGAGCTGTTTTCAGGTAAGGAGAAAATTCTAGTCTTGGAGCTGTAACCAGGAATATCTATTTCCTTGTTTTCTCCTCTTTGTCTTTTATAATGAAGATTTCATTTGAAAGTCTGTGCTGATTGCAGCTATTGAAGCAGAGCACAGAAAGTGAAGCAATCATCTGATACACCAATTTATGTCTATTAAGGGATTTAATATCATAATTAACACTCTCATAAGTCAGCAAGAGATCAGGGATCAAATGGCAGTGAGATTTTTTCCTCACTTTTTAGGTCCTCCTCTGAATATGAAAATAGTTTTGTTGAAGGCTACCAGCAAATCCAACTTTACAGTGGAGTTCTCTGTGGACTGGAGTCCCAAGGGGAGTGGGTGAGCAGGGAACAGTCCCCTCAGGGCCCAGACATTTATGATTCTGTCAGAAGTGAAAAGAAAACCACTAATCTTGAAGTAGCAGAAATGCTTATAGTAGTTGAAAGATTAATTCTCCAAGGAGAGTTTGCATCCTTTCACCCAGGGAGGTGGTAAATCCCTGAGTGTGGGAAGGTGCCCATCCACCATCAGCAAGTGAATAACCAGGGGTTTTGAGCATTTGCCAGCCTTTCTTTCTTCTGTAGGCACAAAGAAACCAGTGACAAGGTGTAAGATACCTGTGCTGGGAAAAATCACCTTATCACAATCCTCTGTACAATTTTGTTTTTGAAGAAAGGATATTAACTGATGTGTTTCTGTCTAATCAACAAAGAATTAATAAGAAAAAGCCTCCTTTATTTTTTCTGTTTTGTGCAACATTGACTTTTCCAAGGAAGAAACAAGATAGAGTCTCTGAAATTCAGTTCTTCACATTCAATCCCTCAGAAAGTACCACTGGTTTAACTCTAATACAGAAGCCATCAAGGTCTTGTTTTGTCTTGATATCATTAGTAATTCTGGTTTACAGGGAGCAGATAATGCATTTGTAAAAATTAGCTTTTACACAAATCCAAACCACTGTGGAAGTGAGCTTGAAACCTGAAAAATGTGCACTCTCTGAAAACATTTGAATGTCTTCAACAGGAATACAAAACACTTTATTTCCTTTGTTCTTCAATTTACAGGTAGACAGATAAAGATTTTTTTTTTTTTCCCAGAGCATTATATATTTCTGAGTGAAATACCAAGAAAAAGCAGTCTCTACATTTCTAGTACTACTCAATTTGCTGGTGATAGAACAACATTAGGAATACATTAAACATATTCAGATTACTGTGGAATTTCACCTCTGGCATAGGTGGATGGCTGGCAGTCTTAGAGAAGAGAGATACACATTTGGGAATTTGTGGAGCCAGTACACACACCCACACTTCCACACACATCCCCCACCTTTGCTTCCTCTAAACTACTTGTGTTTGGAAATTCTCAGATTCCAGATCAGAGTTTCTTTTTTTTTCCTATTTCTAGGTATTTTTCTTGTGAATTTTTTAGGCAAAAATTTAAATTTATTAATTTTTTAATTTTTAAAAATTCAATCATTTATGTTTCCTATAAAAACTTAATAAATTTGGAAGACTTATTGAAGCAAGACTTCTCATTCATTGAGTTTAGAGACATTTGAGGAAGGTTCTAGTTTTCCTGAGTTTCTAATGCTAATGTATAATGCCTAGATAATTTAGAATTTCTTGAATCAGGAACAATTATATCAGCGTGAAATGACTGGATCATAAAAATCAGAAACATGTCATCTCATTTATTTTTCTGTGAAACAAAAACCCAAACAGAAAAAAACATAAAAGCCCCCAAACCAAATCAACCAAACACAGACCCCCCTAAAAAATGCAAACCAAGCCAAGCAACACCACAAGCTCAAAGTCTCTGAACTTCAGTAGCATATATAAGTCTTGGCATTTTTTTTCACGAGATATTCTGTTGAGTTTCAACCCTTTTAGTGAAATTATCTCTGGAATTATAATTTAGCTCTTACAGGATACTAGTATAAAATAATTTCTACAATAGACAAATTATATAAGCTAAATTTATACATACATTTCCAAACTTTGGAGTAGAAAAAAGAAAGGTAAAGAAAATCAACATGTTATACAAGATGTTTTTTGAATCTATATCTATGTTTTGTATTTCAATGGTCAAGAAAGTTTTTTTTATATTAGAGATTCTTCTTTGGATGGCAGAAAGCAGAAACTTTACAAATAATGTGCCAAGTATAACACTATTCAATAGTAAAAGTGTTACTTGTAAATATATTTCATGCAGTGATATCAAAATATACGAAAGGTAATTTATCAACATATGTTTATGTTTCTTTAGTGACTATTTTATTGACGGAGACAATAATTTTTGAAATCTTGTGATAGCATAATCAGACTATGAACAAGAAGAAGTGAAATATGTTTTTTACAATTTTCCATTTTAAGGCAAAATGAAAGGATGAAAAATATTTCTAGCTAAGAAATGTTGAAATATTTATTCTTTCTGGAAAAAAGACAGGTGAACAAGTCGCATTATATTACTTTTCTGAAAAATAAACACAGCATAAGGAAAATGGAAATATATGGAAATCGAAGAATAATAAATTTAAGATTTTAGTTTCAGCTAATAAGGAGTTATCCAGTTACAAGCACTAATGCAAATACTTGCTTTCAACATAACTTCAGTTTTTTTCTCTCTGGGTTTTAACAACTTATAGCTCAAATCTGAAATAGCTAATTCTTTGTAATTTCACATTCAAATCTCAGCAGGTTCTGTTTACTTCCTTTTTCATCTGAGTACACTACATTTAATGTACTTAATGAAATTCTAGAATAATTTAGCTTCCTAAATTCCTAAAGGTCCCAAAAGGATCCTTGTCAACATCAGTTCCAACTCCCCCATATTGCAGCAGGGCCAAATTCCAAGTTTTGCTAGGGCTTTGCACTGACTTATAAATGTCTCTGTGGATGGAAATTCCATATTTAGCAGTTTGTTTGTGAAATGAGTGGTTTTTTTCAAACCAGGTCCTGTCTCTATTATTTTATTCACATACATTTAACTGGATTTTAAAATGCATTACAGAAGATAGGAGTTTTCTCTTACCCAAGGCATGTTCTTAAATTACTGTGCTGTGTGGTCTGCCTAGTACTGCTGCTCCTTTTACTACACATGTCCTTAGAGTTAGAAGAGGTTATATACATTCCTGTGTTGATGAGGTAATCAAAACTTGAAATCCTCTCCCTCTGTATTGTGCTATTTAGTTTTGAATTGGCTATACTAATGAGAAGGTACTGATGATGTAGGCAACTCACAATGAAAGTTCTTAGTAAAAAAACCCAAAAAAGGTTCCATTTCCTCTTCTACATTTATATTAATATTTAACATTCCAGACTCTGAAATGGTGTGGCGTGTTTTGGTTTTTTTGGGAGGGGGCAGGGGGTTAGGGTTTTGGGGGATTTTGTTTTTGTCTGTGCAGATGAGGTTTTTGGGTAAAACTACTAAACTTCATTTCTGTCCTTAAGCAGGACATTTTGGTGGACATCGTATAAAACAGACATTCTTTCAGAAGACTTCAAAATTTTATTGAATCATAGAATTATAGACTGGTTTGGGTTGAAAGGGATCTTAAAGCTCATCTCATTCCAAACCCTCTGCCACAGGCAGGGACACCTTCCACTAGACCAGGTATCTCAGAGCCACATCCAGCCTGGCCTTGGACACTTCAAGGGATGGGGTGTCCACAGCTTCTCTAGGAGACTTGTGCCAGGGTCTCACTGTCCTCATAGGGAAGAATTTCTGCATAGATTTTACCTGAGATTTCAGAAACACCACTATGGCAGAAGATATTCTTTCCTATTATAAAACAAAGCAATTGCTATCTCTTGTTATTGAAATTGAGAGGAAATTTAATAGACAGATTAGTGAATTCACATGAATTACCTCTTAGGTTGCAGATTTTGTATTTACTGCTTCTTTTGTACTAAAGCATGAAAGTACGTACCCCACTGATTGCTGAAACAGTTTCCAGAGTAACAATACTTAACCATTAAACCAGGAACACTTTCAAATAGATTCCTGAGAGATACAAATCACATATAATTAAACAATTTTCCTAATAAGTATAATGATTAAGGAGAATATATCTGTATAATTTGTAGATCAAACAGAGATAAACTGAAAATAGCTTGGTAGGCTAAGTCAGCACTCAAAATTACTTTCAGAGTTGAAAATCTTCAAGGCAAAATTCATTAATTTCTACTGCAAGCTGCAAAAGCAGAAGGAAAAATGCCTTCATCAGCCTGTCCCAGGGGGAAAATATATCTTGAAACATTTAATTCCTTGTCATATCTGTCAAATTTGACTCGCTATGGCATGAATTGTGATCACATTCAGTTCAACAATAACAGTTAGTATTCATGAGGAGTGCTTATGCCTTCTGGAATACTATGTATGTACACCACAAATCTAGAAGTACCTGAAGACTCAGAGGTTTTTTTCTCTGTCAAATGATGGCATAAGCCATTCAGAAAAAAAAATCTGTGTTGTGATTTGAGCTTTAGGATATGGTTCTTCATTTGACATGACTGTTAGGCAGGCAGTTTAAGAACAGCAAACTCATGGATCAAAAACCCCTGTAGAGCTAGACCCCAAAAATATATTGTTGCTTTCTACCCAACTCTTTTTTTATTATGTCATATTTATTATCACATTGTCAAATTGACTAAAATTAGTGTTTTCATTTAAGAAATTGTCAATTTTCAGTAGGCAATAATTGTTAATATTTTAAAAAAAAATTTGGGGATCATTCCTCTTATCACTTAATATACTAATGATACTAGTGATAAGCCTAAACTCTTTTTTTTTCAAAATAAACTGAGTACTTAGTTTGATTCAAAAATAGTTCTCTTAACTTAAAACCTGCTTTGAAATTACAAAAAGGCAGGAATTACATATATATATCTATACATATACTATTAAGCTATAGTGTTGTAAGACCTGATACAAATCACATTAATAAAAAGTGCTTAATTTTTTTTAAATCTTAATTCTTGGCATAAAATGGCATTATGCCATTTGCCAATAAAATTTTCAATGGAAAGTTGTCATAAAAAAAAAAAAAGTGAAAAAATTAATGCAGTTTTATAACTACTATAGGCTATAAATAAATGCGAGGACAAAGACCACTTTTTATCTAATTTATTTTGTGTATTTGCCTGCATGTAAGAAAGTTATTCAGCTCTTTAATTCTGTCTCTATACTAATTTTGGCCTTCATCCAAATCTTTGCTGTAAAAGTCTCTTGTGGTTGAAAAGGTTGAACTGTAAATAAATGTCTTGAACGAAATTATATGGATGGATTAGAGAGACTGGAAAGTGAGAAGTGTAAAGGGAAAATGATGTTTAAACATTTCAGGTTTTTATACAGATCTGAAATATCAGGAGAATGAGATGTACTTTTCACATTTAAAGGTGAATAAAATGTCATGAGAAGTGAAGAGAATCCAGACAATTTACTGCACAGCATGAGTTCATAACTAAAAGCAACTGAGTTTTATGCAGATATAACCACTGTATGAACTTACTCTTTTTTTCCTTGTAATTGCATTTGGTCAACCAGTCAAAGCTCATTGCTTTGTGCTTTATGATTTTCTTAAGACACAGACCTAAAAATCTGTAGGAACAAATGGAAGATTACAAGAGTAATAAATATTTTAGTAAGAAATTAAATGGTGAATCAGTCATTCCAAATGTATTTCACCTGGTGCTGTTGTGATAACTCTGGTCTATTTTCTATTTAGACCCTTCAGGGTCTAAATAGAAAATAGACCTTTTCATAACTGCAGACTCTCAAGTAAATTTATGGTGAACAGCTGATCTGATCTAAAGGTCTTGCTGACGTGGCTTGTAAAGATAAATCTTGTTAAGCAAAGAGTGATGCAGTGCAGTATTGGGTATGAATAACTGATAGATGAGACACATGGTGCAGCTGCAAATTTTGCCTTTCAAGTGTATTGTTTTAATCCACATTTATTGTACATTGCTTGTCTACTTAGAGAAGGATAAGGGACATTTATGGAATATTTATGTGTATATAAACTTCTGCTGTACTTTGTAATACAAAATAGAGAAGTGCTCCAGGATGACAGAGTATTCTTTAGGTATTTTCAAGGTCATTGAAAGACAGAGTGGTTATGAATAGAGCTCTCCTTCAGCCACATACAAGAATGAGCAACAGAACAATAGCATGGCCCTATCTGTATTACATTTCACAATATCTTTAAAATAATCTCTTTTTATGACTTTTTTTCTGTCTTCCCATTTATTTCTTCATTGGTAAGAAATAAATTATAGTATACACGAGTAGGATGGGGATGAGGAACAAAGTTTAGAAATTATCTTTGCATGTAAGAAGCAAAAGAACAGTCCTTGAAATCGTTATTCAGGTCATCCTTGAGGTCCTTCTGTTTACAGAGTAGGGAATATTAGGAAAGACACATTCGGGATCATGAAAATGGCCTCTGTGGAGATAGCAGAAATAAGGAGCTGCTTTATTCTTTTTTCACGTGGTGGTTAGTCTTCTGCCAGCTCCTGAACTGAGTAACAGAGAGAGTAGACTTTCTTTTCCTCACACTTTCAATGCTCCAGACATGAAAAGTGCATGGCTTAGTGGAGTGAAAGACAGAAGTCCTGTGTCAGAACCTGCTTCTTAGGCAGCTCCAAGGCTGCAGCAACTTAAGTGAGAAAAATCATACATATTTTACATATTCTATTTATTACTGTTAGGAAGTAGAATTAAAGTGAAATTTAAAATGTTGGGATTTTAAATAGCAGTCTTAATTGAGAGACAAGTCTTGCTAACATATATGAATTTACCTATGAAAAATTCTCTGCTTCTCTAAGCATAGTATTTAAAATATTCATTCCTTGTGTTCTCAGGTATTCCTTTGGCTTACCATTAAGAACTTCTGAATTCTCAACATCTGTTTTGTTTCACTGTAAAAATACTGATATATTTGTAGTAAGGGGCAGTTTAGGTCCATCTGGTTAAGGAAAGCCGTATCTAATTTGTATATAATAACACAGTACAGTTTTTTAACACGATAAGAAAACTAGTGAATTGTATTTTGTTACACAAAACATCCTAAATATGTTGTAATGCCTCATAGAAAAAATAAATTGTAGCTCTGCAGAACTTTGCTGAAAATAGGAAGTAGGTGCAGTTGTTAGAAATCATTATTTTTTTAGACTTTGGAGGCATTTTGGCCACAACAACCCCCTGGAGTGCTACAAGCTAAGGCAGAGGGGCTGGAAAGCTGCTGAGAGGAAAAGGACATAGGGGTGCTGGTTAGCAGTGGCTGAACATGAGCCAGCAGTGCCCAGGTGGCCAAGAAGCCCAGTGGCACCCGGCCTGGATCAGCAGTGGTGTGGCAGCAGTGACTGTGCCCTGTGGTGGGTGGACACTGGTGGGACCACACCTGGAGTCCTGTCCAGGTCTGGGCCCCCAACTGCCAGAAGGACACTGAGGGGCCAGAGTGTGTCCAGAGAAGGGCAGTGGAGCTGGGGAAGGGTCTGGAGCACAAGTCCTGTGAGGAGCAGCTGAGGGAGCTGGGAGTGTTCGTTCTGGAGAAAAGGAAGCTTGGGGATGAATTTATCCTTCTCTACAACCCCCTGAAAGGAGGTTGTTGCAGGTGGGGGGGCAGTCTCCTCTCCCAGACAATTAGTGACAGGACAAGGGGACACAGTCTTAAACGGCAGCAGGGGAAGTTCAGGCTGAACATCATGAAGAATTTATTTCATTCAAAATGTTGTTAAACTTTGGAACAGACTACCCATGGAGTGGTGATGGATTTGGCAGCTGACAAAGTTGCAATCATTCAGAGCTTGGACTCGATCTCAGAGGTCTTTTCCAACTGAAGTGATTCTGTGATTTTTTTGTTGTTGTTTTTTTTTTCTTTGGGCTTTTTTGTTGGGGTTCTCTTTTGTTGTTGTTTTTTTGTTTGTTTGGTTTGGTTTGGTTTCATTGGGTGGGTTTTTGGTTTTTTGGGGTTTGTTTGTTTGTTTGTTTGTGGGTGTTTTTTTGTTGTTGTTTTTTGATTAAAAGAGAATATATTTAGCCCAATAATGAGTGACTAGTTCAGGATAAGTTGCTAGTTTAAACCTGAGTTTCACCTTGATGTATTAAATCAGTCACCAGGATCTTCAGATGAAAAACTATGTGGATTTACTACACCATGAACTAGTGTATACACTAGTATCCCAGGTGCACCACGGGAACTAGTGTGGGCCTCTTGCTTAGAAGATACAGCTTTTTTTCTGCTGTGAATTCAGAAGCCTACCTCACCTTCTGCCCAGGATCTTTCAGTAACAAAGAATTCATGGATATAGTCTTGAATGTAGGAGACCATTTTCAACTCCAACTTTGTGTTGCAAATTTCAGATGGGATGGAAATCACAATAGGAACTCCACTGTAGGAACAGGAAAAAAAAAATGGGCAAGAAAAACTGACATGCCAGTAATTCTTTCTGCCCTACAAGGGAGAGTGAGAGATTCTAGCTTCTGCCATGAATGAAGTAGACTGGGATAGTATTGGAAATTACCAATATTGCTGAACGAGACATGCCTTGGCTTGTCTGGCCCCTGCTGCCAACTGTGGTGTTTCTCCCAAGACACTGTTTGGCTAGACGTGAGTCACAGCTGGGCACGTGGGGACAAGCCCAGGCATGCCAGAGCTCCAGTGCTTGTGGCTGGAGCTTGCTGTCAGGAGAGGGTCACTCCTCAGGCCTCCCTGAGCTGGAGAAGCTTTAAGGCAATGGTGAAGGAAGGAGTGGGTCGTGATGAAGGGTTTTAATCCAGAGGTTTTATTCTGGGCTGCATGGCCTCTGAATCCTGCAACAGCTCCACCAGAACTCCCGAGTGTGTGCTGCTCTTGCCTTTTTACCCAGGGAAGAGGGGAAGGGGAGGGAACACAGGGACCACCAACCAGGTACGGGGGAGGAGGTCTCCAGGGAAAAGGACACCTGGATGTGCCAATGACACCCAGGGAAGGAAAGCATCTTTTGAATCTGTCCAATCACTCGATGCTCCTCTGGAATTTCTGGGTTGATAGACAGTGCCCAGCAGGAGTCAGGGTGGGGAAAGGAGAGGTGATTGACACACATGGGGAAAGACTGGGGTAACTGAGGCAAGCCATAACATCACACCACAACAGGATAGGATACAGTTCGATTTATACAACTGAGGAATGAGAGAAAGTGATATAGCTGCAGCAAGAGTAGAGGAAAGAAAGGTATACATTCATAACTAACTCTTGCCTCCCTCCTCAAAGTATATGTCCTTCTTCAGTAATCCAAGTTAGATTCCAAACTGTGATATAAAACAGGGACTACATAGTAACATTGCCCACAAGCTAACTATGAACATGTTTTTGTTGTCTCTTAATAAATGATCTTGTTTTATTTTCTGGGTTGTCTCCCATTAACATTATTTTCAGCCTTGAAGGGTATTCAAAAATAGAAAAAAAAATAGGATAAATGACAGTGTAAATCATCTTAATAAGGGCATTGAGATTACAACAGTTATTCCTTTACTGCATTTTGTAGTATTTTTTGCTCAATGAATAAAATATTACTTACTTAGATGTCTTAATTCTGCTGTCTTTCTGTGTTCATATTGCCAATGTAAGTTTGGTGTATTCAATGGCCTCAAATTTTGTCTTACGGGTCAATTTTAAAACTAGTCTCTACAGAAAGTAAATTTGATTAATGAAAATGTTTAACTTAATCAGGTTTTATATCTAGCAGTATAATTTGTGCTAGTAAAATCGCAGCAATTATAGTGACATAAATATTTAACAATGAACCCTGCTGAGAACATTAGTCATATGTTAGAAAGCATTTTGAACAATACTTTCTTTTCACATCATGAAGGGAATATCTGGTGGAAGTCCAAATCCCCATTGATTTCACTGCATTCATTTATTTTTTTTTCATTAAACTTTTTAGTATAGTCCTTTTCAAGTGTCTTGCTGCTTCTCCAAGCAAAATCTTACCATTAAAAATTGTATAACAGTTTTATAGCAGAGAGCAACATGTTCCAAGAACCAAGAAAATATTCCCCTTTAATTTATAGAATTGGAAAATTTGGTTGGCAGGAATATCTGGTATTTATCTGGTCTGACCTCCTGCTTGAATCAAGGCTACTGCCAATCTTAGATCAGATCAGGTGCGATTTTGTCTAACTCAGTCTCAAGTCCCAGGGATGGAGATTATTCACCCTCTTGTCTTGGAATAACCTGTTTCAGTGGTTCATGTTTCTCCCAGTGTATCAATATTTCTAATACCTGGTCTGAATGTGCAAAAAAAAACAAAATTGCAGTCACTTTTTCTAAGGACTGTGCTGAAGTTCACCAGTCTCCATGAAATCCAGAATTTGTATTGACTAAATTAATGCTTCTAAATGCTGTGATAAGAAGTTGACTTCATTTTTAAAGATTTGGTATTAAGCAGCTGGCTTGGTCATCATAAAGGTAGTCAAAGAAATATATAAATAAAAACTTGGAGAAAGAGATATTAAAGAGTGTGTGTTTTAAATACAAATTCCATTGTAGTGTTGATGGGCAACAAAATCTGTCAGAGCTAGATCCTGGTTGCACATAATTGCTGATAGGATGCTAATCAGTAATCAGTACAAGTGGCAGCATTTTTTCATGAAATATTTGATTTTATTGTCCAATTAGTATAACAGAAAAATTTGAAGAAGATATCAAGATGATATGGTCTATTTTATCATTTGAAGTACAAATATTTTTTGTAACCCTATAACCTAAAAATAATCCATGCATTAAATTTTTATTTTTTATTTTTAATACTGCATAGGTGATTTATTTTGCAGGGGTGTTTCTGTTCTGAATAAAGCTGTGGAAAATTTACTGATATTATGATCTATCTCAATAGATTGCTTTTGTTCCAGGAATGTTTTCTTTTTTTCCCTGTGTGCTCTGCTGTTATTCTGATTAAAATCAAGTTGAAGTAAGAGGGTTTTTCAAATAAAAGAACTTCTAAAGCAAATGTATTCATTTTTATGCCTGAAGTTTGTTAAATGAAGAACCCCACCTTCTGGATTCATGATGATTCAATATATTATAAATTCTGTTGTCAATCCACAAATTTACTGTTTTCTAGGCACTTTAGTTAACACTCCTGCTTGCTTTATTTTTATTAATTTGTAGTACTGTGCATTTTGTAACTATGATTTTCCCATGGATTACTTAATCTTTTCTGACTAGGTTTTTTTTTTTTTTTTCAGTAGAAATAGGTATCAAAGAAAATTCCTGAATAGGGATGCTACTTTTGGTTCAGTTTGTATAGTGATATCTCAAAATTCAGCCCAGTAAAATTAAAAATTAAATACATGGAAGAAAGGAGCTTAACATGGTAATTGTGTTTTAATGTGTTATATATTAATATTGATAAACATATAAAAGCTATTTTTTGCCAAATGCATTTTAATGTCAGCTACTGAAAAGTGTTTTGCAAAGAAATTACTCATGTTAGTGAACATTAGGTTATATTAATTATACCTGATCTACTACACTGTGTACCTTTATTCCTGGGTTTTTATTTGTATTCACAGTTAAATAAATGTATAATACTTTTATTCCAAAATAATGTAATAATTATACATTATAGTGCAAAGAAAAATGGAAATTCCGGGAACAGAACCATTTTATCTTATTATTAAAATGGTGACATTTGTTTCTGGTGTTTTAGGGAATTACTTAAAGTTAGATATTGTGCTAATTTATTCCAATGATTTCACTGACAGTATGAGAGTTGCTATCATTATTTTTATTTCATAGAATGTGCAACTTGAAATATTTTCATTATTAAAGTTCATTTATTTGTATTAGCTGCATTCTGACAGTTATAGCCAGATGCTTGAATGAGTATTTATGAAATTAATTGTTATTTGTGCAAGGCAGACAGATGGAAGTGAGACAGCCTGGCTGTTTCTGCATATGAATTAACATTTTGTCTATTGTGTAGCAAAATCCTTTTGTTTTTTTCCCTGTATTTTTCCCCTGTGGCAATTTCTAACTTCATTCTGTCAATATTTCTGTGAGCTAACTAGAAAAAAAGGTTATATACTCTTCCTCCTACTGTGCAAACATATAGAATAAACAAAACAGTTGTTGCTCATCCCAGGAAGACAGATTTTGGGCAGAGTTCCTCATAGTCTGTGACATCTACAAGAGTCTCAGACATTTGTGCAGAACCATATTACGTTATCACCTTAAGTTTCTCTCTGCTGTCTTCCCATGACTTTTTCTCCTGCCCTTAAAAGAACACGAATCATCATCACAAAGAGAAACCTGTTTAAGCTTCATAAAAATGCTATTCATTTTTTCCCTCTGAAACAGATTCAGGTATTTCCAGGGGACTCAGTTTTTCCTTGAGAGTAGTAAAATAATGAGTAATATGTGCAGCAAAGTGCTGTTAAATCAAAACATTCCATTTATTAACAGGTACAGTAGTCGTGCTGCATACATCCTCTGCAGTAATATAGATTCAGATTAAAGGGAGAGAAGTAAGGGAAAAAAACCAAACCATCCTCCAATTTGTAATGCTTCTTTGACAGAAATTTCACTCTGCCGCCACAATCTCACATATATAGGAGTGAAGATGTTGTTTCAGCAACAATGTCTCAGCTACTTTGTTTCAAAATAAATTTACATCCTTCTTCAGTTACATCTGACATCCTCAAGGGATTGAATTTGGAACTGGAACAACGGTGTTCTTTGCAGCAGATACCTCTCCAATGAGATCAATGTAACAATGTGGTATTTCTGTTAATTAACCTCATATGAGATCCATTTTGGGATTAATGTAGAGGAACTGTACTGCTAGTTCCCCATACCTTCTTTTCCTTGGTGATGGTTTATGTAATATATCACAATTCTTGGAAGGTTTCTGAGGCAGATTACTTCAGTGAAAAGACAATTTATTATGCCAGACATTTTTCCTCTCATTCTGCTGTAATAAAGTAACATAAACAACCTACCCTGGATCAGAGAAGCAGCTGGGGAATTTTGTTTTGGTTTTACTGACTTGGATTTATGGTACAATTTATTTCACAACAAATCTTGTGTTAGATGTTGCTTTCCCGTGGTTCATTTTGTCAGCAGTCAAAATTCTGAGACAATAAAAGGAGCTTTTCTAGATGAAATGCTTGCAAGCTGTATTTTGGATAGCATGAGGTTCTGCATTTTTTTTCTATCGAACATATTTCTGTGGGTTTTTTCTGTACTGAGTTAATTTTTTCAATTTATTAGATTTGCTTGCAAATTACATGAATCTGTATAATAAAAAGAAGGACTTTAGTTAGTGTTGCTTAAACTTTAGGATTAACCTATCATCACATAGTAGGTTAAACTTAATATTTTATTCAGTAAAGTTTTATTATTTTCTGTTGCTGTGTTTCTTTTTAACTTCTATTTGACAAAATTAAAAAATCCCGACCAAACTAGCAACAATATTAGTGGCATATCTCATCAAGAATATTAATAATTTTGTATTAAAGCCTTAATATAGCATGCCAAACCAAAACAAATATACCTGGTAACTTCTTGTGTCATATTGTCCTCCAAGGCTACCTTGAGACTTAAAGCCTCACTTATAAATGGGTAACACTAAGCTCTGAGCTGTTATGCATCATGTTAATTTATTAATTAACTAACTTAAATTAGATTATTTAACTTGGAGAGTTCACGAGAGACTGTTCTGCTTTTCTTTCTTTGGAGTATTCCTTCCAAATCTACTCCTCAATCTAACCAGTCACTATTTGAATTATCACAGCAAAATCAATCCACAAAATTGAATGATCCAGCTAAAGCTTACAGATGCTGTGATTAGAAAGACAAAATCTATTGATATAACAGCTAGAATAAACTGGAAAATCTCAAATGATACTCTGAAAGAAGGGGATTTAGCTTTCAGTATATCTGGAAGTTGATATCCATCAATAAATATGCCAATGGCATAATGTAAACATATGGTATGCAGTGGACTGATTCTTTTCACATTTATGCACTGAATGTGAAAGAAATCAAAATATTCATTGTGCCCAGGACTATTTTCCTGTGAGAAAAATTTATTTGTATATGGAAAGAGGAATAAGCTGATTTTATACTTGAATAACAGAAACACACATTGTAAAAAAATAACAACTAATTTGTGAAGTATTTTCTTCCAATCTCTACTCCCAGCAAGCAGTGAAATTTTCATTTCTCTTACATTACTTTTCAGTCCCGCCCTTTTGTTACACTCTGTGGGACAATTTCTTAATCTTAATTACTCCAAGTATTGTTTTATAACTGGAGTATGTGTTCTAATCCAGAATGGTTCTTTGTTTTCAGAAGGAAGTAGTTATTATTTTTCCTACATATATAATATATACACCTCACACCATCAGTGATACAAATTTGGTCCAGTTTTTGAGGACATATTACACTAACAGGTATGTCTGGGTTAATTCCACAAATGTAATTGCAAAAGTCATTATATCTAGATACATAGTGCTGTGCAGGGGTTTCTAAAGTATACACTGATTCTTTAAATACTGCATATTTATGTAATTTTATTCATTTCTGTAGGTCCCAGGGGTGTTGATAAAATCGGATCCTTAGGTTTCATGTAGTGAGCACATTTGCATTTTTTTTAAATGTAGACTTGTAGTCGTGCTTTTGTGTTGTTTAAATTTTAAAAACATTTACAGTAGCACTAATATTCGGTGTGCCCTAAGGTTTCTTTTCAGTGAAATTATTCATCCTTGGAAAGTAATCATGGCTGAAAGGCAAGTCAAATACTGCTACTGCTTAGTTAAATTTTAAATTTCATCTTAACAGAACTCAGTAATATATCTCCTAATTCTATTCTTATTCTCATGATGATACATTATTTTTTCATGACATGGTTAGAGTTCAGTATTTTTAAATCTCATAAAATGATAAAGCTAAAACATGCTGGAAGACATACAATTCTACTTGCTCTATTTACAAGAAAACACTTATGTTTAAATGGCAAATTCATGCAAAAATGCCCAAATAGAGTGTGAAATGTAGAAGTTACTGTTTTTCCAAATTCATTAAATCCCTTTAGCTTCACATTTAATGGGAACTCTGTCGGACTCCTGTAGAAACTAAAGAAATAGAAATTCTAATAAATCTGCACTGAAAAAAATAACAAAGAGTATGGACAGAAATAATTATGCTTTCATGGGATATATAACTTGAAGGTCTAAAGCAACTAAAGAAATGCTTCTTTATAATGAAAAAATTAGGCTCTCTAGGGATTGTGAAAGATACTACTGGCTCTTTTTTAAGATATTACATTTCTACAACCACTTGCCAAGTGTAGGGGAAAAATGACCTCCCTGCTCCTGCTGGCCACACTGTTCCTGACACAGGCCAGGATGCCTTTGGCCTTCTTGGCCACCAGGGCACACTGCTGGCTCATGTTCATGTCAATCAGCACCCCCAGGTCCCTTTCTGCCTGGGCACTGTCCCGCCACAGCTGTCCCCAGCCTATAATGCTGCAGGGGGTTATTGTGGCCAAAATGCAAGAATCAGCATGTGGATTTATTAAACGTCATCCTATTGGACTTTGCACATCCATCCAACTGCTCCAGGTCTCTTTGCAGAGCCGTCCTACCATCCAAAAGATCAACACATGCTCCCAGCTTAGTGTCATCTGCAAACATACTAACCATAGACTCAATCCCCTCATCCATGTCATCAATAAAAACATTGAACAGACCAGGCCCCAGCACAGAGCCCTGAGGACACCCCTGGTGCCTGGCCCCCAGCTGGTGCAGCACCGTCCAGCACCACTCTCTGGGCCCGGCCATCCAGCCAGTTCCTAACACAGCAAAGAGTGCCCTGTCCAAGCCGTGGGCTGCCAGCTTTTTCAGGAGTGTGCTGCGGGAGACAGTGTGAAAGGCCTTGCTGCAGTCCAGGGACACAGCATCCACAGCCTTTCCTGCATCCACCAGGTGGGTCACCTGGTCATGAAATTTCATCACATATTGTTCCCGCTGCTGCTCCGGGGGTGCAGTCCTTCCTCTTCTCCAGCACAGGGTTCCTCCCATGGGAGACAGTTCTCCATGAGCTACACCAAACTGAATCTATCCCATGGACAACAGCTCTCCATTAACTTCTCCAGCGTGTGTCATTCTTCCCCAGGATCAATTCTTCAAGGACAGGCCGCTGCTTCACCCACAGGATCACAAATCCTACCAGGAAACCTGCTCCAGCATTTGCTCCTGGAATAGGTCTGCAGGTCCCTGCCAGGAGCCTGTTTCAGCACAGGCTTCCCACGGGGTCAAGGCCCTCTCTCAGCACCCATCTGCTTTGGTGTGTGCCTCTTCCATGGGCTGCAGGTGGAACTCTGCATCCCTGTGGTCTCCCACAGGCTGTAGGGGCACAGCTGCATCTCCATGGGCTGCACTATGGACTGCAGGGGAATCTCAGTTCTGGAGCAACTCCTGCCTCTCCTTCTGCACTGACCTGAGTGTCTGCAGGGCTGTTCCTCCCACATCCTCATCCTGCTCTTCTCTTGCCACAATACATCTGCACAATAACATTTTCCTTCTTAAATATGTTATCACAGAATGTTACCATCACTGGTGGGCTCAGAGCTGGCCAGCAGTGGGTCCAACCTGGATCCAGCTAGGATTGGCTCTGTCAGACATGGGAGAAGCTTCTGGCACCTTCTCCTAGAAGCCGCCCCTGTAGCAGCCTTGCTACAAAAACCTGTGAGTGCAAACCCAATACGCTGTGCTCACAATCTGAACACAAGATATAGCTCCCCATCAAGGTTCTTAATTGTTGCCCAACACTGACTTCACTGTTCCTGCAGAAGCATAACTTCCTCAGTCACAGCAATGATTTTATGCAGATGAAAAAAGGGACTATTAGCACTCAACAAAAAGCTGATGTACTGTGATAAAACCAATGTACTGTCAGAATATGAGACTTGTTATTTACAAGTGAAGAAAGAAAATTACGAATTTGTCTTCTTTTTATAAATTTATTACTTCATCAAATTTTATTCCTTTTTTTTTTTTTTTTTTTTTTTTTTTTTTTTTTTTTTTTTTGCCTTTAGCTATGGTTGTTCTGAGCAATTTGGAACCAAACACAACCTATGAAATCAAAGTAGCTGCCGTAAATGGAAAAGGGCAAGGAGAGTATAGCAAAATTGAGATCTTTCAGACCTTACCTGTCCGTGAGTAATACTTGTGCTGTTAAATGAAAGTTGTTATTATTGCTATTATTATTATATCTCTAGATTTGAGTTATGATCCACTGTAGATAATGTTTCATGTTTCTAATCCACTCCCCAGTGTATTATATCAGTTTTTACATTGTTTCTCAGAAATCATGTTTTGTTATTCCACCCTGCAAGAAGTATGAGTGTACTTAAATTGGAGACTTTTATCCCATTATCTTACTTTTTTTGAGATTCAGAAAAGCCTTTATGATGTAATGGAGCACAAACCATGAGAGATGTTAGAATAAGGAGTTTTTCTTATTCATAGCACTCAGGATATTATCCACATCTAAGAGAAGTGATTTAACCATTTCTGGAGACATTTCTTCACCAAATTATGGTGCTATTCTTCTGCAATTATCAAGCCTCAAATAGAAATCTTAAGCTATGGAAGAAATGATGAGAATAAATTGTTTTAACCATGGCTACATGCAAATGAGAAATTCTATGAAACCAATTTTGTATTTGTACTAACTATAGGCCAGAGGTTCAGATTAAAATATTAAAGGCAAATGAAAAATATTTTTGTCAAATTATCTTTAAATAGAAACAACAGTAAGTAAATTAAACACATAAAGAGAAGAAAAGCAAAGGAACTACCAGATGGCAGTGTACAGCAATCAAACAGATATGCTGAAACACATCAGCAGCTATTGCCAGACCAGTCTGTCATAAATCTGTTGCAATGGAACTGTTTCCTGAATAGGGCATTACTCAGTGTAGCTAATACTGGCTCTAAGGGAATGAACAATAAAAGCAATGCAACTACAAAGAACACAACATATTTCTGTGATATTATATTGCATTACATTATATATTATGTTAATTATATTAATTATATTAATTATATTATATTATATTATTGTTTATTATATTTATTATGCTATATTGCATAATACATTTCTTTTGTCCCAAAACAGTAACTTGACATCTTTCAAATTTCTTTTTCATTGAAGCATATACATATTCTAAATATATTCCAGGACAGCTAAAATAATTTCCTATTACTCCTATCAGTATACTTGATGGAAGAGTGACAGAAATTGAAAGACATTATACATATTTATATACATTTTATATTATATATATTTTATATATATATATATATATATATATATATATATATACACGTTATCTGATAGAAAACTAAATAAGTTTTATGTTGTGATCTAAGTTTATCCTTACTTTAGTATTTCTAAAGGAACAGTATCTCTCTGGGTAAATGCACCTTTACAGATATTCTGAAGATAAGACACTTCAGTATATGTTCATTTAGGGTCTCTTTTTAAAAAATGTAATAGGTATTGCACATAGAAAAGATAATCTGTTAATTTTTGACTAGGAAAGGGTCTGAAAGTGGCTGTTAATCTTTGATTGTATTTTTAAGACTACCTTTATCTTCTTATTATAACTAAGACATTTAGTTTTAGATTTGAAAATATTACTCATTACATTTACTTTTGATATTGACTTCTCTAAGAAGTTGTTATTCTTAGATAACATTTACTCTAATTTCACTTGGTACATTTATTGGAGAGTAAATTTACTTTAAATTGGAAAACTGTATTGCATTTTAGAAATCTCACATAGGATTAAAGGTTATGCTCAAGTTATGGATGCTTACTTAGAGAGTCTTTTAAACTTCCTTGTGAGTAGCAGGTTACCAGCCTTGCTGAACTGATGACTAAATGATTTTGGAAGGAAATTCCATTTAAAAGTGTTGGAAGTCCCAAGGTCTCAAAGAAATTAGTATTTCTTTCATACTTCACATAATTTTATTTCCTTGTATGAGGAGTCTACATTAGAACATATTTCAAGCATAGTAACGTTCTTATAAAGGCTGTTTTGTAGTGCCTGGAATGGTCATATTGATTTTAAGACTTTGATTAATATTATTATGGACAAGTTCCTAGGTCTAATTTAGGAGTTATCTCACTGCTGATTTATTATTATTGTGTGCTGTTTGTTTCCTTATCTAGGGGAGCCAAGCCCCCCTTCAATTCATGGACAGCCAGAGAGTGGCAAGAGTTTTAAACTTAGCATAACTAAACAAGATGATGGAGGTGCCCCCATACTGGAATATATTGTCAAATACAGAAGTGTAAGTATTTCAGTTAATTAAAAGAAGTGAAATTATGCTTGTTAATATCTGCTTTTAATGCAGAGAAAATTGTTGATATTATTCTAAATTTACCAAAGTGATTTGCATTCCAGAAAATAATTTAAAAAAAAAAGGTGTAGTATGGTTTCTTTTGAAACTAAGTTGCAGCTGCCAGCATATAAAATAAAAATTTAAAAAAAAACAAAAAAGCACTCAGCTATTCCTAAAGGTGTACTGAAAATTCATGCTATCAAGAAAAATATGTTCTTTTTCGCTTATATAGTAAAAGTGGGACATTCATGTTCACCTTTTAAAAACACAGTAAATTAGCAAACATCAAAGTGACAACTTAAAAGAGGCTTGAACAACAAATTTTTAATCTATTATAAATGCATCTGTATTGATAGAAGGCTATATTGGAGTGCTCCATATTAATTGTAAATTAGCTGATCGTGTTCCATATCTTTTATCTGCCTGAATTCCAAGTCTCATATTACAAAAGCCATTGGCATATTGTTGGGAATTTCATGAGTTTCAGGGCACATACTTCTTCTTAGACAGCCATTGGGCAGAGGTTTTTTGCATTCTGCCTTCTAGAAAGCTCTGTTTTGGTGTTCTCTCATCAAATCTGGCAAGTTTAGAAAACAGGCTTTTCTGCAGTACATATTAAAAAAAAGTGTGTGGATTTTTTAAAATATTATTAATAATGTAGCTAAAATACATTTCCTGATGTACTGTGTTAGAAATGATTGGATTGAAGAAGTAGCTGCAGAGCTGGCAAAAGTGATGTGTTTCATTCCAGTGTGAATTTTAAAGAAATTTCCTTGTGTAGTACTTTTATTGAGTAGACCCATTTTACCAGAGTGTTACAGCAGAATTTCATGTCCATGAAAAGTCTAGAAAATTGGGAATGTAACATTGGTTATCTAGGCATGTTAAATGGAAGGTAGTGAGGACTGTATTTATTCACAGATAAAAGCAATTTTTGAGAAAGTGACTATAGAACCTGTTGGAATGTTACAAAAAGAAAAAGACAGTTCCTTTACTTGTAATAGGTTTTTGTCACATTATGTCCTCATACATTACAGTTAATGCAACTTTTTGGTTATAGTCTAGGGATTATCCGAATGCTAAACCTGGTATGTAAAATTATTCTCCTATGTAAATATAACCAAAGAAGATTAGTAGCTCCAAATTAATTGAGAAATATTTGGTAGCCATCTTAAGAGTAGTCTGGGGGAATGACCAGAAGTTATTCTGCTATCACTGATCCCTAAATCTAAATTGACCTTAAATTACTTTCCATCCAGTGAATACAGTTGACATAAAAGAAAAGTAATAGCAAAGACAAAGTTAGTAAAACATGCAATACAAGATAAAAATTTAGTTTTTCAAGATTGAACTTTCTAGTTAGATTACAATGCCTTTAAGTATTTACCACTGAGTACAAAGTAAACAGTTTGGATAAATACATTCATGCAGCATATGGAATTTAATCTGTTTTTTTGATTAAAACAAGATAAATTATTTTGGTTCTATCCCCAAAAAAATTTGAAAATCTAATTTTGATTTTGTGCATTTACTAAGGTACAATATAATGGTATAAAAGATCACTTTTTCTGTGTGGTGTTGGAAGGTAAATGTGGAGTTTAAGTAGTAACTGGAAACTTAAAAGGTTACTGAAGAAGATAGCTTTTCCTTGGACCTCAAATCCTTAACTCTTTGAACTTCCAAATGAAAAAGCAATTTGACTAAATTAAAGGCCTTTCTAGAACAAAAGAAGCAGAATATTTTTCTGTGTTTTAATCAGCAAGAATGAATGCTATTTAAAGTTCATAATTATCTGTTGACTGCTTCTCTTCCATCTTCCCCATTGGTCGTTTTTAATTAGCTTTCCTATAACTCTTGCCAGCCTCATTATTAGCACCTGGACCAATGTATTTGCTTGCATGTTTGAAGAGCATATTTGATAACAACCCATACATCAATGGCTTTTCCTTCAAAAAGTTAATTCACCCTTGAATAAATTTTATACAGATTTTTTTTGTCTTTTTTGTTTTTTTTTTTTAACTGGAAGAAGGCCAGACCTTGAAGTTGTTCGTTTTGGCGGAGGGGACCCCAGGGTGTCCCCGGAGGGCCCCCTAGGCTGTGAGTTGGCTGGCAGCAGCAGGCAGGCAAGGAGACTCCACACGGCTTCTGAGGGTGCTGACTGATGAGAGTTTATTTGGGGTCCCAACCCCGGGAACAGCATGGTTACTGAGGGGGAAGGGGGGAAGGGGGAAGGAGGGGGAGAGGGAGAACCTAGGGGATGGAAGGGCCAAGAGGGAAGCAGAAGTGCTAAGGGAGGAGAAAGGCTAAGAGAGCTACTGATTTCATAGCACAGCTTAAGAGGGAGATTGAAGTGGGCGCGGAATCAGACTTGGGCCAATGGGATGACAGATACAGGATGGTTCAGGGCAGGACCACAGGCTTAGCATATAGTATACATTTTGGAGGGGTGAGACAGAGCATACCATTTAAATAAAATGCAATACTACAATCCCTTATTAAAGCAATGTTACAGCCTGGTTGAAGGCAATCAGTAAGTTTTTTCTAGAAATCATGTATTTCATTCTGTTGAATATCCCTTTCCTAGCATCAGTTTCTTCTTATTATGGGCAGTAATTACTAACTACAATCAGATTACAGCAGCTTGACATTTCCTTCTGTATTCCAGAATATTAGTTACTGTGCAATTTTTATGATAAGCAGCCTCAATTTTTTCATGCTGTTGTACTAAGAAAGTTGAGACAGCCTGACAAAGCTTCACTGATGGAGTCTGAGCCTGAGTTCAAAGTTACCTTAGGAAAGAATAGGAAGGGAGAGAGTAAAACAAGGGAAAATTGCTCCCTGGTAACCAGCTGGAAAGAGCAGTGATGGGAATTCTCTAGGGAAGCGTCCTGACTGGTGCCAGAGATGACCAACCAACCACATTTCTCATAGGAACTCTTTAATATTTTTTCATGGGGGCCAACTCAAACTTCCCTTTGGTTCTTCTGCTTATGGTGCTTCCAAAGTTGGTTGGAACACACATGGTGATGTGCTGGTGTTTCACATCAGATATGAAGCTTTATCCATGTCAGTTATGGAAATGTGCTCAGTTGGTAAGTGGCTGTTGTCTGATGGGGCATTTACCAAGTAACAGAGTAATAAATTAAAATCAACAGGGGAGTGTTGATGTGACAAGGAGGCCCAGGAGGAAGGAACAGTGGGAGTACAGGGGAGAGGCTGTCACATTAGCTCAGGGTGTGCAGGTGGCCAGGACAGACAGACAAGAGAAAGGCAGGCTACAAAGCAGCCTTTGGAAAGTGTTGACACTGATTAAGCTTACTTCATAATGCTTAAAAAGAAAGTTCTGGAAAAAAAAAAAAAAAAAGAGGGGGGGGAGGGGAAGAGGGTTGTTTTGTATTTTTTTTTTTTTCTCTGGCAGGGAAAATTAAATTTTAGTGAACATTTGGAATTAGAAAAGAATAATAAAAATAACTCTCTTTTATGATTAAGAATCTTTTGATAGAAGCAAGAAAAATTTACTAAAGTGGCTAGTTTTTACAGGCCTAACATTTTTTCGCCTGTTTTTGACCTATGATGGGGTTACTATTAATGCTCTCAGTTTTGGCAGATAAGTTTGATAATGTGCTTTGCTCTGAAGCACATTCTCCATCTTTTGACTGTGTTGTTTGATGTGGGACATGTTAATTTTGTTCCTTTATGGTGGGTTCTACAACAAACTTTTAGATATAGAATATTTTAAGAGATGATTTCTCATTTGCTCCCACTCTGAGATACCTACCAAGAAGCAGGTAAATTATTTGCATCTACCTGCTGAATCCTCTGACTTTCTGTGTATTTTAACACCCTGTACATTTCCAGCTGTTTTGTGCTTGTTTCAGTATTTGCCCCTGAATTTTATTACCCATATTACCAGATCTAGAAATCCCCACCATGATGTATTTAATTCTTGTGAAGTCACTGCTTTAAATGATTTAGATTTTGTTCTGTGAGGATTTCTTGATATTTTTTCCTGCCAGCTTTCAAGACACTGTGGTGTCTCCTGTCCATTTTTTCATCACAGGGACCACCATAATAAATCTGTTTGAGCTGAGTTGTCAGCTCAACAATTTAGAGATGATGGAGAATAAGGGAAGAGTTGAAGAGGGTTAGTAATTTTTCTCACTTTTTGTGAGATCCCAGAGAATGTGATTTTGGATACAATGTAGAATGACCATTAAAGAGAGAGATGGCATTTTCTAGACTAGTAGACTGCTGCCTAAACAATGAATTGGCTTTACTTCCACTGTTGTCAGGTGTGCCCTCAGTTTTCAGAAGCAGTCAAGCCATGGTAGACCAAAATTTTACACTGCATTGTTTAGTTCTTGAGGTTTTTTGGTGGGTTTGTTTCAGGGGAAGTGTGTTTGTTTTTGTTTTTGTTAGGGTATTTAGTTGGTTAGGTCACAGCTGTCTTAAAACAGACTCTTCTTAACTAAATTTGGCTGATGCTTATACTATGAAAACAAAACTATATAAAGCCAATATATACACATTCAAGAAATAATGATGTGAGGATTTTGCAGTTAATTTTGTTTTATGTTAGAATAAGGCTGAAGAGTAATGGAAGTGGGCAGTGAAATCCCCAGAACTGCCAGTCACTAGCTAGGTTATCAGCGACCTTTTGTAAAGGAGTATTTCTGTATGACATGAAACAAAATAAGATGTAAATAAAGGAACAGTTTAATCTCTGAGGTTGCAGATCCCATCACAGTTTCTGTAAATGTGGATTTGTTGCTAGATATTGATAATTATTGAAGACATTTATATTAATTCACCCTCCAAACTAGACTATCATTTGTAATTTAGAAGTTTCATTCCTTTTGTTGTAGAACATTGTGCATATGTAGAGCTTTCTATACATTTTAAGTATTAATAACAGAACAACTTAATATGGTACAAAGTGATCTCTTATGGTTCTCTCTTCTGCTCCTCTCTCTTCTCTTCCTTCCTCCTAAGCTGCCATTGAAAGGGTCCTATATGAAACAGGGAGATTTGTGGGAAGATTTACCTGGCAGACCCATGATTTGTGTTCTCGTCCCTCTTTTTCCATTTTTACACTTGTAGTAAATCAAACATGGACACATTATTGAGCTCTGCTTAGGAGAAGGCACTTGAAAATGCAATATAGCTGAAATAACAGCTGTAATGAAGGACATAGAAGTTATTTTCCTTTTTTTGTTTGGTTTTTTTTTTGTTTTGTTTTGTTTTGTTTTGTTGTTGTTGTTGTTGTTGGGGTTTTTTTCCTTCTTTAAGAAGCCATAATCAGACAGTAAGTACTCTGGAAGATTTAATCTCTTTGTCTTTATAACACAACTTGCTCTCCATACATTTTATTCCTCTTCCTCCTAACTTCTGTTTGTCACTCTTCAAAAAGTTTTCTGTCTTTGCACTCAGGTCTTGGACTTTGTTTCATGTATCTCAATTCACCCATTTGGTTTCAGTTTCAACTAAATTATGGAATCTCTGGCATAGTATTTGCAGGTATCTTGTGACATTTCAGCTCATTCATTAGTTTTCACCTGACCAAATTGTGGAACACCTTCCTTTTCACTTGTTCTTCTGTGTGCAGAAGTGCAGCTTCATTTCATTCATCACATAAATTTTTGCACTTTTTTTTCAAAATGGAATCATATCTCTGTTTTCAATACTGTCTTTTTCTGCAGCAACTGTGTTAGCCTGAATCTTTAGTTTCCAACTCAGTATATTTTTTTTGTCTTTCTATGTTTTTGAAACCCCTTGGAATTCCCTAGTATATTCACGTGGCATCTATGTACAATACTGAGATAATGTAGAGAACTTCTGATACATGTTGATATTCTTTGAAGTCTAGCTGTATTTCCTCTAACTCCTTCCATACCTCACCAATTTCAACAGGCATTAAAGTACAGTGCTACATAACACTGCTATTCATAATATCACTAAAGAGTATTTTCATATGCATATTGCAACCAGTATTAGCTCCTTCTATTTCAGCAGTGCTATGAAAAAATATATTTTATAAAAGGAGTCTAGTATAGTGACAATGTGCATGGATTCACTCAGGTGATTGCAATAGAAAGTATCCGTCAAGATATGGGAAAATATCCTTTACAGGAAATACTGCTTTCACTGGAAATACTCCTTGTATGATGAACAAACTGGTTTTACTCCAGTGTATGAAGTTATTTTCATGATTTGTAACTGACCTACCATTCTGATGTTTTTCATTAGGAAAATGCACGAAGTAGGAATTTCTACCTGGATGAAAATATTCCTGAAAACAGGTTTTGTTAGATTTTAATTATTCTCAGAACTATCATGTGACAATACCAATGCTAATGCAGACAAAGCAAGAAAGTTTATGAAAAGGTGAAGTCAGTAGGGAAAAATCGTCGGCCTCAGAGCTGATAACAAATAAATTATTACAGCAATGCACACAAGGGAATTTAGTGTGTTCTGTATTTTCTGAAGACTGGGGACAGATAAAAAGAAAGTCATAGAGAACCTGATTGGTCCCTGAACTCTATAAATTAGTTGCTATTTTCTCTGAAATCTGTATCAGTGAAGAGCAAGATGCTTCAGCATAGAGCCTAAATATAAGCTGCTGAGTGATGTGCAGCTAAGAATTTATACTTGCAGGTATTATAAGTTTGTTTGGCTTTAAATTTTCCCATATGGTTTATACCCACTGATTTGGTTTATGTTGCTGTAGGGGTTGGATGGCCAGGATCTGTCTCAAATATTTGTGCCATGCTATCGTACCTGTGTCTCGTAAGAGTATGGCTGCATGGACTGTCACTGACTGTTATTGGCTGTCCTTTGAACAAGATTACTTTTTTGTTTGACACTATATATTGCTTTATCCTTCCAGTCATTAATAATTGTGTAATTTCTATCTGTACATTAAAAAAGTATTATGCACTCAAAATAGCTATTGAAAAGGTAAGAACTCCGGATTTATGAAATGCCAGGATTAAGTTTGCAATATAAGTCCTCATTTGTTCTCTTTGTGTAGATGTCTTAATTACCTGAACTATGAGAAATTACGAGAATCCTTTTTTTGTCTAGAATACCATCCTAAAAATTTGCATGTATCCTCTCACAGGTGTAGACATAGTACTTCATATTTTGTCAATGATATTTGTGTTCTTGCATGCAACCTGATTTACGAAATGTTTCCATATTGCTACAATTAGTGTATATTTTAAATAACTAAAGTATGTATATGTTAAATAACTAAAGTGTGATATAAGCACAGCTGGACTCCTGAACAATTCACAAATGGGTTTAATGGCAAGTTTGTTTGAATGAATATTGATCAAAATGTAATTGAAATGTCTGTGTAAAATAAACTTCTTACAAAATTTATTTTTAGCATTTTATTATATAAGTGATTAACCTGCTGTTTTATAAAATAAAACCCAGTATTTGACCAGAGAAAAAACTGAAGACAAAAAGTTTAAAAGGATTGACCACAAAATTCTCTAAATCCACATTGTGGAAACATGATAAGGAGTAGTCAAAATTACAAAAAAGCCTAAGTACTCAGAACTCCAACATTAGATTAGTGTTCATAACCTCTGTAAAGGCAGCTCCATATCTTTGTGCATCATGTCCATACAGACTTTAGACAAATAATACAGGAGTTTGGGAGAATTGAAACAAATGTTTTCATCTTTACAGAAAGATAAGGAAGACCAGTGGCTAGAGAAAAAAGTACAGGGTAGTAGAGACCACATCATCTTAGAGCATCTTCAATGGACCATGGGTTACGAAGTACAAATTACAGCTGCCAACAGACTGGGTTATTCTGAACCAACATTGTATGAATTCAGCATGCCACCAAAGCCCAACATCATTACAGGTAAGTTAATTTCATCATGTTTTCTCTCTATGAATTATTTACAACTCATAGTACACTGTGTATATCTGAGCATAACGTATCTGAAGTCTTGGACTGGAAAACGTGAAGCCCCAGATTTTGTTATCAGCAAAAAAATTGACTTGGGACCCTTAAATGGGAACCTGTCTCCCACTCTTCTCTTAGTAATAAAGTAATTTTTAAGTATAGAAGAAACATTGATTCTTCAACCCTGTTGATGGCACTCACCACGAAATACCATATTTAAGATACACCTGCTTTTCAAGTTGCCTTGTACTGCCTGTTCTCTGGTTAAGCCAGTTATTTTCTAGAATTCTTGATTTAATTCCCATCTCTACATGTGCTTTGAGCTACACATGTAATAAAGGCATTTATTTTAGTGCCTGATGAGATTATGACTTCAAATAGTCTTGTTTAGAAACTGTGTGAATGATTCACCCTAACATAGTGACCAAACAGTCTTCTATGAGGTGCATTTACTACATTTGAAATCTATTGAAACTTTGTTCATATTTTAAAGTCTGTAAATAGGAAGGTTTGAAATTCCTTTTAAGAAAAACTGGATTTTAGTCAAGAGTGAGTGAGTTTTAATACTTCCCAATATAAGGGGTTTTTTTGATGCAACAATGAAAAAATATTTAGCTAAAATAAAGTATTTTCTGGAGTATTATGGGGAATTTTCATTTTATAAAGAAAATGCTATGAGGAAAATATTTCAAACTATTAATTAAAATTATGAGCTACATTTTTAATAATTATTTCCAAATTAGATTAGTATCATCATTACCACTTGAAAAATCAAGTTCTAAATCCTCTAACATAGTATTTTTTGACGGCCATTTTTCAAAATGTTAGTGTATTAGAATCAAGGAAGAATTTGCCAAATAAATACAATGGCAAATATATTAAAATGTAAACCATATTAATACCTGTATTTCAATATGAACACCTGATTATCATACAGTGCCAATGAGCTGGAATAAGTCATGAAAATTTTGAAATAACTGGCTGTTTTTTTTTCTTGTTTATTGTAAGTTTCCTTCCAATATATTTTCAAGAAATTTATCTCAAGATCTCTGCAACACGTTTGAATATTCCATAGAAGTTTTTATAATATTGGAAGCATGCTTACCTTTTATTTATTGTAAAGAAAACATATTTGTAATTCATTCATAGACTCAGATCCAGTTCTAGTACAAATATTTGTTTATGCACTTGAATTGAAGTTGATTTTCATCTTGATTGAAATTCGGGGTCTCAGTAGGTTCTGTGTACTTGTTTTTAAACAGGCAGGGTCTTGTGATTCAGATTCATCATTCAGAAATAAATTTTCCTGGTACTGAAAAAGAAAAGGGGAAAAAATGTAGGGAAACTCATTGTTCTGAGGAAATGAAAACATCGGCATATAAATAAATATTTATGTATAACTAAAAATTCTGCATATGTCAAACAAAATATTACTTCTTTTACGATGTATTCTAACTTTAGACTTTTATAATTATGTAAATGATTCCATACTATTGCCATAGCTGCTGTAGCAGAGAAACTTAATTCTCCTCAGTAAATGATAACATAGGTGGTCTCTAGGCATTCAAGTAAGAAGCAGCTTAGTTAATTTAATTTCAGAAGAAAGATAGAACATTTCTCTCTAAAAAGAGTTTTATAGGTACTTAGGGGCTTTTTCCTTTCAGTGCTCTCTCATAACCTCTAAGTAGTTGTATGAAGTCTGTTACACTATTTAACTTCAAGTCTTCTTTGCGTGAATCATTACTGCAATTATGATTGTGGAACTAATTAGTTTCCTTGACAACTGTTTTTCCAAAGCCTGAAAAAGAGTGTGTAATTTCCATCATAAGAACATTCTGTAGGGGATATTTTAAAGTATGTCAAAAGACCATTAGAATCAGCCAAACATTAGTCTTCATATTCATGAGTCAGCATGATTATCTTGTTTTGAAATGACATAATATTATAACTACAATGTAATACTATATACCTATATACATAATGCTGCAAAAATATGAATGTAATCTATTCAATCATAATAGAGTTTATGTATAAAATGCTTAAGTTTGAGCAGAAATATTCTTTCTGCTGTCAGTTAATGCTGATGATGCACTATTTTTTTGAGGCTTTGTTATTAACAGCTAGGTGTCTACAGATAAATTTTAAAAAGGACATAGAAAACAAGAATGAAACTGGGCAAATTTTTGAATGAAATCTTCATTTTTCTTGTGCTCACTGAGTAGCTACAGTAACCAACATTTTCTTTCATATTATTAATGTAATAATTAGAAAAGCCTCTAAGACTCCTGAAGGTGTTCATCTGTATTTGCTGAAATACAAATTTAGCTGAACTGAGTGTTTATGTCTGGTCCTAAATTTAAAGATAAATAAATCTGTAGACCCTATGTATGTGATCTCATGAATATTACTTATGCCAGGTGTATCTTGTTGGTTAACTACACAAAACATAATACCCTGGTGAAGTGTATACAAGCTAATGAAATAAACCAGGGAGATTGAAGGAAGATTGAAGGGAGATGGAAGCAAGGACGTGTTGGCTGTCCTTCAGTGGGTGCTTAGGAGGGAAATAGGCGTAGTCACAAGAACTAAAACCTTGCTTCTAAATTCTGCAGAAGGAGCTTGTTTGTGCTTTCAAAAGCCATTGGATATCAGGCAGAAGTAGTAATCCCTGGGGACAGGAACTAGAAGCCAAAACTCTACTTATGTGAATATACAACTCCTGTGGGCTCTGAATCCACAACTTCTGCTTCCTAGGGAAGTGTGCAAGTACCAGCTCCTGGCTGCAAGTCAAATCCCATCACAATATGATGATCTTCCAGTAACAGTCTAGGTCTGGGAAGGAGCTTGAGGCTGAAAATTGCTGTGGCGTCAGGAAGGTGCATAAATGAGACAGACATTCCTTTAAATTTTCATGTGGTTGGCCTCAGCAGCCTCCAAATGTAGATCTACTTATTTCATAATGTGTGTTCCTAGGCCTGTAAGACAGTATCCATTCACTGAGCCACTCATATTTGTGACTAGTTCCTTACAATTTGAAATCCTGCTAATGAAAGTGTCCTGGTTTTCTAAACAGTTCACCAATGGAAACTTGCACTGACTTTAAGAAATGCCCAACCAGCAAACCTTTTTAAAACATTTTGAGTTACACAGCTGTATGTATAGATTTATTAAAGTGTGTGTATATGTATATATATGTATATATATATATATATACACATATATACTTTCACATATATATATATATACATACACACACACACACACACACCATTTTCCTTCCTAGTTTTCTGAGTTATGTTTTGTGGTCACAATTCTATATTTGGATTTCACATTTCACTTAGGTATATGAACATGTATTTTAGACTCATGCTTGGGGAAAGAGTGGCACTCTTAAATGTAGTATTTTATGTGTTCTAAAATCTCACCAGGGATGTTAGTTGGCAATACTTGCAAGAAGGTACAACTCTAACCTCAGTGTATTTTGCCTCTGGGTGAAGTATTTATCCCACTTTTAGTGCTGATTTGTAATGTTTTATAAAATTTGCTTCTGGTTTATCTATACTGTTAAGCTTTTAGTTCTGTGGGATTCTCAAAGAAACTGTTTGCTTCAGCTCTTCATCCATATTAGAAGAGCATGCACTAAACTCTGCAGCCATAAAAGCCCCTGAGAGCAGCTCAAGTCTATTAGCTCCCAGAGGTGACTCTACAGCCCATTTGTTTGGGCCCTTTCACTCTTTCTCTACAGTGAAAAGACAGAGATCCTGTCTTTGTACCCCACAGCTGGTACAAAAGTGTCCAAATCTGCTGTCATTCTGAAACATTACAGTTGCAACCTAAAAACACATGTACAGGTTAATGCTAAATCTCCAAAGAAAATGGAATGGAAGGTGCTAAAAAAGATCCTTTCTGCAAGTGTTAAATATATTTTCAGGAATTACCAGCAGATTTATGAAAGTGTCATTTTCCAAAGGCTTTTATCCAAGTAATGCTGTTACTTTGAAAGGCCAGTAGATATATTAAAAATGGTTGCACGTTGTGTTTTATCACAGTTTTTTTCTTCTTCACTAGAAGCTAATAACTTAGTGCAGTAGTGGGAAAATGAAAAAAATATTTGTGTATAACAAGAACCTCTTAGATCTATTTTTCTTACTTTGTGATACTGGTTGTTTGAGGCTTTTTTTGTTTGGTTGGTTGGTTGTTTTTTTCCAGTACTGCATGAACTGTGAGTGTAGTTTTTTATTTCCATGCCTGAAAAAGTTTTAATCCCTTGAACATCTCATTTATTTATTTCCGTGCATGTGTATCACCACACTTTAAATCACATAGTGGGAAGCAAAAGAGGGATAGTAATACATGGTATTTTTTCTCATCACCACCAATGCCAAAGATAAAAATCACCATGTCAAACATGATTTTTATCAGTAGTTTTTGCAAAAAATACAATGGGATCTGCAGTGCTCTTGACACGAATGAAAAATGAAAGCAGCTCTTATCATTGCTTCAAGTATGTGTGCATATAGTTGGGTTTGCATTTATGTGTATACATTTTATGATGTAGCACTAGAGCTTTTGACAATGTTTTGTTAGAACAGAAGCTAGGATAAGGTTTTTCAGTCAGAAACTCAAAATTACTAATTACAGCAAAAGAGAAACAAGTTTCCCTGGTTATCGCAGTTTTCTTTCAGGGCAAGTATTTTCTTTAAATTTTTCTCTCAGTCAAACAATCAGGTGACCTTTTGAGGACAGAAATAAATGCTATATGATCCCAACTGTGTAGCTGGGGTAGGTTTTTGTTCCTGTCACTTCTTGCAATCAAAGAGCATATTCTCTTGCTGCACCCTATCTCGCCCACCCCTTCAACCCATGGGCTACGTGGGTTCCCTGGCACAGTTTCCCTAGCTCTGAAGGGCATTTTCCCCTTATCCCCTGACCATGCACGCACTAAGAGAAGCCAAAAAGCACCTTCCTTACTCATGTTCTGTTTTCCACCACAAAAATATGTAACTTTTGTTGACTGATCGTTCCTGTGGGTAAACTTCCAAACTGAACAGCTCTTGTGTCCTTTGAAACACTTTTCTTAGATTTTTAAATAATTTCTTTTCTGTTTGAAATCAGATTTTATGAGATTACAACCAAGCCTCAAGGTCAGTGTATCCCATGAGAGCAGGCTTGCATGGCCAAGGCCTCTGCTGTCATTTCCATTAACCTTTCTTGCCTCAAGAGCACATTGGTGTCTCTTGTTAAATTTGGTGTCCAGTAAGACCCCCAGTGCCTTTTCTGCAATGATTTCCAGCTGGATGGCTCTTACCTGTGAACTGGTGACCAGGATTGTTTTTTTCCCGGGGCAGAGGTTTGCACTTCCTCTTGTTGAACTTCCCAGTGCTCCTGTCAGCCCATTTCTCTGGCCTGCCAAGGTCCTCCTGTGTGGCAACACAACTGTCTGGTTCCTCAGCCACTCCTCTGTGTGGCATCCAAAAAGCTGCTGAGTGTACTCAGTGCCTCATCACCCAAATCATTAATAATGTTGAACAGGATGGAAACCCATATTGACCCCCGATTTGGCTTGTGGTACCTATTCTCAGTTCTAGGAAATGTTATGTTTCATCATTAAAATTTAAATTAGGGGAATTGTGGGGATTTTTGGTCTTCTTTTGTATTATCTTTCCAAAGAAAAAGCTATGAGGGCTGCCAGTAAGTACTTGAGCCAGGACCAAAATCATCACTTGTGGCTTACAGATTTCCTGTTTAAATCTCCTTAAAAAGACTGTAGAATCTTTCAGGATCAGCCTGATTTTAGGCCTATGGTTTGTAACTACACTGCCTTCCTGTGTGTGTGTGTGTACATGCACAAACATCCATCAGTTTGTGGCTTCTGAAAACTTTTGGATATAGCTGACAATTTCACTAAATTTGTCAGAGAATGGGGACTTCAAAATTAAAACTTAAATTAAAATTAAAATTCCTGTAATTTCCTTATAAAATCTTATCTGAAAATAGAAGTAAAATTCTCTGTAGTGCAGTAGCCAAAATATTGTATTAAACCCTCACATGCTTCTAACAATTGGAATGATTTGGAAAAGACTAGTTGTGAATTTCTGACCCTTGATCCTTAAACCATCTGTACAGCTGCCATAAATTTAAACCACAAAAGAAAAAGAAAAAACACAGAAGAAGTTTGAAAGATTTTCACAGGTACAATTTCCATTTGACAGATCTGAAATATTAAGTCCATAATTAGTGTCTTTTTTGTATGACTTGTGCATTACAGGATTTCTCAGTCTGTCTCTACAGATCTGACTAGTTAGGGTTTTAGCTAAATCTAAAATGGAGAACAAAATGCAGGAGTCAAAAAGGAAAGCCTGTGGCATGTTAGTGTCCTTGGAGCTCTGATCATATTCCCAAGACAAGAAAGAGCTGCAGCATTATCTTTGTGAAGTTACCTGACTCATTTTCTCATAGGCTGAAGGATACTGTAATTCTAAAATAAGAATTTGAAAATGAAGGCTTTTGTCTGACTTTTGTTCAGATCGTAATCCTGAGCTAAAAGTGTAAAGTAAATCCTTCAGCCAACATTGCTGAAAGAATAATTTTATTATTTTCTGAAAAGAATAGGGAGATGACATATATATTTGAGGTCTCCTGCTTTGAGAAAAGAAGTTGGTAGGACTCACACCAAACAGATTAATTAGTATCTAAAACTTCAGAAAGATAACAGTCTCCACAAAACCTATTTGGTTTTGTTTTGCAAACCAGTAGTGGAATTTGCTGAATAAGAGCCATTTCTCATCAAATCCTGGAGACGATCATTGTTGAAAGTGATAGGGCATGTTCTTGCTCTAGGCTAAAACCAGCTGTTTGCTCCATTCCCTGCAAAGACTAAAGTTATTACATGAAAAGGGGTAGAAATCTCTCACTAAAATTGATAGAACTTATTTGATATGAACCAGAGAGAGAGAAAAAAAGGATTGCACCATCCAAAATGTTAACAGAAAAAAAAATTAATAAAATCTATTTCTTATGGTACAGATCTCACAGACATTAACTACCACTGAATAGCAGTGGAGCAGCAATCAAAGAGCTATTCTGTATTCTCAGAATTTCTGCTTCAAAAGGAATTTATTTTTTTATCATATGAATTTTAGTTTGCTTATCTTTTAGAATGCTATGAAGAAAAAGAAAATCACTGTAGATGTTGAATAGTGAAGAGCAAGGCCACACTTTACATGTATGGTACTCTAATCCTTATTATTTGTTGCAGATAATTGCTAGCATTATGATGCTTTCTAGTTAAAATATCCCTGAGAGCCAATTAAAAGATGAAATGCTTAGGCATATTCTCAAAAAATATTTAAAAGCTGAATTATTTAAGTAAATGTGGAAGTTTAATGTGCTCAAGGTTTGTGCTGTTTTTTGTTTGTGGGTTTTTTTTTTGTTGTTTTGGTTTGTTTTTTGTTTTTTGTTTTGTTTTTTGTTTGTTTGTTTGTTTGTATGTTTTCTGTGAGTATATGGACCAAACTATATAAGTCTTAAGAAAAAGAATTGGTTGTGAATTTTGAATGGTTTGAGCACAATATGTATCACTGGAAACATCACAGTAGAGATATGGGTGAGGATGGAATAATGCCCATAATTTTTCTTAGTTTATTTATATTGCTGGCTTTACTGCTTGATAGTTGTCTACATCTGATAGTTATCATGTATGTATTTGTGCAAGAGCAGGGGCATTTGTGTGATAAGAAGATAATGCATTTGTTAAATATTATGCATACAAGACTATATTTAGCTTTATAGTTTGCTTTCATTTGGTTTATAGTTGCTTCCATTACAATTTTTTCAATCAGTTTTAAGTAAAAATTTAACCAAGGCTATTGCTTATACTGCATAAGGTTTTATACGTTTTCATTTCTTTTGAAGTCTTTTTCAAAACATCATTTTAACACTGGTGTTAATCACTACCAACATAATTATTGTGCAACTGTGGCTGGAAAAATAATCTAGTCAAATCATTATATATTGCATAAATTTGACTGTATTATATGCCAAAGAGTGAACCTTCAATATAAATATGTGTAGAAAAAATATATTTGAACATTGTAATTGTAACCAGACATACTGTGAGGATGTGAATGTCTAAGAAGTTACTTTGTTCCCACTCCAGTGTCAAAGTCAATATCGAATTACTGAGCTGCATGTGTTAATTGCATGGGTCATTCATATTTTAATTGGACCTGTGTCCATATTATTGAAGCCAGTTTTCATGGTGGCCCATTCTGAGCTCCTACAATAATTCAGGAACAAGATAAAGCCATTAAGAAGGAGAAATAGATAAATAAGTTTGTCTCTTCTGGTGTATGACTGGGACCTTCTTTTTGTGTAATTACTGACACAGTTCTAGTTTCTCCTTTCAGCCTATGGGCTGGTGTTTCTCCTTGCTTTCAATACTCCTTGCATTAAACAGTCAGAAGTCACAACTTCTGATAGTTACAGGATGGTGTTACATGGCAGTTTTATGAGTTCCAAGTACCTCCAACATAAAAGTCAAAACTGTATTTCGGTTGAGCTTGGCTGAATGGTCTCAGTGAGAAGCAAGATATATGATTCAGGTTAAGCGCTTGAATAAATTGATTTAAAATTAGACCAAGCAGTTTGCTACTTTGACTGCTGAGGAGGACCACATTGCTGCTATGGAGGTATACCTGTTCCACAGTTTTAGTACTAGATTCTATAGATTTGACGGGGGTACTTCAATAGTTGCCACTCCATCTATGCTTTACTCATAATTTGATGTTTCTGTTAGAGTAATATCTTTCAAGTGACTGTCGTTGGCACAATGTAATTTTTTTTTCTTTTTTCTTTCCCACTGTCACTTTTGTTTCCTTTTGCTACTTTCTTTTTCATGCTGTCTCAACCTTTCTACTTTTTTTTTTCTAAAATTTACCTCTTTTTCATGCTCTTGATTTTCTATAACTTTTCTTATCCACACAGACAGATGCTGTGAAGCTACTAGACGTGAAAATGGAGGCCAGTCCCTGCAGCTGAATGCTGCTGTTTTCTCTCTCATTGTAGTCCTAAGTTTCTGGTGCATGATTTTATACTGTTGATGATAAGGCAAGCAATATATATTCTTCCTATCTCTCCTAATTTTTTATTTGTGGGAAAATAAACACAGACCTTATAAAATTTTTACTTTTCTATAGCTATTCCAAAGTTTCCATTCCTAGTCAAGATCCTAAATAGTGTAATTACTTCAGTCTGTGCATGTAAAATTCTTCATGGGGCTTTTTGGAAGCCTGGTGAGTTTTGTGACAAATTCAACAGATGATGCTTGACACTCAGGTTGGACAGAACATGGAGAATCTGACTTACTGAATTTGATCAATGTGGTTTGGTTCTATTTTCTCAACTGGAATTTGATTATAAGAAATTAATACTGAGACCTTACCATTGTCAGTTAATTAATACTGAGACCTTACCATTGTCAGTCATATGGGTTACACCACCAATTAATCTTCCAGGAGAGTATTTTAATTTTGTACTAATCCTTTGCAAAGAGTTGTCCTTTCACTGGTTTCTGACACAAGGTACTTAAAACTTTATGCTTAATAAAAACGGTTTAAGTCCAGGCTGGATGGAACTCTGAGAAAGCTGGTCTAGTGGAACGTGTCCCTGTCCACAGCAGAGGATTGGATGATCTTTAAGGTCCTTCAAAACCCAGGCCATTCTGTGGTTCTGTGAATACAGACATATTTTGTGCTTTCTAATGGACTTTGACAAGCATGTCTTCCCTAACCTATTATTTATTAATTGTTTTAGTTCTTAGTGTTTCATTTCAAATACTTTTTCTGTGCCTCTCCACTGACATGCCTCTGCACATAAAATAGGTCCCTGCTCACCAAAGTCACTTCTTGTGCCTGCAAAGGTGTCACATTTCATTTCATGGCATCTGTAGGACTTGGAAGCTCCAGGGGTTCAATTTTGACCTGTAGTAAAAATGGAAAAAACATTTTTTCCTGTTTTATATATTAAAAGCGTTATGAGCTCTGCAGTAGTGTGTGTAAAACCTCAGAAAAAAAAAGTCCATATATATATTTTATATACGTGATTTTAAAATTTATGTAGTTGTCTAGGTTTATGGTTCATTTCTCTGTGGCATACAGAATAACCCAAGAAAGCAATGCACTTTAAGGCAGAATTAAATATTTATTTTAAGACAGTTCCCTTCAAATTGTTACTTAATATAGCAAACATGATAAATTATATGTTGATTTTTTCCTCTTTATAGTTCATACCTTTTGGAATCTAAAAAAAGTTGTCTTACAAATTGGAAATCAGCAGGTCAAAATTAAGTATCTATATATCTTCACTCAGTTAAAGGAATTTCTTATTTCTAAGAAATATTGATAATGATTTTTTTTTTGCCAGTTTTGAAATATTTTTGGAAGTCTTTCCTTTAGGACATCAAAATAAAACCTCTCCTCATCTCAACCAGCTAAAAATAATTTTAGAAAATTGGACTATGTCACAAGTAAGATGTCTTCAGTGTGTAAGTCTATGCAATAATTTATTGACAGAAATACTTTTTAAAATATTTCACATGTTTAGTGTAATGAAGTAGCTGGAATTTAAAAGATTGCTATCTAGAAAGCATTAGTTTCATTGTGATCTGCAGATAAGCTCTCACTGTAAAGTCAAGCCACTGTTCCATCCATGGCCCTTGCCAATATGTTCTGTCACTAAAAATATCATGACATTACTTTGAAGTTAATTACATTGATGAGTGCCTGACGTAGAGTGGTAAAGAAAGATATTTTCTCTCCTAATTTTGTAGGAGCTGAAACTTTGGGTTCGTGTTTATTTATGGGTGAAAGCCCATTTTTCTATGCACAATGTTAATATATATATTGACTTTGAAATTTAGTTGTATAGGTGTTCTTCCAATATATACTATTTATTTTTTTAAATGATTAAGTGCTTATTGAACCAAGAGATGTAACTAATGAAGGCTAGATAATATTTTTAACAAAACTTTTCATTTAAACTATGGATTTATCCATTTAACTATGGATTTACAGTGGATTTGGAATTATTAGCTACACATAAGCTACCAAAAACTTTCAGATCTGAGAACTTATTTTCAATTGAGTATAACTCAGACAGATGCTGTTGCTAATGCAAAATTTATTTTTAGTGAAAGAATCACCTTGGGTAGGAACACTTTTGCAACAGGTTTTTTTTCTTCTCTTACCTTTTTGAAAATCCATAAAGTGAAAATGTTTGTTGTTGTCATTATTGCCACTATTGCCTCCTGTGGTAACAAAACTCTAAGGATATCTCTACTTATTGTCCAAGTAACATTTGGACTAACATTTAGTAAGTAGATGCTGTAGTAGATGCTAAAGGGGAAAAAACCCCACAGTACAAGCATACTACAAACACCTGCTGGGACATCTTTCTGTCTGCAGGAGCTCAGTGGTGCACTAACACTGGGACTCCCTTTTGGCCAGGGGAGCAGTAAATTCTTTCTAGGTGCTCCTCTTTGCAGTCACATCCCTTTTGCATTCCGATCCCACTGTAAGACAGGCACTGCGTGCACAGGAGAGAACAGCATCTTCTCTTGTGGACACACAGTTGCTGCTCTGAACAGTAAAGAGAATAAAATTGCAGATCCAATCAAAACTAATGAGCACCTACCACTGGATAAAAGAGTCTTGAGTAACACTTATATTGTCTCATAAACTGAAAAATAAAATAGGATCTTACAAGGTTGCACAGACAGTCTGATCCCAGTATTTCCTTATTTTGTAGGATTTTCCTAATTTTCTGAAATTTGAAACCTTGATGCTATTCTGCTAAATGTTGTCTAATATATTTTCACCTTCTGCATACTTGTCACAGTTCTTAATTTTTTTTTTAAAATACAGCAAGATTAGACACTACTACAGGAATGCAGAAAAGCAGGAAAAATAAAATTCCCGTACCATTTTTCTACTCTGGTAAGACATTTGAAGAGCTCTTTACAGGCTATAAATTTACTATCTTAGCAAGTCATTCTAACATTGCAGATAAGTATATAAGAAGAAAAGATAGGAATTAGGGCGCAGAGACTGACCGACTGTGAGCTCTCCAAACACACTGTGAAGGAGATAATAAAAAGCCTTGAGAAATTTTAGAAGCTAAATATACATTATGAATGGCAAGTTGTCTTTTATCCTCAGTGTCACAATGCCAGTGGGACAAAGAGACAAATTTGGATCACTTATCTTTTTTTCCAACTGATAGTAGCTTCGGCTGGGAACTAGATAAATTTGCTCTGTTAAGTGAGAGAAATTTTAGTTCTGCTCCAATTTAAATTATTCTGTGCTTTGTATTTTGAGGTTGTCAAGCATCTTCAATGTGATTCTTTTCTTTTGGCCTTCCTTTTCCCATCAAATTTCAAAGAGAATTACTTAAACCAATATTGTGGGATTATGTGACTGCAGAGCCAGGCAGTTCTGGGCAGTGACCCAAAACCTCTATAATCAGAAAGAAAAAGTGGAAGAGAATAATGTCCTTGGGTTGTCATATACCTCCTCAGATGAATGACTAATACAGCTTTGTTTGTAGTTAGCTTTATGAGTGTTTCATAATTGTATCTTTAAAAACAATGAGAGCGAGATTATTTCACAGTATTTTGTGCAATCTGTGTGAATATTAAGAAGATTTTGAAATCTTGGCTTCTTACAGACAAGAATGAGGAAAAATAAAGAGACATTTTCAAATTAAATTACAATTCATAGGTATAGACTGAACAGCTTAAAATTGTAATTTAAACTCTATTAAAATGATAAACATGTCTTTACAAATTGAATTCAATTTACTTCTGACATTAGTATTTAAATGTTAGATAAGTAAATTTGTTCCTTTAAATGTTGTAATTGTTAAAGGGATTTTAGGTCTTCTGACTGACAGTGTAAAATGTTACAATTTTTTTAACATTGTCACATATTTTGAAATGCTAATATTAAACGGTCTGTAACACTGAAGTCCTAAAATATTCTATGCTGAGCTTGTGCCTTAAATCCAAATTGGTGGCACAGAAACTTAAAAGGGGTAATGATTATTCTGTGATACAGCAGTATATCTCTAAGGAACAGTATTTTGAAAATGTCCTGATTTACAACCTTTAGAGTCTAAGGCTGGCTTCTTTGCTAATCAGATTTTATTTGTTGTCTTTCTTCTTTCCAGAGTTTTGACAAGTTTCTAACATTTACAAATTTTTCACAAATCAAAGTATTTACATAGTGCAACTTCAAATGCAATCCTTTTTTTTACTGCTGTAGTGTTATTAAAATATAAATTGCTGTCTCGCTAAATAGGAAAAATATTGCCTATAAATAGACACATATATTGCATACATTGGGTATAAAATATAACTTATGAATGGTTTTTTGAGGTGTACAAAACATACTATTACCAAATAATAAAATAACATTCCATTTAATTTTTTGGTGAAAGTATAAGGCCAAGCACTCACACAAAAATATTATATGCATGTGAACAATATTTATTTAAAAGATAAATAAATATGGTGATTTAATTATACACATAATCTTCTGATCAATTCTCAGTCAGTTTTCAGGGTTTTACCATGTACTCCCTCTCTCTGTCATGGAAACCTGCATAGGCACCACTCAAATGCGTGTGCAGATGTAAAGTTAACTAATTAAGCCTGAAAAAACAGTTGTTGGTTTTTTCTTTTCTTTTTATTTTTTTTTAAGACATAATGGAGATTTGTATACATTGTATACAAATTTGTGATTGTATACAAATTTGTGATTGTACAAATTGTATACAATTTGTGATTGTGTTAGTAGTTGCCAATTCTCTATCTGTTGCCCAGTATGTTGATGATTCCTGATTGTTCATTTTTTCAGGAATTTTAGGAGCAAAGGAAAAAATTAAAATGTTACTTTCAGGATGCAAGTTGAATATTATATAGAGAAATGTAGCTTCTGACGTCTATAATGCCATCACTGAAAACTTTGCTGTATTTAGGGGTCATTTACACTTATCACATTTACTTTATCCATTCATTTTCTTAAGGTATATAAGGCATGTTCAGTTTTCCATTGCTGTGTATTTATCAGACATAATGTATAAGTGATGGAAAATCACCTTTTCCCTTTAATGTCAGTGATATCTTACTATAAAGCTGATGGCATCAACTACCAAGTGTAGAGATGAACCAACTTTGCCTGTTTAGAAACAGTAGTGTATGTAAGCTGTACACTTGAGTGCTGTGCTAAGTTTAGATATTTTACAACAAGAGCAAGAAACTGAGGTAGGAATATGCATTGTTGTTCATCGATTATAGGGTCTGAAGTCCCAAGAAATGTGGTAGTAATGCTTGCCACCATACTATCATTATGTTGTACAATATTCTTATTAACAGTTCTGTGTATTTATTTTGCATGTTTAACATTTTTGTAGAGGTAATTTCCAGCACATATTTTATTTACATAAAATTTTAATTTTAGTGCATGTATTAAATGCCCTTAATAGAAGCAAAGTAAATTTTCTCAGTGTATGTATCCAATAGAATTGCAAACAAATATATATAAAATGTATTAAAAACTAATTCTATGAAAAATATTGAATACACTGCAACATCTGTAAGTTTCTGTTTTCAAGAAGAGTGTGAAAGGCAAGGAAAAAAATCTGGATTTAAAGTAGCTAATTTTAATTTGTGTAACATTGCTTATTTTTATCTTGTTCATAATTCACTACCATTTTGCTCCACTGATTTTTTCATGCATGCAGCACTTGTTGTCATCTCTGCTTTTTCCCTGAAGAACGTGTGCATGGTGTAACTGTGATGTCCCTCAGCACCTTTCCAAACACAATGTCAAGAAATATATGTAACTTAGTGTGTTTTTCATCTGTTGTTCAAAGTTCATTTTAGTTCATGCAACTTCTGTCTTCATTTTTTGTAATAAAGAAAACTGACTTAAAGCATTACTATCTGTATTTCCTTTATTGCTGATAAATGCTCCTTTTTTCTTGTACTATCTACGTATTTTGTATCTGCAGAGATAATTTTTAGCATTTTATCTACAGTGTTTTATCCTATAGTGAATATTTTAAAAACCCAAACTAACAAAATACCAAAAAACCAAAAACAAAAATAAAAACAAACCAAAACCAAACAAACCAAAAAACAAAAAAACCACACCCCACCACAAACATCAAAGTCACTAAAATTAGGATTCATTAATTTTAAGTTTTGCTCATATTAGGTGGCTGCCATGCTACTGCATTAGTGAAGCAAGTATGTGCATTGTCTGTATAAATATGCAGCCTGAGCTTGATCCATTCTGATTTAATCTGCCTGATTGAAGTTGTATCCCCAAAGGAAGTTTCAATGCTGGGAAAAGCTGCCCTACCAAGCAGGACTCTGCTGGAAGTTGCAGTTGTAGCAGTCGAATGTTTTAAAGTAAAAACATGCACCATACTGGCAGCACTTACAATATTAAACTGCTCTTTTTGTACCTAATGTTATAAAATAATTATGTATTTAACACAATATTCCAATTATTACCTCTTAAAACTGTTGTGCTTGAATTTATATAGGCCTTAAAGAAAATGCTGTGAAACTTGAAACATTTTCTCAACTTAAATACTATCCTGAGATAGTTTGACTCTTTTTCAGATATCCGGGCTGCAATATTCTACTTAGGGTTGCCATCCACTATAAAGACGCAAAAATTTCTCATGTCTCGGTGGTATATGCATGGTTTTGAATTCTCCTAAATGAATCAATTAAAATAATTTATCCTTTTATGTAATAGCAGTTCTGAAACCACACATAAGTGTATTTCTCAATACTCACATCAATCTTAATTAATCTGCAGAGGTTGTTAGAAACTCCTCCAAGAGATGTGTTCAGTAAGTCTGCTGTCAGTTTGAGTGGAGGAAACTGGGACACAGAAACTTATTTTCCCAAGTCTACTGAAAACCAAAACCTGGGAGCAGTGCTGATGCCATGAACCCACAGTGCAGCCTTTCCCTCTTAAGGCACAGGTGGACTGGGGTCTCTCTGCCTGCATTTTTCTGGGGCTTCCCATGGAAGGAGACAATGCTAAAAAAATACCCTTTACTCTGACGACTGAGCAAATACAAGTGAAAAACTGCTGTAGCTGTAACTGGCTAACTTTTTAGGCATATTAGAAATGTTCCTCAAGTCTGCTTAGGGATAGCTTGATTATGAAAAGGATCTCTTTTTTAAAAAACTTTGCTAAAAAATAGTAAATGACAATGCCAGAAAACATTTTCACAACACAGCATGCTATTTCTAGTAAACAAAAGGGGTTTTGCTATCCTTTTCCTTGTTATCCCTCAATGACTGCAGACAAAACACTGTTGCCAGAAATACTCAAGCTGCTATTTACATTGCATTTCTTTCACTTAGCTATTTCATTTATGTCTATTAAGACACCTTCCTATGAAAAATCTTGGTAAGGGCCATTAGAGGAAATGTGGCCTCAAGTCCTACTTAGTCAGTGTCCTGAGAGAGCCATAATATATTTTCCTGTAAAATTTAAAAGCAAAAATCCATTTCAGAAAACTTGTTGGCAAGAGGATCTCAGCCATAATGAAGAAAAACTCCTTCACTTAGATAAGCATCAGAAAAGTACAACCTTTTAGACACACTTATTTCAGTAGCTCACATCTTTGTAACTGGTAGTCCCGGTGGCACCACAGGCTCTCCTCACTCACTCCAGCTCAGACTTCATCTGTGATGGGGAGACAATGAAGATCTGTCACTGATGAATAGAAGAAAGTTAGAGGAAGCCAGTAGCACGGTCCCCTTATTTTTCAAAGTTGTGTCAAGTGTATCTGTCAGAACACATTACTCAGTCGAGCAGCTCAGAGCACACATCCATGTGCTTGTCCACTGCCCTTCAGCAGTATCTCTCCTAGGAGAGAGTTGTAGAAAAAACACTGAGGAAGAAAAAGCATTACAATTAATGTTGATTATAGCCTTGTTAGCATCTTTTTGAATTAAGGAATGGGATAGAAAAGAATGCACCTTGCTGTCACTTTCTCTTTTGCATCAAACAGTTCCCCAGTAAATGTTGCATAGAATCTTAATGATTTCTTGCAAGCTGATGTTGCAAATGTAGTGATTTGTTTATTTCATTTGAAGGAAGACATTATGCTTCTGGGCACTTACCTGGCTCAAAAGAAAAGTTATATTGATATAAATTTCTAAAAACAGGTCATGCAGCTCTGGATGTGGCAGTCAGAGTGTTGGAGTTTCTTTGGGTAGCAGGGAGGGATCAGTGGTTCTTTATTTCTTTTGGTTGTGGGCTGCCACTGTTTTACTGTTAACTGGTAGAAAATTTTATGGAGCTGTTTAATTTTTTGGTACTGCCTTATGATTTTTTGGTGCTCATCAATGGATAAAAAACTTTGAGACCTATATTTTCTGTCTTTTTAGAGGTTTTGAGTAAGTATATGCATTTTGTAAGACTTTGAGTCTAGGAAAAGTTCCAGATCAGATATAAAATCAAAGAAAATATTCAGAGGCAGTGCAGAAATAACTGTCATGGTTGGGCACATTTTTAAGAGTCAATACAAAAGTGTAGTTCAACTTGATAAGCAAGAATGTTTTTTTCCTGCCATGACCTAGGGCAATATTTCAATTTCACTCTCTAGTTGGTTCATAATTTTCAAATTTTTACTTTAGATTGAGAACAGTTTACTTTATCTTCTGACTGTCTTGAAAGAAAGGAAAACCATGTATCATAACTCTGCACCATGTATTTATAGCAGCCAGGTGTTGCCCTGTAAGCTAGGAAAGTATTTTACAGCATTACTTTTTCTTCCTTAAAAACTCAAATTACTGCAAAAGGGAGGTTTGGGTAATCATCTCTCTTTCATTTTAACTTCAATCCATGCCTTCTAAGGAGGAGAGAAGGGAATAAAGAAGTTGCTAACTTGCTTTTTTCTCCCCAGCAAAACTTAATATTACTAAAGATGTGAAAAGGACATCTGGACATCACCTTATCGAACCCCCCAGATCACATGGAGTGCTTGTTATAAAGTTACTATTTTATTGTAGAAGTAGTTGAGTATATACAATGTGATTCTGTAAGAGCACAGAGAAATTCTGTCGCCTCAAAGGACACAGGTTCATTTAACATTGGTCTGAATATATTTATGTTTCATGTTTTGTTCCTGTGCAGAAGCAAAAGCTTTATTTTGCCATTTGTGAAGCAGACCTGTACACTGGCACAGGTTGCCCAGGAAAGCTCTGGATGCCCCAACTCTGGAAGTGTTCAAGGCCAGGATGGATGGGGCTCTGAGTAAACTGGTCTAGAGGGAGGTGTACATGGCAGGGGAGTGGTAATGAGATGAGCTTTACTGTCTCTTCCACCCCAAAGTATTCTCTGATTTTGTACACATGTAGAGATGGAGATTCTCCCTTTTGACCTGCTTCCCTTAGAGTATATGGTGCAGAACACTTACAGAAATTTAATCTGAACTTATATTTAAGAGTCCAGAAAATGTATCTTTTCACTTAGTTCTTTTCACTGGAAAATTTCATTTTACTTGCTGCCAAAGCTCTTCTTTCCTCTTTCTCATCAAATAATGATTCCTGAAGAAATGTTCAATTATCTCATTAGAAATCATTAGAAACATAAGTTATTCAATAGGAAGAACTTGAATATTGCCAAAACTTTTGATGACATTTGTAGAAACTTGCTTTTGGCTTTTTTTAAGCTTATTTTTTACATTTCTGGAAGTTTTTAAATCTTATTTCCATAAGTATTCATTGATGATAATTTATTTGAAGAAGTGGGTGAAAAAAGTGTCTTTAAAGTTATCAGTTCCCTTCATCGTCATGTCAAGGTATTACATTACTTGTGCCATATTCTGTATAAAAAAAAAAACATATCCTTTTCAATTTAGCATATTTTTAATAAATTACAATTAAAACTCATTCAGAACTATGGAACTTATACTTCCCTGTTTTTTTTTCTTTTCAACAACTGTTTTAAAAGGCCCTCTATAGCTAGATGACTAAGTCAGGTATACAATAAACAGTTTCAAAAAGTTTCTAAGAACTGGTTCTTTCACATTAACATTGAATTTTTAAGATTTAAAGTGGTTTTGTTCAGCTAGGAAAATAAAAAAATATATAATGGGTAAATGCTTTATTATTTTAGAGCACAAAGTAGAACTACTATTTTGAGTTTGTTTGGTACTTACTGGGCAGCTGCAAAAACCCCAAAAATTTAAAATAGCTTCTGTAATATAACTATATAACTATAATATAACTATAATACAGCTATAACTATAATACAACTATAATAACAAAATGTAATAATTTAACTTAATTTAAGGCACTTTTTGATAACAAAGTTGCTCGTCAAAGTTGGTAAGAACACTGTTTGTAGTATGACATTAATATTTCATCCTGTCACAGAATTAAAACTTCTGTTGATGTCATAACATATATAGAAAAAAATTCACATTGGTTTGAAATTACATGTATATTAAGATATGATTTTTGAAACCAGTGAGGAGAGGCCTTAATTTGCTTTAATAGTTATTTGGATTAGTTTTACAGCTGACTTTGGTGGGAGCAGATAGGCAAGTACAAAATCAAAGCAATTCAATAAAGAACAGAATTAAGCCACAGAACAACTTCTAAAAAAATAGTTTTGTACGTTTTCATTAAGATTAAAGATAAACCATAATACAGGTCGATTTAAAGAACAAGGCTGCCCAGTTTCTATCTGTTTTCAGAAGAAGGACATAAGATCCTCAGCCAGGTGAGAAGGCAGATCACAGCCATGCTCCTCACGTCACCTCTGGATTTGGCCACGTTACTCTTACCCTTTGGGGTGCAGGAGGGAAAGGAGAGAAATGTTGGAAAACTGTTGACAATTTTAAGTAATCAGACTTATGAAACAGAAACCTGCAGGAACAAAAGGGTTTTAAGCAGGAAAAAAATGACTCAGGACTGGTAGAGGAGAGCAAGGATGGGGAATGCTGAATGTAAAGGAAATCATCAGCCATGAAGAGATGGAGAAATATGCAGCAATCAAATACTTGTGTCTCAGATGTCTCACCCACACGAGGAAAATTAAGAATTTAAAAACAGAGCATCCCACGCAAGGATGGCAAAACAAAGGAGCAATATTGCAACTGTAAACATTTCCTTTGCTCACCAGTGAAGATACTAGGTAGTCATTTCTGCCACTGGATCACTTAGAATGAGAACCTTGCCATTTCACAATGTTCCAAGGACACTGAAAGTGCTGTTCACAGCAGTGGAAAATGTGTCTCTTCACAGTAAAAACTTTTTAACACTTTATCAAGAAAAAAACTCCTAAAACTAAACCAGTAAAAAAACCCTGAATTTCTTTCAAAATTCGGATTAAATCACCCTAATTTTTCTCCTTCCCATTCCAGTTGATGGTTGAGAAGGTACAGAGATGTGCTGTGTGAGGTCTTTAAAGCTGACTGTAGAATTTACTGGTGTTATGACAATTGAAATATATGAGCTTTTTAATAAACTGGATTTAGATATCCACTTGTATCTTTCTGACAATTCATACCTGCAAAAAAAAAAAATAAAATGAAGGTTTACAAAGGAATTCACCAAATGTGGGTGGATATAGGAATAAAATAAGTTTTGAAAGATGTATCAGAAAGTATAATATTTAAATAAAAATGCTGTTGTTTAAAAAAAAAAATTTAAAACATCAACTTCTGACATTGCTGATGGGGCAATGCATAAGTGATAAATCATTTCATTGATGCACCATTATTTTTATAATTTATGTAGTGGTTTTTAACTCCTTCTGAACAAAGGAAATAATATGTCTGTTTTTCTGCTTATCCATCCATGGAAATATCTACATTGAATTCTAGCTTTTTGTATAATAACATTGTGAAGATCATTTCTATAATAAAACAACCCATACAATAGACAATGAAGTCAATTTCTGAAGAAGTAAAATGCTCCCCTGTTTTTGAAAAAAGTTTTTACTTTTCCATTTTAAAGTTCTAAACAAAGACTAGACAATTAATACATATTTATTGATTTAGGATAACGTTCAAATTACATTTGAAATGGTAAAGATATTATCATTAAAATTATTTGAGCAGAAATCTGAAAATCTGTGTTTAATCTGAAAACAATCTATAGTGTATAGGGGAGTTGGAAGAGAAACAAGAGGATGATATTAGTAACCCAATTGAAATATTTATATTATATTACATTATGCAATTGTTTGGTGTCTGTTACAACAGCATTCAAGTAATCTCTGGTCAGAATAATCTTGCCCTTATTTTGGCAACAGGCAAAGCAGCAGATGGAAATGTCCCAGTGAGTGGTGCTGGCTCAGGCATCACTCCAGGACATAGGAGCGCCAGGGAAGCAATGCTGGTGTGCAGCCCCCATGGGCAAACTCACCCAGCTCCACTTCCCTGGGGTTTACTCAGCACAGTCTCACACCAGGAAATTGTCACTGGCCAATAGCTGAGTTAGTTTGTCATCTTCTTGAATTAGATGAGTGCATGAGCCTTTTTTTCCCCCTAGACAATGATCAGATACAAATCCATTCCTCTGTAAGCCTCATCTGAATTCACAGACTCCTGAGAATCACATGATTCAAAAGTGTTTGTAGCACTGCTGTCATGGGAATATCAACTGAGGCAAAACATTAAAATATTTTTCCTGAGATTTGTAATGAAGTAAAATTAACTAAATATCAGCTCTCAAAATTCAAACACAGAAAGCAAGATCAGGTGTGGACTATGTTTATTTTGAAGTGTTGAAATGATTGTATTTTCAAGGTACAAGACTAAACAAATGGGGTCCTAACCCTATAATCATTTGACGATACACATATTTTTCCCCATATTAAATTATTTAAGACTAAGTGCATGCAACTGTTTTCAGATTAAATAACTTGAATTAAGTTATTTTTCACTCTAATCCAGAAAATTACATGAATAAATACTGGTTTGTAAAAAATAAACTAAAAAAAGTCTCAAAATTTCAGTAATTCTGCTTAGCACCACTACTAATTAGGTGTATCTGAAATGCAGAAAAGATAACTTATATCAATGTTCATGTTGAACATTGAAAATATTTTCCTTAGGCTGCTTATTGATACTCTTAGTCATGGAATGTTAAGGTGTGATATTATTTGCTATTAATTAATGACATTTATGTTTTTTGAACTTACTGGAATTTTGGCAATTAGAAAATATTATGCAGAAGAAATGATTTTTTGTGATTTCAATCAGGTACTATATATGCCTAATCATCAGGACTGTTTATTTCCAATAATTTCTAAATGGTTCATTCCTAAACATTCTTTACTCTCCTGACTAACAGCTTAGAAAACTATATTTTAGGATTAGTGTTATTAATACATCTCAATTTTCTTTCCTTGAAGACACTCTTTTTAATGGTCTTGGACTTGGTGCTGTCATTGGCCTGGGAGTGGCAGCCCTTTTGTTAATCCTGGTTGTGACTGATGTTAGCTGCTTCTTTGTACGGCAATGTGGATTGCTCATGTGCATCACCAGGAGAATCTGTGGGAAGAAGAGTGGTTCAAGTGGAAAAAGTAAAGAACTGGAAGAAGGAAAAGCTGCTTACTTGTGAGTATTAATCACATGGGTTGGAAACATCCTTAAAAAAAAGAAGTTGGCTGTCCAACTTATATTAACTGTATGGCTGTTTTGTGGTGTCACAAAGGGAATTAATAAATGCTTCTACTACTTGGAAAAGTGTTTCTCTGAAGTGTGTAGAGTTTTTTATTGCCTTTAAAAGAAAAGTTGAGACATGAAAAAGAAATATACTGTAGCTCAGTTTAGGATGACCTCTTTGTCCAGCTTGACACAAAGGAAATCAATTGTAATGCAGTACTAGTTGGAGACACAGATTTGGTTCGTGAGAAGCAGGTAATGGATCATTGTAACTCCATTTCTGCAAATCCCTCTTTGAGCTGCTAATACCCAGAAACTCGGCCTATGGCTGTGACAGTGCCAGTAAATCCAGGAGTGAAGGACATGGTATTATAGAAAATCCGTGAGAGAGTTTTTCTTCTTAGATATAGCACTTGATGGAAAACCTTGATTCTTGTCTGTGGACTTTAGAAATGAAAGATCTTGTAGATTTTTTTTTTTTAATAGGAGTTCTGAGTTGGATGCTGGTGAAATGGTGGTGAGTGATTGTTCTTTATAGCAACAGTCAAAGATTGCGAAACATGAGTGGGAAATAATCAATACTGATTCTCACAAATACACTTTTGTAGTGGCTACTCCATCACACAAATGTGAATGAACTGATCATTGGTGAAAATATGGTCTCTTAAATTATTAGAGTGGATAGTGAGATCTCTGGCAAAAACAGACCAAGTACTGATTACATAAAATAATCACACTTTAGAGACGCAACATTTGCTGAGTTTTCAACATATAAACTAGAAAGAAGATTACATATGGTCCTTCATTTTAAACATTTCCCTTTTTTTTTTTTCTCCTAGAAAAAAACTATAATTTTTTCATCCTGTTCATCTGGTAGGCAACTTACACATGCACTGTAATATTTGTAAGAGTGCTGTCTGCGTGTGGTTTAAATAACATTTGCTGGTCCAACTGCTATGTGCCTCTTGCAATAGTCAGACTTTACAGTTCATTATCCTTCAGCTTCCTAGGCCCCATCCATTTTCAGATGGATATAGAGCACCCTAAATCTTGCAATCCTCATTATTCATAGCTGAGCAGGTGTCTCCATTGCGAGTAGTGGAGGTGTAAGTGTCTTTTTGGGATTTAATTCTGGCCTTTTGGTTTCAGGCTGTGTCTTTCTTAGATAACTTGGCTACACATCTTGGTTGGGTTCTTCTTAAAATAAGTACCATTTCAGAAACAGCTCCACAGAACAAAACCAATTGTGAGAGGGCACAAATGTATTTACAATGCTTCTAAATAGAAGAAATTACATAACGTAGCTATTTCCTAATTCTCCACATTTGACAGTGAGAGAAAGACTAGCTGTGTTTTTTCCATCCTGTGAAGCCAGTCTGTCCAGATCAATAGAATCAAGATGTGAAGCTTCTGGCACTGACTGAGCTGTCCTTTCCTATTGAGCACAGCACTTCAGTTTATGCTTAAATTTCCCATTCAGGGAGTGGCCAACTATAAACTGGTGTACAGACACTCCTAAATGAGAGGACCTTAGGGAGATAAAGTTGGAAATGTCACTTGACAGCAGTTTATACCTTGTTATCAACATCTTATTACCAAATACCATTCCATGCTGTCCGAAAAAAGCTCTGAGCTCGTCTCTTGATATTAATTCTTCTGTTGCACTTCTTTTGCAAAAACAACTATGTTATTTAATCATACTTGTTTCCTTGCCAGAATGGTCTTCAGTCAGTCAGACCTTAAAATATTTGGGACAGTTCTCATTTTAGCCTATTCTCTGCATTAATAAACTGTCAGACTGAACTGCCAGGACATACTTGAAGAGTCAACATTTAAGTTTATATCATGGTAACAGATATTGCCCAAAAATTCACTGACATTTCTCTGCTTTAAATATGCTAGTTTGCATTCTGGATTTTTGGGTGGTTTATGATATGGTTCTTGGTTACATTTTAATTGTAGGAGATACATATATGTACATATGTGTTATATATGTACTATACATAATGAGTGATGATGATATAATCCATGTAACACACACAGACACCCATGACATAATGGATTTCCTACAAATCACTTTCCCTTCTTTAAAATTTGAAATGCTACAGTTTCTACTTTCTGTAAATATACCTGCTGGTCACAAGTAACATCCTTTTTTAGTCCTTTTGTCATGCAATACTGTTTGTAAGACTGTCGATGTATCAACAAAGCAAGAAGAACTCACTAATCCACCACCAGTCCAACTTAGATCCCTAGTGTTTTCCCAGGTATGAAGTAGGCATGAAAGTTAAGTGCATCATCTACCAAAATGAGCTTTGTATCCATTTGTGTGTCACTTGCAGAAATAAATAAGCACATGCAATTTTGGGGTGTTTTTTTTAATAGACAGAAATCTTTTAGATTTCTTTACCTATCAGATTTTTAGACTTTTAGAATATTTTTAGATTTTTTCGCCTATTAATTCTTCTTCTCTTCTATTTCTCTATCTGGGCTACATTCTTATTAACCTACAAAGATTTTCCTTAAGGATACCTGTCAGAGTACAGTAGAATTTTCCTGATACTTCCTGTTGCAACAGCCTGTTTTATCCATTATCTTGAAGAAACAATATGAAAATGTGAGACATGAATTAGAGAAGAATTTAGCCAGGTCTTTGGTGTGGCCTGTAGCAATCTAACAGCTCCCTACAACATCCCAGTCCTGAAAAGAATCTAAATTAAAAATTCTAAAGAATAAATAAATCTAAGTGATCTAATAATATAAAAGTAATCGTAACTCAGTTACCCTCTGTTTGTACACTGCAGCTGATGCTGTTCCAGGATATAGGAAGAAAATATTTTCATCAAAAGAGAGTTTTTTGGTAAAAAAAAAAAAAAAAAAAAAAATAAAAAAAAAATAATATAAAAACAAACTATCTATATATCTATCTATATATATATCAGCTATCATCTGATCTGCCTTTTGAGAGCAAAATTGCATAAAAGTTTATTATTACTTTAAATAAGTATTGTTAATTATTATGTATTGTTAATACTTTGTGGCAGTAAACAGATATTTCCAGATCACATCCATATTTCTGAGAGCAGCCCTGAAGGGAAGGAGTTGGGGAGTCTAGTTCATGAAAAGCTGGTAATGAGCCAACAATGTGTGCTCACATCCCAGAAAGCCAAAGGTGTCCCAGGCTGCATCAAAAGCAGCATGACTAGAAGTTCAGGAGAGGTGATTCTGCCCCTCGGCTCTGGTGAGACCTCACCTGGAGTGCTGCATCCAGCTCAGCAGTCCTTGGTAAAGGAAAGACATGTATTTGTTGGATCAAGTCCAGAGGAGGACACAAAGATGATCAGAGGAATGGAGCACTCTGTGAGGTCAGGCTGAGATAAAGACTTTTCTGCACCCTTTTGAAAGGGAATTTATGAAAAAAGATGGGGACAGATTTTTATAAAGATAAGTGATGATGGTTTTGAAGTGAAAGTGGGTAGATTTATATTGGACATGAGAAAAATCTGTTTTACAATGAGGATGGTGAAACATTTGAACAGGTTGCCCAGAGAGGTTGTAAACATTCCATTGCTGGAAACACTCAAAGTCAGACTGAATGAAGCTCTGAGGAACCTGATTTGGTTGAAGATGTCCCTGCTAGTTGCAGGGGCATTGGACTAGATGACCTATAAATGCCCCTTCCAACCCAAACTATTCTATGACTCTGGTTGCCAACAAAATCATAATGACAGCACTCACTGCTCCATCTCCTTATAATTAATTGTTTAATTAGCACAATATTTGTACATTTGCTTACTTGTGAGAGGCTAGCAGTTGTTCCTCAAATGGGGGAAGTATGATGTAGAAACAGTTTTTTCTACCAGCAAAAGCAGAAGGTCTTGGATTTTTAGCACACAAGAGCTCTTTGCATTGATGGCAGCTGGGGTTGTCACAATCCCAGGAGATTAAAGCACACTTTTGTGCTGTATATGCTCATATAATGGCTCTTTAATGCAGCCAGAAAAGTTCAAGTATAACTAGACATCAAGACCAATCATTATTATACTAGATTAGGGAAGTTTACATCTATTCCCATGAAGAAGCTGTCACCTTATTATTAGTCATAAACAAAACGCTCTTTTGAGATGCTAATTTATCATGTTTACAGGGTTAGGGAAGTAACCATGGATACAGGATGCTTTGAAGGCTTCAAGGAATTGGGAACACACTGTTAAATGTGTCTTGGTGGTGTTAGTCACTGATAATTAGTTCTGCCTTTTTTTGCCAACTTTTGAGAGAGGGGATCTTAGTAATTCTTTATGTGCAATGTACGTAGTTAATGTGATGATAAGAGACTAAAACTCTTTTAATAATTTTTAGGAAAGATGGATCAAAAGAGCCAATAGTGGAAATGAGAACAGAGGATGAAAGAATTACCAGTCATGAAGATGGGAGTCCAGTAAATGAGCCAAATGAGACTACTCCCCTCACAGAACCAGAGTAAGTAGCCTGATATTCCCTGGAGTTTCACACAAACTGATCTTGGCTGTGTGGAGAGACCAGACTTCCCACACTCTGAGGGGAGGTACACAGCATCACCATAGTCTGCTGTTGCAAGGAAGTGTGTGAGTGTAGAGTTGGTTTGATTGCTTTGGTTTTTACAATAATCAATCTAAATCATGGTACTTCACTGACACTGGCTAAGCACAGCAGTACAAAGATTTTTTAATTTGGTTGCACCTTGTCTTTACCACCTAGCCAGCAATTATTAATTATCCTGTGGGAACAATCTCCTAGCTCTCACAAATTACTTTAAATTGAATCTCACATGCATCTTCACACACATCCTGAAGATGGGGCACAAGGATACTGTGCTCCAGAAACCCAGCTCCTCACTAGAGTGGCCCCTTCCTGCTTTCATATATGTAACTGAGAACTTAGTTGGGTATTTAAGTCCACACAGTGTAATTAGATTAATCGTGCTGAAGGGCAGCCTCTGCTCCATTTCTTCATCCCCCCTTCCTGTCCCTGCAACCCTGAAAACACAGCAGTTTGCAGCCATGCTCACAGGCTCTGGCTGCCTTCTGAATAATGGCACTACCTTTTGCCCAGGGATGAAATTACTGAAGAAACCTCTAAGTTTTCTTTGCTTTGAGCCCAACAATTTCCAGGTGTTGGGAAAATCTCCTACCTCATGACATCTTCAAGGCAACAAGATTATGAAGATGATTATATAGTAAATACAGAAATTCACCTGTTGATAATTTGATGAAATCATGGTTCTTTAAAAGGAGAGGGTGTTCTTACAAAACAGTCTTTTTCTTTTCTGAAAATATGAATAAATTTCAATTTTTGTCATTATGTAAAACTGTAAGAGCCAGAACCTTTAATTAAAAAATAGGTTTGCTACCAGCTGTCATTGATATTTTTAGTAAATAAGGAGTTAAGTATCTGCACGTTAAGCTGTATAGTTCTTTGAAGAAGCTGTGCACAAAGAGTTTGAACTTGTTAATGAAATAATTATGCAATCTGTTGAATGACTACTGATATGTTTGCTTTTCATATTAGAATTTATAATCAGGGGCACAGTGGAAAGCCCACAGTTATCTAAAGAGTTAGGGGAATGTAGCAAACATTGGACAAGACCAGCAAGCCTTGGATATATTAGTGGGTAAAGCACCAGATCATGTTTGTTTATGATTCAAGACTGTTTTTAGCACTAGATCTTGCAAATCAGATGCATCTTGCATGAAAGATGAAAGATCCAGTTCACTTCTTTCTGCTTGTCACAGTCATTAGATCAGCTGACAGGAGTGAAATATGAGAAAGTTAAAATCAAAAATATTTTATTATCTTAGGGGAGGGGGAAAGAATCAGTCCCCACTCTTATGACAGAAGAAAACAAAACAAAAAAATAAACAACAAAAACCCCTGAAAAAATAACTGCCAGGAACTGGTAAGTATTTGATGGGCATTATGTTCTTGGAAAAATAGGACTGCTAAGAGATATTAATAACGATGACAATTTCTTTCTTGGTAATTTCTTCCCTCATAACCAGTGGCAAAAGGTGTCAGCAGTCCAAAGCACAGCTGTACAGAAGTGAGCTAAAGATTTGGGACAGTGTCACTTGGGAAACTAAAGATGAAAAGAGATGGTGTAATGGGACACCTGAAGGGCCGTTGATACCAGGGGAATATGGAAAGACCTTTGACTCAGCCAGAGGTCACACCCAATGAAACAGAGAAGCAGTATAAAGTAGGAGTGAGATGAACAAAGGGAAGATGCAGTAGAGGAGAAGTCAGTCTCTCGTGTTAATAACACAAAAATACATTGTCAACAACAGCCAGAAAGAAACGTGCTGGGCAGGGTGAGGATGACCAGAAGGGATCTTGGAGGGGAGAGCTTAGCTTGCAGGAAAGAAAATTTCAAGGAAATTTCTGGGAGGCAGTGAAACAAGGTGGGGTTCATTATGACTAATTCTGGCTGTCTTGAAGGTATACAAGATAAGCCTTGAGGTTAAATTAGATAAAATATTTTTAACAATTATTGAATTATGTTGAATGATAGAAAATTACACTCAGAATTTCAAATGCAATTTATGAAGTTATGGGAACTACTTCCTGTTACAACAATATTATTTATTATATTGCTTGGTATGTTATTTGGCAATTTTTTTACCTTATCTCAGATGATCCTCACCAAAACCATGTTTGGAATCCATGTATGACAGAGATTAGCTCAAAGCACATTACCTGCAAGTCAACAGGTTTAATCAAGCTGGCAGGAAATCAGTTTAAACTGTGCATTGGATATCACACTTTTGTAATATGAATAACATACCACATACAATGTGGTACAATATTTATATTCCTAGTCTGCATTAATATCTTTCTAATATTGGTTGGTTTTTTTTTTTTATTACTATTAATGCAGTTGGGTGAATTCCAGTATCAAAATGGCTAGGAGTAATTTTTCTATAAAATAAAAAAGTAAATATTTAAGCTAAAGTTTTGTATGGGTACCAGCAGACTGTTGATGTTAGGCCACATGCAGTGCTAGAGGAAGTCAATATTGTTAATAATTGATAGCAGCCAACATCTGACTAAAGTGAGAGAACTTTGTGTTGCATTTTTGTTGGATTTTTTAAAAAATCTTTTTATTATAAAATGAATAAACATTTAAAACGATTAGTCTGCTCAGCTGAAAAATATAAAATTCTTTCTAATAGATGTAGCTAAAGAAAAATTTGATGTAGAAAAATTGGCATAATTAGAACACTTACACTTGAAATAGTTAAGTGAAAGAGGAAAACTGTTTAATATATTGATAGAGATTAAATATTTATTTAAAGCAAACAGAAACAAAAATTCCAAAATAACAAAAACATTGTCATGGGGAAAAAAAGAAGAATGTCTAATGATAATTTGCATTCATAACTCACACTCTATTAAAAAAAAAACTCAAAACCACAAGTTTTAAAGTACAATAAGGTTTAAGAATGGTGCACAGACTTTGTGATGAGGAAAGTTTTGATGCATAGAACTTTTTACTTGTGCTTTTGTTGAGTTGGGTTCTCTGCTTGCAAGTAAAATCAAGGCTAATTTTATCTCACTCTTTGCATGAGCATGGATTTCAATAATGTCCAATATCCTTCAACAGGGTTCTAGCAAATCTTCCTATTTCAAGTATTTTGTAACATGGTCGTAATCCACTTAAACTAATTTTTTTAAATTTCCACACAACATATTTTGTCAATTCTCCAGTTTTGACTTTGAGTAAATATTTCCTTCTTTCCAGCACCATCTTTTGAGAAATCACTCTGCTTTTCTTAACACTAAAGTAGGTTTTGGGGGTTTTTTAGTACTTGTTTTGCCTAATCAGATCTTTGACACATATGCCTGCCTACCAAAAATGTGTCTCATGAGCTGCCTTTCCTCTGCCCCAGTGTTTTACCTTCTGTTAAAAATAAATTTATGTTGATTCTGTTGCTTCCATTCTTTCAGGCATCTTGCTGTGGGCATCTGTTTCCTTTGGGTTTGCCATGAGAAACAGACAATTAGTAGATACCTCCCTCTGTGCTCAGAGCCAGACATCTGATGATATATCCCATGTATTTCACTGTAGTAGAACAAGTTAATCTTTGATTTCTCTCAGATACGTGTTGTGCTCATTGTTTAACTTCTGGATAAACAGAATCTTTCTTAGTTCATTTCAGACAACTTAAAATTCATAAGACTGGCAATTCAGGTATTGTTTTGTTTTATTTTCTGTTATTAAACACTGCCTTGTAATAAGACAATTCTACAAGATTCCTCAGACAGGTTTTGAAGAGTGGGACATCTAATCAAGCAAAGCAGAAATTTACTGAAACATTTAACAGCTATTATGAATAAAACAGGCATATGCATACTATTCCCTAGTAAAAAACCAAAGCAAAGCCAAACTGGAATAATGATTAAGAGCTATTATGCCCAAGAGACATTATTACGGGAATATCTCAGTAAACCATACATATTTTTGACAGCTTTATTTTTCGACAGCTAATTACTGGCAGAAGGGAATCAATGATTTTCAAGACCTTTTTCAATGAGATCACATTCAAGAGGGTGGGGACTCTTTTGCCAAATCCTCAGAGTTTTCACTAAGTCTTAAAAGACCTGTAAGTTATTAATGATGTTACATTGTGTGATCCATGAAAATTAAACTGTAGAATAATGATAACTTCCATTACCTCCTGCACTATAAGAAATTCTTTACTTATGACTTGGCATAATCTCCAATAATAGCTGTGTTCTTTGGTATACAATTGAATTTACATTTAGAAAAGGCATTAAAAAGAGTTTAATTGAGATTTAAAAGTCAAGCAAAAAGCTTGACTGTATAAGTGTTTCACAGTATCCTAGCCAACACATACCTCTTTTCTGTCTTGGGTCAAGTAATTTGGTTTCTTTGTCTTATTGAAGAACTGCATTTTGAGCAGCACTGATGTTCTTATCACGTGTTTTTTGTGGCTTTATAGAAAAGGAAAGTTAATATGGATTGCTTTAAAAGCAGAGAACCTCAGTGCTCATGATAAAATAACTATACATTATTTAAAAAAAAAACCAACTATTGTTCTACACTGTGACCTATATGAACCGTATATATGTTATAGACTTAAATTACAGATTGTTTTATTTTTGTGTTACCATGATTCCTCTTTTTTTTCCTGATAGGAAGCTGCCACTAAAGGAGGAAAATGGCAAAGAAGCTTTAAATCCAGAAACCATAGAAATCAAAGTTGCTAATGACATCATCCAGTCAAAAGAAGATGATAGCAAAGCATAATAAGACAAACTACAGCTGTCTGGATAATGCATTTGGATTGAAGTAATCCTGTGACCAAAACTTTACAGCTGACCTTAATTTCTTGGGAAACTTAAGCTTGGAATAGTTAGTACATGTGTACATATGATGAAACAGTTCCTGTCTACAGTTCTTTTCTATTTTTTTTTTTTTTTTGTTGCTGTTGTTAATGTTTTTAGTATGTATTTTTGCTGACATCAAGTCCCATGCTATAAATTTGAAAAATCTGCAGAATAGGAAGTATAATTTATTATATGAAAAAAGTGTGTTTACTTAGAAGAAAAAGTCTAAAGCACCCCTAACCACAAACAACATATCAGGCCTCCCCAGATCTTACAGTGCAAGCTACATACATAAAGTGCCATATGATAATGTATTTATTTCCATTTATAATAAAATGAAATTTTAGATCATCTTTAAAAAAAAAAACAAAAACCCAACTAAACCAGTCTCAGTATAATGTTTAAGACCTTATCTCTGCCTGACATTCAATAGTCATTCCAGCTGTGATTATCACTTGAGGCAATCAAAAAAACCCAAAACTCTTCAACACAGAACCAGGTCCCACTGCAGTTTCTCCTGGCTTCTTCAATAATTTTTTTTTTTTTTAAAAAGCTAGTACCCACAATATACAAACTTAAATAAAATTGGCTAAATATTTTACAACAGTCTATTGGCCTCATCCTAACTACAAGAGTGTGACTCTGAAAGGCTCCAGGATTTTCAATGCTTCAGGTTTTCTGTATGAAAGTTTTGAAAGTTACACGTAAACTAAAATGCAGCCAAGGTGTAAAAAGCAAACTGGTTTTTAATCATAATCTTCACTTCAATATTTGTCCTAACATATTTATACATACAGGATATTCATTTTTGTCTTAGTTCAAACTATTCAGCTAAGGGATAATACTGTAGTTTTGTGAAGTAAATACATTTTCTCCCCAAATCAGTATAAAAAATATGAAACTTGGCCTTTTTGAATCAGGACTTTTCCCTTTATGATTCCATACCCTTTGTCTTAAGTACAATGTGAGAACAGATGGAAAGGCGACTTTGTCTAAGCAATTTGGAACAATTTTAAATTATTAACTAATGCAGTCTTATATTCATTCAAATACAATTTTTTTCATGTCAAGCTCTCTTTAAGAGATTCCTTTTTATTATTCTGGTCAATATTCCCAACCAGGAAATTTGACTGATTTATTTGATCTGAAATTCATTCATATGAATTAATCATTGATTTACTGCTGTCACTAACTGGAGCAATATAGTTTGTTTCCATTCCAGCATCGTGTATCCACACCTATCAAACTCTTCAAAGCCTTGCTTTGAAATAAGTAGATAAACCATACAGAAAACTAGACATATAGGAAAATTCTGCCTGTCAGGAGTAACTGGTAGAGTAAGTTGTGAATTTTCCTCATCTAAGTCATGCATGAGGTTTAAGTGTACTTTTACTCATCAAATTGTGTTTTCTCCATGCTATATCTGAATTTTGATCTTATTTGAAGTCTTTGTAATTTTTGACTTTTGTTCAGTAAAACTGAAAGTGAAATGTAAAAGGATCTCCTTAAATTTGAGGAAAATATTATAATAATCTTCTTGCTAATCCAAGTTTAAGTGCATTTGAAAGAGCTGAGGAGAACATATTTATATTTAATTCTTAGATATTTCTTATTTTTCAAAACCAAGTTATTTTATGAGTTTTTTACAACTTTTCCTCACTTTGAGAAATACCTAAAATGAACCAAGGAGCTGAGGACAGAGGCATACTGATGGTGTGGCTAGGATAGGAGGCCAAGTTCCCACAAAATCAGTACCAAAGTGAAAAAAATGGGTAAGAGGGGATGACAATATGGGATGAAAGTCATGGAAGAAAATTAAAAACTGCTGAAAAGAAGTATCTCTAAATGCTGAGGCACTAATTCTGGGTGAAGGAAAGATGAAGACTTTCTTTTATGAGCTCTCAATGTTGCTCCCACATACTGGGCAGGCAGTACTACCACACAGCTGCTTGAAATTATCAGATTTCTGATAATTTCTAATCAGATTAGAAATTATATTTAAAATTATAAACTGATAATTAGGAGAACAGTTTTCTCATTTATCTATGTGGATTTATAGTCTTTCCAAAAAGTATGTATTTGCAGCTGGGTCAAAATGCAAAGAAGGAACCTGGACAACTCCAGCAGCTGAGAATAATGTGGTTGGTGTGGCTTGAACATCCTCTCACACAATATTTTTATGGGATGAGGATGAAGATGGTAGACATAGTTTCCTCTTCCACCTGCTGTGACAAATTTGGATGGTACCACTCAATCTTCTCTACACAAACAGTGTTTTTTCTGAAGCTAGCCTGATCATTTCCACAAAAAGGTGCCTATACATTGCAGCAGAACTAACAGTGTCTAGGCTCAACTGCAGATGCATTTCAAATTTTAGTACTTCTTAGTTGAACTTGCACAAAGACAATACAAAAAAAAACCCCATGGTCTAACAGTTCTATTTTAGTGGTTTATTTTGTTTTTTTAGTTTGTGGCCTGGTATGGCCTCTAATTACAGTGTGAAGGGATTAGAAGATTTAAGAGGTCTTGTCAGCACATTTATTGCTAATACACCTGTGCTACTCTTTACAAGCAAAATATATTGCAGTATTATTTCAATACTGGAAGCAAAAGCATTTCTCACTATACTGCATTACAAATCAAAAGCTGTTTCCAGGAGTATTTAATTTCTTCTTGCTGTTATGTCTCTTGGCAGTTGATCTGTGTGAGGGCTGAGAATAAAACAGCTCTAAATTTCTGATGGACTGTCCAAGCACACCTTTTTGGTCTGTGGATTAACAGGTTATCTCTTGTGCTTTAACTCTGTGCTGTGCAGGAGAAAACCAAACTCTCACTATGAAAGAATGCTGAAAACACTGATATTTCAAAATAGTTCCAAATATTTCCAAATGAGGAAATAATTTGTGCATTGTAATTTGTAAGATATATGTAGAACTGGAATAACAACACTTGTTTATTTTCTTTTCCTATTCTAGATTTAAAACAAAACAAAACAAGCAAAAACAGATATCTGTATAAATGTCACTTTTACTGTCTAAAAGTAATTTTAAGTGTTAGTATGAAATGTCAGAAGAGTTGACAAAATATAACTATTTGTAAAAGTAATCTGAATTGTTACACTAACATACTCCAGGGACCAAGGTGGGAGGGAGCCATTGAAATTAGTACTGAACAAAATGTGGCAGTGACAATCTCTTTTCAAAAAAAAAAAAAAAAACAAAAAAACAAACCAAAAAAAACCCCAAAAAACAAAAAGGAGTAAAATTAAGTAAAATTACTTAAAGCTCCTTGTTATTTTTTTGGTTTTTTAGTGGACTTGAGTTCTGATTTACCACAATAATAACAAATTTTTAATTAATATTTTACAATTTAGTAATCAAACGTTCCCTGGAGAGGTTTTTCCTGGTTTTGTTTGTTTATTTGCCTTTTTTGACTTACAAGGTTTTTTTGTGGTTGCAGAAATATTTGCTATTCTGGTGATGCTAATGCCTAATGTGACAAAGATTAATTTATTCAGGCCTCAGTCTTGCAAGAAATTTTGTGTGGTTGAACCCACCCCTTATATGGCACCAGCCTGACATTAGTGGGGTGGATGTGAGTGGAAAGATGGATGCACTTTCATAAGAGACCTTGCAGGACTGGGCCTACTTTCTATCTCTTCATAGATATCTACAACGTAGTTACACCATGGCCATCATCTATAAAGGCTGTTTGACATCAGTCCCTGGTGCAGTAAATCCCAACTGCTGTCTTCAGCCTCTGCATTGATGTTCATCCAAAAAAAAAGTGGCTTTCTTTTCATGATGGTAATTAGTTTGATTATTTATTTAAGTGCCAACCATCAAACTGTAGTATAATCATCATGACATTTTTTCTGTTTCCTAGACCAGATAATGGAAATGTATTTGTGCCTTTCGATAGCATGCCACTCTGCTTTATTAAAGAAAAATCTTCAATAATTTGTCTATAAAGCCTGTTTAAAATAATTGAAAGCTTTACTGCCACACAATTTTCTGCTCAAATATTCTCAAATATTCATCTAAATCAAACTGAAGGTATTATTTTCAAGTAACATAAATATTTGAAACACAAAATTTGCAAAAATCTTTTGAGCTCATGATTCCAATGAGGGTCATGGTGAGTGTCTTACTGCTCAAAAGTTTCAAATAGATGGAGAACATAGTGAATGTGAAGGGGTGTTTTGACCAATTTCTCAAGTTCAAGAGTCAGATAGAAAGTCTCCTTAGTTCTATTTAAGTGCTTAGACCCAAAACATTAAAATCTTTCCTCAAATCAGAAAGATGATATGGAGCATCTTCCCAGCATTTCACCTCTGGAGATAAACTGGAGAGAATGTCCATTTTGCACTCATTTGTATCCTCACCATCGCTATGTAAGATGTTGTAGGAAGTAACATTTTTTAGAATAATTGTGTCTGTTGGATATTCACTCCTGATTAAAGGACCTCCAAAAAGACCATTTACTAACAAAGCTTAAGACCTCTTCAATCTATGGAGAGGTACTAAGAGCACTGCACAAAGAGTCACAGTGGAATCCAGGTCTCAATCCAGGCCTCTGGGATTTAAATAGATTCCAGCAAGACCTGGATTTTATTCATCCATCTCAGCGAGGCTCTACATGTCCTCAACTGATTGAGTTGTTTTTGTGAATCAGATTTCCAGGTGTAAGTGGAACACAAATGTCCTGACAGATTCCTACTGACATTTTGGACAGAAGAGGTTTCTCTGTCAGGAGTTTTCACTGAATAGTTATAGAATATCCGATGACAGTTTAATCCCATACATTACTATATGTCTAGAAATAAAACATCTCTTTAAATAACTCACTATGTTTGCAATACTTCTCTAGGTGAAGATGAAAATGTTCTAAGTAAATAATGATCTTTCTTAAATCTCCTTGTTTAGCTTCAGATAATCTTTCTGATAGATGAAAAGCTATCATGGTTAAATAAACCTTTTTAAAAAAATCTATACCCCTTTTCCAGATTTTTTCAAGGTCCTGAAGTACCCTGTCCACTTGACAGCAGTTTTGTAATTTTAAGTGATCTTCAGTATTTCCACTGCTCATATGTGTTCTTATATCAATTTACTTAGACCTGAGCCAAAATAAGCATTACAAATTTGGCTTTGGATCAGGTTCTGAGAATTCTCAGTTTACCAGTCTATCTTTTCTCTTAAGAGGCATTGAGATCCTCATAATGTTTGACTTTCAAACTTGAATATTGGCCATTTTTTAGCCCAGAGAAATGAAATAAATATTTATTGCCAAATTTGTATTGGCAGCTTTTAAATCGCAGGTGAGATTGGGAGCGGGCGAGGTGACCAGATGCAGCACCGACAGAGCTCAGGAAAGCGACTGCCAGGGAGAACAGGTGCCAAAGGGTGAGCCAGGAGCGGGCTGGGAGCATCTCTCCTCAGCACAGACAAGGGAAAAGGGGAGCATCTCTCCTCAGCACAGACAAGGGAAAAGGGGAGCAACTGAAGGGCACTGCCAAAAGGCACCCTGCCATGTCCTTTAACTCCCCCATGTAATTAGGCTACGGTTTTTCAGATGTAAAATGCAGGGTTGGAGGAAGGCAAGACAAACCCTCAGAGTCTCTACAAATCAATGACAAATACATAGAGGAGTCAGATTCCCCCAGAAAATAATTTTAGTGCTCATGGTGTAGAATTTTGTAGAGATTTGAACTACTAAGACAAGGTTTTAAAAGGAGAAAAAAAAAGGCTTTCCTGCTACAAGGAGCAGTCAGTACGTATCTATATGCTGTGTACAGTATGAGCATACCATATATTGTTTTTGTTATTCCACATGTTGTCAACAGCCCACTTGCGATATCTGCCACCTGAATTATATATTGATAAGTTAGCTACCACTGGAGCTAGTTTGTTTATTGTTTCAGAATCTTATGTCCCTATGAAATGCTGTGTGTATATATATATATCTCTATACTGTAAAAAGAGGTAATATCGCAGATGCTGGTTTTGTATTTATGAAAGACATTGAAAGTATGGCTTAAAGTATATCAATTATTTGTCACTCTTCGCCATTTGTATATTAATAGTAAAGATACTTTTACTTTAATGAAGTGTTGCAGTTACATTTATTTTTGCTAAGTGTCTTTCTGTCAAGATGTCTGATTCATTACGAGTCTCATTTCCAAAAAGAAACATACCTCTTATTTTACCCTTGTTATAGAATTACTGAATAATGCTCACACAGACCTGCAATTTATTATTCTCTTTCCTCTCAAAATATATCTATTGTTAGCATTCTGAGTCTCCAGCTGAGCTTGAGGCCCATTATGATCATCCCTAATAGATAATGTGCTGATGGATAATATTCTTTTTTTTCCAAACAATGCAAGTGTGACATTTTAGAGGTATTTAGTTTATGCCAGAGAAAAAGATTTTATCAACAGAAGCCACTTTATTTTGCCAAACCTAGAACCTTCCAAAAATCTTGTAACTGTGTTAGCACCACCAGGAGATGATGAAAACAGGTCAGGCATGGTCTGCAATGAAATGGGCTTTTATTGCTGTCCTGGGTTTTATTCCACTAAAGATGGAAAATGGGCAAAGCACAGCCCAGAGAATATAGCTCAGCCAGTTCCCTGAAATGGCAGAGGGGTGTCTGTGGCATCCATATTGCCACCAATAAAATTAAGTAACCCAAGAGAAACTTACTAGATTGTGTATTCATGCCTAAGAATCAGTTTTCTGAGTGTAATCTAAGCTCTAAAAAAAACACGCCAGCCTAAGAATGGAAGGGCAGTACATAGGAGAAATATATCTTTTGACCCAACAAAGTCTTCACAGCTTCATTTTCTTCCTTCCACAGATCCTTAAACTCTGTCACTGCAGATGTCTTAGGCATGTGCTTCCCCTAAGTGTCAGTGGCAGCATTAACAAAGTAGAAAAACTGAACATGAGGGAACTGCTTCAGTGTCTTCTCAACATCAGCTTGTCACTGAAAGCTTTTCATGTAATCATATTTGTTGATCATAAAAGCACAGATATCCTGAAATTATGCATGAATTTAGTTCAGATCTCTTGAGAGCCATTCAGTTCAGTGCAGTGGCCACAAGAGAGGTTGCCCCTTTAATTTACAGGTGAGTATTAATACAATTATTGCAAATAGCTGCTAACAAAAAGGTAATGTAAGACATGTTCAGAAACGCATTCAACTTTTTAAAATTTAACCTTATCAAAATATGCCATGCTCTCACATGTTTCAGACATGCTACTTAAAACACAAGATAAAAAAATTATAATCAGGTACCTTGATAATGACAATTTGTTTATCTGTGTCATTCCTAAGTTAGATACAGCTGGCACTGCACCAAGAAAACCCAAACAAATGAAAAAAACGCACTTCGATTCTTGGCAAAAGATGACTAACTCTCTCATTTGAGCTCCAGCAGATCCTGAAAAACAAGCTGTATTTGTAAACTCATTCCTATGTGGAAAATGCTTATTTTTGGGGATATGGTTAAAATTTCTTTGTTGATTTATTCAACACTTTCTAGAAAAACCCAAACCTCTAAACTGAGCATAGTGTCAGACTTTAATTTCTGTAAAAATCCTTTATGCAGCAAAAAGATAAAACTGTCTTTAATTAAACAAAGCACTGAAGTCCATTCACACTCAGTGCCAGTATAAAGCAATGTCAGTGGTGTTGCTGAGAAAGCAGAATGAATCACATCTGGCAGGAAAGTGATCAGGTCTACAAATCTGTAGAATTCTTTCAGGCAATCCAATGATAAAGAGAACAAAATTTTTGGAATTAAAAAGAAAACCTTATTCTACTAAGCAAATGCCATCTTTTAGGACTAAACTGTGAAGTGAGAAATGATATCTTATTATTTTAAAATTTAAAAAGTATTTTCATCGTCACAGACCACAACATGATCAATGAATTTTACTTTGACACTTTTTATCGTAGATCACGGAAATAATACTTCATTATTAACTTGTATCTGAAAGCTAAATAATCTTTAATCACAAGAAATAGAAAGTTGCTATGTACTGCTATACATTCTCCAAAACCATCAGAAAAAATCATCAGGATTTTTTTTAAGAATTTTTTTCAAACTGATTTATGAGTTACAGATATCTTTAAGAAAAAAAGAATTTGGAGAAAGTAATGGCACTTGCAGATAGTATACTGCAAATTTAATTGACAAGGCTCTTGCATTGAAATTCAATGTGCTGTGTGATAAGTAGCACAGAATAAATGTGGTGAAGTATTTTAGAGTTTTCCTATGCAAAACTTTTACTTATAAACAAGTTTTATAATGAGGCCATTCCCTAATGGGATGTACATGTCAATTGTTACACTGAAGTCATGGTTCTGCCCTTCTTGGAATTCATGACATGCCCATCTGCAGCATTTCCTTCTATCCTCCTTTCTGTAAAGTATATACTCAGTAGAAAGTGGGATCTTTTGAAAAATTAAAGGCATTTACTCTGGAAAATAGGATTTTTTTTTCTTTGCATAAATGAAAACAGACAAAAATCACTTGTATAATCTGGTGATATAACACTCAGATATTATTATCACTGCCATGCACATGGCCACTTGTGTTCTTCAAGTCAACATAAACTCCCAAAGCTAAAACATCCTATTCCTAGCTGAAGGATCCATGGTCTTGTCTTATGCTACAGCATCCATATTTTTTGTATTTGCATGCAGCAAACATGCTGCAAATTTGACCGAAGAAAGTGTTTGATTGTTTTCTGGGAGTTTGATTCCAGCATCAGACTAGGAATTTTGAAGATATTACTCTCTACTTGCTGGATGTGGGAATCAGAAGGAAGCAGTAATGTAGAGGCATAAAAGCCACTCCATCAATCACTGATGAATTTGCTGTTAACTCTTTTAACTAAAAATATCAATAAACCCATGAGGCAGTTAGAAACTAGTATTAGATTTCTCTGATGTTTTTGAAATATCAGTGTTGAGGTGCCATGATGTCTGGGAGCTCCTTGGCACTAGGGTGTTGGGGGACCCATGAGGGATCTGGGAGTCTTTGGCAGCCAAGGTCTCTCCCACCATCCTTATCACAGGAACAAGACACTCAGGACAATGGGGAGGAGTACGGAGGCAGCCTCAGCCCCAATGATCCCACAGGGCTGATTCAGGGCTAAAATGAAGCCAGGATCCCCCTGGTGTGTGAGTGAAGCTGAAGTGGGGACAGGGGTTGATGGCCCTAGGAGTTTTGGGCTGTGGATAAGGTGGGGGGAGCTCCAGGCTCAGTCAGGGTTCCCAGAGCCTGGAAGGCTAAAGAAAAATTTCACAAAGAATTTAATCTATTCTCAGATTGGGTTAAATGTTGAAGAGGAAACAAACAAAAAAAAACGGCGGGGGGGGGGGGGGGGGGGGGGGTGGAGTTAGGTATTGGGTAAGTGCCCATTGCCAACATCTTAAAGCAATAGGATATTGATTATTCAGGTGTTTCAGGTTAAGCACAATTCCCAGCTGAGGAAAACATAGTGCTACAAGTAGACTGATCATACTCTTTGTAAGATTGGTTTTATTTTGTACGAGATTCTTGGGAGATAAGGTCCTTGTAGTTTGTAATTTGTCTTAGATGAGAGGGCAATGAGAAAGGCTGTAGCACTAGATTAGGGGTCAGAGGGTCTGATTTCCATTTTGGGTGACAGTCGCTTGGATTGAGCAAATCAATTGACAGGAAAGTGTAATGTTTATTTTCCTCTCCTTGGCTATTTTTTGCTAAAGACTTACGGACCCATTTATCCTACTGATTTCAGTGAGACCACTCTCAATAAATATAAAAACAAGCATAAACAGTTTGCCAGATTTACACCTTAGGTTAAAAGAAGGTTTTGCTGTGTTTTGTGAGAAATCCTTCTCCTGCTGCTTCATGGATTGTGAGTGTGTTTGTGTTTGAACATATTGGAGCATTCAGCTCCTGCAATGTGTGTGTTACCGAGCACACATTTAACAGCTGACTTGGTACAACTATCTGAGCACAAGAGCAATAGCCAAATCCTGAGAAGAGAATATGTCCTCTGTAAAATTTTTAAGTGGCAAGCTGGACAAATTAGAAATATTATCAATAATGGTGATGCTGTTAACTTCACCCCGAAGAGTTATGCATTCTTTATCAAATTATGAGAAACTGAATGCCTGTGCTTAGCTTCCCAAACCTCTGCTGTATCAACATGTTATGCTGCCTGTTGAGACATATTCCTCTGAAGTGTTGGCAGTTACTTCTATGTGAAAGGGCAGCCATGAATTAAATTATTGTTCAGAGAATAGAGAAAATATCTTCATATGCCACATCAACAAATCTTCCCTGGAAGTGCTTGAGTAGCTTAACAGACAACAAAAGAAACATTAACTTATTCTAGCTAACCTATTTTAAAATTCTTTGCTATCTGTAATAGCAGAATTAACGTATTCAAGGATTTTTTTTCTTTACTATGCCTTTTGAGGGCACCTTTCAAGGGGTTAACAAATGCAAGCATGGTGTGACTATTTTGCAGCTGGCTGGTAGACGTAACTTGGCTCTTTCCCAGAGGTAAGTACATAGGTTCAGGCACTGTTACACCTTCAGCATTCTGACCTGTGTAACATCATCTATTCCTATAGTGCTGAGCACAAAACCCAAACTTTTATTTTCTGCTTTCTCTCAGGTTCTATTTCACTATTCCTTCTGGAAACTGCATAGCACCTAGGTGTGCTCCAAAGCACTTCTGAGGTGGAATTTTTGCTTAGTCCAGATAAATTATATTCCCTGCATCTTTTCTTTTTATGGATTCTTTTTAGAGTAGCCTTAAGGATGGATTAAGCTCAATTTACGTAATTGAACATTTATTCTACTATGTAATTTTTTTCTCCGTCAAGCTTGAATTAAAAAAAATACAAACATGAGAAGTATACTGTGTTTTCCTTGTTCCCTTCTCTGTGCACAGACCTTTTCTTGGGACCATTTATGGATCTATTTACTGATGAGCCTATGGCATGACCTCCTATTTTTCCTGTACTTGTGGTCATGACTCCATTGCTTCAACTTCAAAAATTTGTCAGGCAGACAAGTTGTGTTAGAATTGTTGTGGTTTACTTCACTCATTTAGCTGAGCAAGCAGGCAGATGACAACATTCTGGACAACGAAGTATATCCATCTTTAGAAGGTTTTGGATTTTTCTTAACAACTATTCCCCAATCCAGAAGTGCCCTCTTGGGCAGATCATCTGGGAATGGACTGGGTGGACTGGCAGACTTTGTAGAGTTTGACTCGATTTAAATGTTTGAACAAACTTACCTATTGGAATATGTTTAATTTCTTTTTAAATTGATTTCCATTTATTTGGGTCTTACTCGACATGTTTGCAGAATGACCATACAATACATGTGTCTCAAAAAACTCTTTACTACAATAAAAAAACCACAGGACTCTATTATGAATGGCTAATTTGAGAAACTTTGAATATTTGTATACTTCTTTGTGTTAAACCTCACTCATATCCTTTCCAATTAACTGAGACCAGGCTGGATTTTCTAGAAAAAAAATGGACTGCCTTCCTCTAGCCAAAAAAATTTGTATTTTTGTCCATTGTATTTAGTAATACAAGACACTCTAAAAATTAGTTCCAAATCATGTTAAAATTGATTTCTGTGCTGTATTTTCCTTATAGCCAAATTGATCACTGTTTATTTGTCTTTTACAAAGAGTCTGTTAACACGAGGTTGTCAATCTCTTGTCTGAGTGCTATCATGTGTAACCACAAATGTGCTCAAATCCAGAAATTTTCTATCTCAGCTGCAGTCTCTTCTCTTTACGCCTTTGAGTCACTGTACACAAACTGCCATCACACGGTTCTGCATTTAGTTGTGCAAGGAGTAATACTTGACTTTAAAAGAAATTCCAGCTTGTAAAGATATACCATACGTCCAGATTTCATCAGTTATTTTTGTTAGGCTCAAAATACAATAGCAGTATAATTTAAGGTTTTATTAGATCTGAGTTGGGATGGATGCAGATGACTTACACACAGCCTCGATGCACAGCTTCTCTTCCTGATTTTTATGGTCCACCACATGTTACTCTGCCATGGTATGAAGAGGCAGCATTTTCTCAAAGCAAAGGTTTACAGCTATTTAGATACAGGCAGATAGATATGGATTGTTTGCTTTGCTTTTTTTTCTTAGAAGTTTAATATCTTCAGTGAGATAAATATCTACCTGAATCTGAATTAAGATTGATCCATCATTTGCTACAAAATATATCAGAAATAAACATCATAATTGCTTCCATTTCATCACAATATTGTACCAGCTTGACTTCCCTTGCCAAAAAACCTCCTCAGACCATCCAGAACTGCCAAAACATCTGAGATAATACACTTTAAATTACTGTATTATAAAGCTGAACCATCTGTGCTGAGGTTTTCAGAGTTGCATGGGGATGAAAACAGGAATAGGAAAAATCCCAGATAGGTTGTTATAAGACCTAACATGATATACGTAAATTGAGTTAAGTCAGTCCCTGGTACGGTTAAATAGCCATCACAGAATTTGCCACCTACAATGAAACCCAAAATTAGAAAGGCTATGTCAGATACACTGTGGAATCTACAGAGAGCAAAGGGAGGCAAATTGACTCCACTGGTAATTTTATCAAAGCTTTGCTTTTGTGGTGGACCCCAGCTCAGTCCCCATTTAAAGACCCTAGAAGTAGGCTTTTTGTTATGCTCTACTCTACAGAAATAGAAAGTATAATGGACAATCTTCACTATTAATACTGATTCACCATGCAGGTTTTCTCTTATATCTTCCATCTAACTTCAGTAGACCTGTGTTTGTGCAGGTATAACCCATTCCCAGGTACTGCAGTCTATCTGAGCTTCCTTTCACACTTGGAGCAACAAACCTGGTGCAGAAAATGAAATGCTGATACCCCACAGCTGGTGTTCTATGTTCATCCATGGCTTATAAATAGGCCTGTCTTTCAGTGCAGCTCTTGCCTAAGACTACTCTGAACACATATTTTGAGCTAGGTCTGCTGTATTTGCTAAGCTAAAATTAATTTACTGATATGCAAGAGTTAACATAGCAGCTAATTTAAAACCATGTAGTTTGGGGGTTTTTTTAACATTCACTAGAAGGTTTTTTTACTTTTGTTAAAGATAATTAACATCCTCCACTTGTGCAGAAGCATGGGGAGAGGGGGAGGGAGAGGAGGCTGAATAGAGGAAGAAGAAAAGTTTTTACTGCCTAGTTAGTTATTATCCTAATTACATTCCTGATGACTTAAATAGCAATTCATTGTATACAAAATGTTAGCCAGAGATATAAAAGAATTTATATTCCATGCGTATTCTGTTTATGTAAGAAAATGAAGAAGGAAAATCATGGAGCAGGAAGGCAGAAGGAAAAGCTGGATAGTGAGCTGCTTCCCATAAGAAGTTCATTTTAGGGTTTGTTTTAGTTCTCTCTTCTCCCAGTTAGAAAAGAACCTCTTCTTCTGTGATCCAAATTAGTGCTTGTTTACTTGGTGTGTGATTTAATATGATAATAAAGAGAGGATGATAAGATGCCACAGCCATTAGATTGATCTTTGTATGGAAAAGAGGACTCTAGATTTAGTTGGTAGCAAGATTGTCCATATCCAGCTCTTTCTGAGCTACAAGTTAATCAACAGAAATTCCTTCTCACCTGTTTCTTTGACACAGCTGCTGCAGGAACTCTAGAGAGTACCAGGGTAAGTTCTTTGCTTTTGCTCCCATTGCAGGGAAGGTGGTTGTTAATGGCTCCACACATCCTGTAGGTAGCAAAGATCCAGCCTCTGAAATGACTGCTCAGAACATGCTGAAACTGAAACAGTTGTTTCCACATGTGTTGGGCATCTCAGATGATTGTTCCTCTTCACTTTGGGTACATTTAAGGCTGCAGCTCTATAAATCCAGTGTTCCATGTTCTTGTTCTCAGCCTGTCTGGAAGCAAGGCTTTCCTCCATCCCGATTTTTGATGTCAGCCCTTGAAAATGGGCTTACACTTAAATGGGCAGGATAAAGAGGTCTGGTTTGTGCCCTAAGCAGATCAAGCTGCTGGTGTGTGGTGACGTAGTCCTAACAAAGCCAAACTAGATCCAGACAACTGCCTGGAAAGGGTTACATTTTGCAAGTCATAATAGAGGACTTCTGCTCCTTGCACCTCCAATTCCATACCTAACTTAGTCCTTCTGTTTTTTGTTTGTGGAAAATGTAATTGTGGTTTTTCATGCCATTATGTAAAAACTAAGTATAATGTTAATGAAGCAAAAAACTTCTTAAACTGGTCTTGTATTCAAAAAGGACAGTAATTATATATTTAATAAGGATTAAAAGATAAAAGATACAGGTGAGAAAGCATCACTAAGTCACATTATGACTGCATCATCTTAAAGTACAAGGAGGAAACAACACAGCTCTGGATAAGTATGAAGAACTTAGTTTTGATTTATTACGTGCTTTCAAGGCAGTTATTTTAATTTTTTTTTTTCCCCTCACGTTGCTAGATACAACACAGTTGGTTGTTTTCTTAATGTTTTTTTCCTGGCTTGTCATATCATATTTAACAGGACTGCAACTTTGGACTGCCAGCTTTTCTGATGTCTATGCACAGAACTAAAAACAATTGTACATGCAGTTTATTTGAGCTTTTGGCATATAGTTCAAGAAAATAAACTGAGATGTACAAAATTACAAGTATTTATTACAGAGAAAGACTACAGCACATACAGAAGAAGGAGTACCAAGAATTTATTGTTAATCTAACAGAAAAATTATAAAGCCTAATTGAAATGTGGCAATTGTTACTAGTCCAGCCATAAGAACACAATCCCAATTAGTACAGAAAATCCTCATTAATAATAATGCCATTAAAATTGTTAAATATGATAACTTATTTTTGTATTATGCTTGCCCCTCCAATACCTCCCTGGATCTGATAGTCAGTTGTTTGAGCTGAAGAATGTTCCATCTGATTTTAAGAGGAGCTGTTTATTCCTGCTCTTCTTAAATTTAATTGACTGACCCTTGTCTCCTATTTCATAAAATATTTTTGTAACAGGCACACCCACAGACTGCTGCCGATTTAGGAGGCTTTCAGAACAAAATATTGACCCTAAGTATAAAGTTATTTTGAAATCAATGATCTTGCTAAGATACCAGGGCTTTATTGTCATCTGCATATGAAATACAGAATCTCTTACTCTTCTGATGTTGTATACATGCAGTTTTAAAAAGATTTTTAATTGGACCCTCTTGTGCTAGTGTGGTCTAAGATATAGTTAATTCTCTTTAATACAACTTGAATTCTGACATATCAAACTATTTTCTCTTTAGGTAGAGGGATCCATAAAGAATCATCAGTGTCTTAATACATATGAAGATGGATGGGATTTTTTAACAGAATGGTTTTGATCTAACAGACAGAAATGAATCTTCCAAGAATATAAAATAAAATATTTATTAATATTAATTCATAATACATGTTGACAGGATTGTATCCTCAATTATTTTTCTAGGTTTCATAATTGTGCTGTGAACTTTTTGAAAAAATAATTTTGAACTGTCTTAAGTTTAATGTTTTACACATATAACTCAATATCTTCCTTTCTTTGCTTTGAAGCCTTTTGTTGATTTCTGTCTTACCTGATATTATTTGGCTCTTGTGTGTAATTGCACCAGCACGCCATCTATGGTATCTCTGTAACCTGCTTTTGGGTCTGCCAAAAATCTTTCTTTTTTCCCCTCAGCTGAGTAGTAGTTCATCAGGAAGAAAGACTTGAGAAGCTCTGATTGCATAAATAAACACAAGCATGTCCACTCTGTTTGCTCTCACTTACAACTCCTGATTGGTAGTCACATCACAGAAGTCACACAGCAACATTTTGGCACAGTCTGTTTACTAGCTACTAATGAACTTCTATAAATTTTAGTCTGCAGTATGAGGAAGGTTTAATGAAAATGTGTTTATACAGCAGTTTAATGGCAAAGTTTTCCTCTCTGGGCTTGGTTTAAGATCATTCCAGGTATTTAATAGATAGTCTGAAATTCAATATAAATGCTGTCTGCAGTCTAGATTTTCTAGTACGTTTTCCTAATAGTATATTCAAATGTCATTGAAGTAAAAGAATGCAGAAAGGAGCTTTTGTGTGACTTGCTTTACAATTTTTTTTTAACAGGCTAATTTAGTCTTTCAGAAAGTAAAATACTAGAATGAAAATATGTTAGAAGGAAAATACACACATATGTAAGTAACTCTAAGCCAAGTGTCTCCAGCTATGTGTCTTAAAGTCCCCCATCAGCTTGCACTTAGAAAGTCACCATAAACATACAAATATCAGCCCTCTACTCTTAGAACTTGGTGGTTAATTTCTAATGAATGATTTATTTGATGAATATTTAACCTTTTTCCTTTTGACCTTATCAAGGCTACAATATATTCATTGTTCAAAAATATTAGGTTAATAGGTTTTGCTAATAAACCTTGCTCTGTAGTAAAGTGAGTTTCAGCAAATTACATGTATTAGATAAGCTAGACTGGAGAGTACAAACAGAGCATAAGATTAAAGATGACTTATAAAAATCTTTTGTTTTTTAACCACTAGACATTTTGGAAAGCATACTAAAAATTATATATAAAATAAGAAGCAGAAAAAATTACTTTGAGTGGCCTTCTATAGCTGTGAGTTTGGTTTGTTTCCTTTATCCAAGATAAGAGCAGGTTGGCCTTGCTTTTTTTTTTTTTTTTTAATTTCTATAATTAGAAATAACAACTTTTTAGAAAGAAAAATAACACAGATTATTTAACATATCTCTTTACAAATTATTTCATATTTAAAACAATTTTTGTATTTACACATTTTTGTAAATTTGTACTTACAAATTTTTGTATTTAAAACCAGCCTTGTTTGTTGTTTCATTTATTATTATGTTGCAAAATAGCTACAAAAAATAGCTATAATATGGTGGGATTGTTTTTTACATTTCAAAATGCTTGTTTCAATGAAACAGCTGCTATTAACCCCATCAAATGCTCCAGGAGATCCCAACTTGAATCCAGTAACATGTTTTCATCTCTAAGGCACAGAGATGCCATACTTTTTCCTGTCAAATGTGGATGATATTGTTTTTTAATGGAATAGTGAAAGCCTTGGCTCGGCTCGTCACTTTTAACATAATGCAAAACTCACTTCTTTTTTTTTTTTTTTCTCAGATATTTGCAGGGTTTTTTTTCTGTATTTGAAGCTGTCAATAAACACGGTAGAATTTCCAGTGTCAAAATCAACAGCATATTGGTGTGAACCCCCATTCCCCTCTCAGAGTCATTCACCTGGCATTTTTTAGAAGCATTGCATCTTTTCATAGTTTGACTAAAAAAATTAAATAAAAGAAATAGTGAAATATATATCACACATATACAGTTGCTTAGATTAAAGAAGTATGGACATGAATATCATTGCAGTAATAAAACTCTCTGTGTTTAAGGCCTAAACTTTCTGTATGGCCATAATGACCAAAATAACTTTTAGAAATTACTCTTAATTATGCTAGTTTAATAGAGTCTGTATCTTTATAAATAGTTTTGACTTCAACATAATATTTAATTCATATATTGAGAGGCTTTACTCCGTTTATACACAAGTTTCCTGTGATACTCTATGCTGAATTTTTTTATTTTCAGCTCTTTCGTTATCTCATTCTTTCCTCTATCTGTAATTTATTTCAACTAACCAGTTTCTTTCTAATGTTAAATCTAATCTAAATCATATTATATCCAGTTCTCTGTCATGAATAACCACACCCAAGTTCCAGCTGGAGCCTCTTTTGTTATTGTGTAATTAAAAGTAATATAATTCTGAAATTTCTACCACTTGTGTCTTTTTCACATCTTCAGACTAAAATGACATTGTTGTTTTGTCCCTGACATTCAGTATCTCTTTTCTGTTCTTTTAATCTGCCTTTTTCATCTGTGTTTCATAGTGGAGTAACAGACTTTTCCAAGTCCTGTTTATGTGGCACAACACATACTTATGTTAGCTTTGAATGAAACATTTCTTGGAAACCCTCAATTTACTTTGCCCACAGGCAGAAATAATAGAGGTGATGAAACTGTGATACTTTCAGTGTTTAGATTTCAAAACACCCAATTTGAAATCTGCCTGGAATCTGTCTTACAGCAGTCAGAGATGGGGCTTTGAAAAACTGTTTGTCTTCCCATGTCAATTTGCAGTTCTAAACAAGCTGAAGTGAGTTATTTGACACAGTGACCTTGAGTTACTTCTAAGATTTTATTGACAACTTCAGCTTTTTGCCAAATCTCTCTTTATTTTTACACAACTTCTGGCTGTCCTTGTTAGGATACATTAGTGTCAAACTGAGGAATGCTGATTAGGGAAGACGAGTCACGTACCGTGGACAGGCTCACTGTTGCAGTCCCATTTCAATGAGGGCATAATGTATTTTGACACTGTGGAGAAGATACAAATTTGGATGTATTCTTCTCCCTTTCTTTCCTCTTCTCCCAGCTTCTTCTGGGATATGCAATAGTTTGTTCAGCTAAGAGTTGAAGTGAAAATTAAATGTCTGGCAAGGCTGAAAATAAGACTGCACAACAAGGCTTGGACTCAAAGCAGGACATCTGAGAGAAACAGATTACTTCTGGAAGTGTGCAGTGACTGAACCTCAGACCTCTGTGAATCATTCTTAAAGGAAATTGACTAAAAGCTTGTACCTGAATATGAGGTATATTATTTCAATAAAATTATAGGATGCCAATGTAAAATGTTCAAAGTACAAGAAATTTTCACGTGGTTTTAAAAAAACCCTAGAGATGACATACACATGAAAAATATTCTACTCCTTTGCTGTTTAAAATTCAGAAATTTAATGGAGATATTTTAACATTTTTCAGAAAATTAAATGAAAATAAGACAAAATTGCACTAGCTGAAGGAAAAAGTGAGGAGTAATTACTTCCAAATTATTCTGGGCCATTCAAATCTCAGTGCTGAACTTCTCAGAATAATTCAGGCACAGCATTTTAGAATCATCTTGGTTGTACGTGGGGTGATTTATTGCAATGCTGCATCTGCAGATAAAATGGAGACCTGAATAAAACTACTTCACAGATTATGGCTTTAGTCCTGCTAGCCTCTACTTTGACTTTGGTGGAGAGGAATAGCAAATGTGTGTATTCCCAAAGAATAAGAGTAAATTGTATTAGATATTGCTTACACATGCCTCAAAAAATGATTAAAAAAATATCTGATTATAAAGAGCCCATTTTTCATAAGAAGAAATTCTGAGGATTTTTTTTTTGTTGTTTTTTTGGTTTGTCTCCATCCATTCATAGGTTTGCTACTCGTGAAATGTATTGGTTAAGTATCAAAATATAAAAACATCTGCATATACTTAAAAATATGTGCTATACCTCCTTCTTTACTGACTTAATATTAAAACTCTAATTTGACCACTCTCTACAGGTTGAGGCATAAACTACAATTATACCTGTCAATATTCATTGGCATGCATAAACAAAAACTAAATTTGGGCTTATCCTGGCAGGATTCAGCATTCTTTTTCAATAAAAAACTGAGATGTAAATCAGTTTAGAAGAATTCTTCCCTTACCTCTTGTGTTTAAGATGGTAGTTTCAAATTTACAGCTTTAATTCAAGATTTTGAGGGAGTCAAAATCAAAAAAACTTTGTTATTGTCATTTTCCTGTGCTCTATTAGTTCATGGAGGCTTGGGAAACTGTATTGCTCAGCCCCATTTTGGTAGATATTGCTCACACGTCTCAAAAGAATGATTAAAAAAAGAGTCTGCTTATTAAGAGCCCAGTTTTCACAAGAAAAAATTCTGCATTTACTTGGTATGTCTCCATCCATTCATTCCTATTTTTTGGGATTCAGGTAAAAAAATCTGTGAGCTGGACACTTTTTCAGTTTTAAGTTGCACATGGTTTTACAAGGAAAGGAATCTCTTTTCCTTAAGGAAAAAAAGAAATCATCATTTTTCCTTAAGAAAGTAGTTGATACATGTCTAGATACTAGTGATATATGGCATTTCAGCAGGAATTTTATTGGAAAGTGTGGTAATTCCATGGTGCAAGGTAATAGGTACTATTGCTGTCATGTTGTGTTCTGATAAATATATATACTTAACTTGTGTCGTTATGATAAATACACATCTTCAGACCTGCCATTAAGGAGAGAGTTTATTTTTGGTGTTGTTCTTCTGATCATTTTCTTCTCAAAAACCTAATTTGTGTAAATTCCTTCTTAGGTAACTTTGAAACGTAGTCCTCATTTTCAAATTAAATCTTCAGTCATATTTATGGTAGGATACAAATGGATAAAATCCCCAAACTTTGCTGCTGCAGACCACGTGCTACTGAACAGTTTAAATAAAGTTAGGTAAAATGTGTATAAAGGAGGTTTCACTGAACACAGATGTACTTCTTAACTAAGGTGCCCCAGAGACTGCTCCAGCCTTGTATCTTGTTTACTTTGAAAGTAGCTGCTTTGTATTCCTTGATCTCAGAGTGACAGTATCTCTAAAAAAGTAAGTGAAGTCTCAGGTTATCGGATTCCAGATAACTATGTAATTACCTTGAGTAACTGCTACCTTGTTAGGCTTGTTAGACTGCTAGGGCTTGTTTATTGGAGCAAGTCCTTCTGGCCTCACGTCCAGTTTGGGAGGTTGCCTCCATTTAGGAAACTACTCAAGTCACTATTCACACAAGAAAGGCATGTAAAACATGACGAAGAATATTCCTGTACCCTTTCCCTAGGTTGAAATGATTCTATTTTATCTCATAAACAGATAATTAATAAATTTTATATACAAACTTATTGGACATGGTGTTTGTATGCAGTGATCTCAGTGAGATGTTTTGCTGTGATGCCCAGTAGCAGTTGAGCATTCATGCTAGCAAACAAAGCAGAAGGAAGAAAGAGTGCCAGAAGCCTGTTGATCAGTCCTTTTCCCCACATACTAACACTAAATAAAAGTGTTTTGAGTAAGAAAAAGATTTAAAACTTTTATCATGAGGGCTATGACACATACTGATTGAGTGGAAATTTTTCTCCCCCCATAAATACTTTAATTAAAAGGAGGTATTTATATAGTTATGCAGTTCTTCAAAGTTTTGATAACTTTGAGCTGACTTTCATCTCTGTTCAAGTAAGTTCATCATGGTAATAGCACTTTATAGCCTTTCCAAGTTTTCATTTTCACCTGTTTTATGAACACCTCCATAACAGTGTAAAGGGCTCATATTCTTTGCCAAAATACTAGTCAAATAACTCTTCTATTATTAATAAAAAATGTATGATTTTTTTCCCCTTTAAATGAAGCTTTTGTGTATATGTATAATGGATTTCCTGGTGAGACTATCAGGAAAAAAAGGATAGAAGAGTTTGTAAATCCTTCTCCTAACTTGTTAATGTGGTATTTCAAGGAATATGAAATCCATGCATCAAAGCATGTAGTATGTGAGTTTTAAGCATGTGCTTATGTTCCTTTATATTCCGAACAGTACTAAAAAAATTAAATTAAATATATATTTAAGAGTTTAAATAAGTGTTAAATCACTGTTCCCACTGGGATTACTGTTTTGACAGGCAGGTTGTAATTATTAAACACCTTGCTGAATTAGAGTCTTAAGCATCTGCCTAATTTAAGCAGTAAATCCTATTGAAGCAAATGAGTCTTATCCTGATTAAAACTCCTACTGAACTGGGTGAAAGTGAGAGACAGATAATCCTGAGTAACTTTAAAAGTCTGGCAAGCAGGCACAGAAATGTGTTCAGAAAGTGAAATATGAATTATAGCTCCCCAGCTAGCCATGTCTAGCACAAATTCCAAATGGTGCCAATCTCTCTATTTAGCAGATGCATCATGTTGGAGAACAGCTGGAGAATAAATCTATTAACGTAGGTAGCTACATGTACCTGGAAAGAGCAAAATCATGTTAACATGTAAATGCTGTCAGGGCAGGAATCGGGTTGTGCTGGGTCCCAAGGGTGACTGGGCTGCCCTTGCCCTGAGGGGAATGAGCTGGGTTCCCATTGCCCAGACTGTCTTAGTCCAGCTTTGGGAATGCCACTGGGGAAGGGGCTGACAGCCCCAGGGATGTTGGGTGGCCATGGGGGAGCTTTCACCTCTTCCCTGGGAGAAGGGAGCAGGCCATAGTATGCAAATATATGCAAAGAATTCTGAACTGGCTCTGGCAAGGAAAGGACACCACCACCAGCATTCCAGGTGCCCCGAAGAGAGAGCTGAGGACATTGATGTGTCCATGGCATTCCCCAGCTCTCTGCTTGGGGAAAGACATCGGATCCACGCAGGCTTTGGGAACACGAGCGAACCAGAGAAAGGAAGGACTAGGAACGTCATTTTTATACAGTCATACATAAGTATACATGTAACATTTTTAACCACCCTGAATTTTCTGTATTTGATTGTTTGGCCCAACTGAATGTCAAAGCATTCACTAGGCTGATAATAAATTCTTGGCTCCACATGTGTAGCGTGCTTATTTTTACCCATATTGAGATTTTGAGTATGTCAGTCCCTCCCAGCAGATGTTGGCAATGCACATTTAATTTATTGCAATCATCCTGAAAAGCACCTCAATCCTGATTCACAGGAAAAGTGGGGATAAACCCTCCAAATTCAGTTTAAAGAAATTAAACCTGAGAAGGTCGTGCCTGATCTCTTATATTTTAGTTTTTAATGCTTCTTTTTTATTTGCTAAACAAGACTACATTTCAGCTGAAGTCTGTCAGGTGTGTAACTACCCTCTGCAATAGCATTTTCCATAGTTGTTTTGTTGTTTATTTGGAGTTCCTAGGAAACTTGAGATGCAATTATAAAACACATGGTTTTGGCAGCCATTGCTCTTGTATTCTGTTCTCAGAATCACATTAACTGTTATAATGTGGAAATGTTGGTTTTGTTTGCTTAGTGTAGTTTTAGAGGGGTTGGTTTTTGGTTTGTCTTGGTGTAGGATTTGGTTTTGTTTTTGGGTTGTTTTTTTTTTTTTTGCTTTTTTTTTAAATAATGAAACCACAGTTGTTTTTGAGACTGGATAGGTGGGGGGTTTTTTGTACTTGTAAAGTATCTGTGGATGTTGTTCAGAGACCAGTCTCACTGAAATAATCTGATTTGGAAGTTCTCAATATTTTTATAACTTTTTCTTTCACCCCAGCACATGAAAGAGTGTCTTCTGGTTGTGGGGCTTATTTTATCCTAGATGTTTAAATTATATACTCAATAGTCCAGCCCCAGAAGGAAGTGAGGTATTAGGCTCTTTCTGTATTAAAAGGCAGAAACAGAAGTGGTATTTTTTTTTCCTTGGCTGTCTGTTTATCTTTGGTTTTGTAATCTGGAGCACATTGAAATTCCTAAAAACAGTTTGAAAGCATCTCCTAGGAATTCTTTCATTCTGTCAAGAGAAGTAAAGGTCTCATCATCTGAACTCATTTGCTTAGACAGATCACCTTCTATCTAATTTTTCTGCCTCAGTGTGTGATGTTTAATTGAACATCTGGAGGAACAGCATGTCCTTTCCCCCAGGTTCAGGTTGAGAACTCTTATTCCTGCTCCCGGCAGAAAACTTGAGTTTCAAGTGTTTATATGTGTGCTCGAATTCCCTCCCATCCCCGTGACAACTGATTGTTCCTGTGTTTTAATTAATACTATGCTTCTCATCAGACAAATTTAAAAGAGTAGACCTGTTGCTATTTAAAGTTCTGTATGAGTATTAAGAGACAGAAGGAAAAAAAACCCAAAAACATTCAAACAGACAAAATAGGAAAAAATCTTTCCACCTTTTGAAGGAAAGTGGTGGAAGTACACCCTGGTAAAAGCTTATTTGTGGGTGATACTGATAAGGCTCTTGGGAATAAAAGAAATACCATTCAAATAATTCAGCCCTGCAAGTTTCTTTTATAAACTTGTTTTGGAATTTTATCATGGATGAGCACTTTTTGTAAAAAATTATTTTATATATGACACTACTCTAAAGACTTGGTTTAGATTTTTTTCATTTTTGGAATGACAGAATGCATCTGAAAAGGGGTGAAAAGATTGGTTCCATACTGGAGAATGTGGGGTTCTTTTCTGTCATAATCACATAGTGAAAAAGGTGCAGATGACTGAATTTCAGTAAAATAAGACCAAAAGTACCGTTAACTTCTCAGGTCAGAGGTAAATATACCAATTCAAGTTTGCCTTTTTCCAATAAATTAAATTGAGACATATTGACATGCCTTTTTCTCACCATGTAACTTGTTTTCTGGAAAAAAGAAACCAGAACTTCCTGAACTTAGCTCTTATTGCAGCCTTGCATTTTGTTGTCTCACTGTCCTTGTTTTCTTCTTCCATGAAATCAAGTTCCATTTCCTAATTATGAGAGAAAGAGAACAGCTGAGCTATTACAGGCTTTTGCTCTTGTTGGATTTAGCAAACAGAGTACTCAATGATTGCAGCAGATGTCTCTGATTTTAGCCTTTTTCCTCTTTCCATGGAGCAAATGTTAGGGATGATCATAACCTGGAGACAAGCCCACAAATACCAGGAATGATGCATTAGGATGGCTAGCAGCCCTAGGAATTCATCCATTAATCCCAACAGCTTAATTTTCTGATCAGCCATGCTCACTGCATATTCAATTTTTTTTTTTGTTTGTTTTAGAGCATATTCTTAAATTCTCTGTCCTGGCCTGCTGCTCTTCCCTCTTCAGAATTTCTTCATTTTTGTTTGAAGACGTCATTCCCTCAGTCCGAAGGGACTCTCCTCTACCTTTGTGATCTTTTTTGGGGACACAGACAATTAGATTCAAAACCCAATTTGTGAATGACATGAAGTTGCATGATGATTACCCCAGAGGGAAGGGATTCCATGCAGCAGGATTTTAACAGGTTTGAGAAATGGTCCCATGTGAGCCTCAGGAGATCCAGCAAGGTCAAGCGCAATGTCCTGCACAGGAGTTGGGGCAATCCCCAGTTTACAGAGTAGGGGATGGATGGATGGATGGATGGATGGATGGATGGATGGATGGATGGATGGATGGATGGATGGAAGGATAACAGCTTTGTGGAGAAAGAGTTGGATACCATAGTGGGACTAGCAGTTGGTTAATTAGCCCCACAGGTGTGTGCTGCAGGCAGGGGTGGGGATGTGTTTTGTATTTTCTGGAATGATTTCAGCTGCTATGGAATACAGAGTGATCTGCAGCAGAGACACTAGAGCCTTTCGCCTCCTAGTAGAGCCTCTAGGAGAAGTGACAATACCTATGTCTTAGTATGCACTGACTAAAAATTAATACTCAAAGTAAGCATTCTAAGCTCTGGGAAGGCAACTCCTGTGCATCAAGTAGCATAAAGAGTCAGCTGCAGGGTTTTGGCATTGTTGAGAGTTCACACTGATTGCAGGCAGTTCACTGCCAACCTTCTGCTGTGACAGATCAAATAGGAGACCCAGTTGCAAAAAGAGCTAAATACTGTTTTGCACTAAGCCTCCATTTGTTTATTAATGACAATTGGCTGGATGAGACATACAATTTTGTTCCATGTTATTGTTTCTAAGAGTATGACATCCATTCCCCAGTTTGGTGTGGCTCAAAAGGAATGATATATGTACCACAGAAAGCTCATGTGGAACATGCTTTTATATTAACTACATTGTATAAAGGAATGTATGGTCATTTGAAGATTTTTTCCAATTTGGAACTTTCTGGCTTCTCTTTATGGTCTGAGCAGTGCTTGAGGTGTTATTGTTTGTTTATCTTTTCCTGATCATAAGGCTTTTGAAGCATCAGATTCCCCAGTTAGTATTTACTAGTTGCCTTGAAGGATTTCAAGATACAGGATTTCTGTCAGGTTCATAAATTTTGGTGCCTCCTTAGAGTGTAGGTGTTGGTCAAAATCTGAGTGCATCAATCCTTTAAAGCAGAAGAGTAATGAAATCATACCTTTCTTTTTTTCTTCCTGAATATTGATATGTGTTTTTGTCCTTTTCCATTTTTTGTGCTCCTTGTTGACTTAGTATTCCTGCAGACACCTACGTCTAAAAATAATATTTTCATAGTCTTAGTCTGTCTTAGTCTTGACCATTTCTATTGGACTTCTTAAAAAAGGCTTCTTTTTAATTCCAGCATCATGACTTCCAGTTAGTTAGGGGTACAATATTGAATAAGTTTGAAAATGAATCAATTTCATTAATCCATGGCATGTAATGAAAAGAACTTCTTGTGCTGTATGTGTAACAAAAATTGATGTTGGGAATATGATTCTACGGAAATGAATCATTTAGGGTATGTTGTAAAGGATAAATATGTTCCTAGAACCTTCAAATATCATATTGAAGGCCAAAAAAAGTTGAACGATGATAAAAACGAACCATGTCTAAGAGAAAATTAATTAGGTCTTTTAACTCAGGTATGTTTGAAAAGGACAAAATAGAAACAGATAAAATACTAATGGTTGATATAAAAGTGCCCATTAGTAAAACTCTACTTGCTAGTAACACTTTTTTGTCTGAAATAATAGTTTAACTTTTTTTTTAGGAAAATGAATGCTCTCTCATAAATTTTATAAGTTGGTGGTTTTTTAAACCTTTAAAGCCAAAATAGAAGTTTTTGTAATTCATCTGTTTTGTCAGGAATAATTGCAGTCTTTCAGATACCTTCACAACTGTGTGTTGCAATAGGTGATGCCAGACCATCATATACTAATACAGGGAAAACACAATAGTGATGTTTCTCTCGTTTTTTCAAACCTTTGGCTGCAAAATAGAACTGTATTATAGAGAAAAATAATATTGTTGACAAGGACTTTTATAGGGAAGAGGAGCAGATTATAAAAAAGATGAAAATCGAAGAATAGACCTGTCTAATACTTTGTGTGTGTCTGTGTTCTGCATCTGAAAGAATAAAAAGTACAGTGAGAAGAGCTGGGGAGGAGGGAAGAGGTTGACATATGAAAAGGAAAGAAAGCATTAAGTTTCATGACTCCCTCACTGTCTGTTAGAAATACTTCAAGAAAAGTGTGACTAACTCTAAAGGGAATTTTAGCTACTATTGGCAGCGAATTTTTTGCAAAGAAGCTTCTTATTTTCCCAGTGGAACCATATCTGAATTTAATCACTCTGGTAAGCAATTGGTTTCTTTTATGGGCTTTAATTCAGTATGTTTTATGGATCCAGACCTTTCTTCCTCATGTGAGTTTTGGCTATATAAGGCAGGAGGAATTAGGCCCTAAAATACCATGATACCCAGTTTAAGGGGATTCTAAATCATTCAATAAAAGCATTTAGAGCCTCATGGTCTCCATGGCATGCATATGTAATTCCCATAGATATTAATGGAAATTCTTGCCGGTACTTTCAAGGTCAGGTTTGTATTAAACGCTGAATCATAACTCTCGGAGTGTCTTTGAACTTCAGTGGTATCTCCATGACTTAAGTCAGACAGCTGCTGGTATCTTTTTACCTGTGAAGGACAGAAGGTATAAATTGCAAGGTTTGAATTAGTTTGTGTGTAGATTTTGTCCTCAGGCAGTAACCCTAAGCAGTAGTCACTGATTTCTACAGGAAAGTGAGAGGCACTTATGACCATTCCCAGGGATATCCCTCTTTTATTAAATTCTTGGAGCTTCTAAACAGCCTGTCTTTATGTAAGGTAAGCTGCTCTTGTAGACCTTTCTGATACAGGTGAATCTGCTTAATTTGTGGGACTGAATTCAGTGCTCAGCTAGACGAACAGTAAAAATTTGATGGTTATAAGTATTATGCTTGTGAAAATGACAAAAAATCCAGGAGCTGCTGCAGTGAAAGCTTTTATCTGACTTTTATCGTGTTTGTTTTAGGGGAGAAACATGCAGAGCTGTCAAGACCAGTGCTTGCTCTCAACCAAAATCATCAAGCATTTTTCCCAGTTTTCTAGGATAACAAAGCAATGTGGGATATCTGCAGTTGTTTACATTTATTCTGAACTTATTTATGCCACCTAAATACATTTCCAAAATGTATTGCTTACTGAAGACTGACATTACCTAGTACAGCCATACAGCTGAAAACAGCTTTTATTAGATAAAAAACCACTATTGTGCATTGTATTATTTGCCTAGGGCTCCTGGGATTAGTACCACATTTCATAATGCAATGTAGAGAATACACTTATGCAGTCAAAGCACTTTGCTTAGCAGCACAGAATTAAAAGCAGAGCCATTTTTGGTGACAATGCTTCTACTTGACACTGAAATTTCTGGGAAAGGTCATAAGTGTCCCCATTCCCTCAGCCTTCTAGCAAAAATAAATTCTAACAAAATAAAAACTGCATTTCATACTTTATTTCCATATTTTTTATTGCACTTCAGCAGTTTGAGTAAAGAAGAAATAATCTTATTTTGACAATAAAATGAGTGCCTCCTAGTAGCCAGTTTGGAAAACTAGGCATAACACTCAGGTTAGTTTTATATATATTCATCATAGCACAGGGGCTGGAAAGCAAACCCATAGCACTAAAAAAATTTTTCAGTATCTATTATAATTTGAAAGAAATTAAGACTATTGAAATGCCATTAAAAATGAACAATGATGTGCAATTATGAAAAGACAGTTGAAAAAATAATGAAATACATAAACCCCATGTCCATTACCCCCTGCACTCCAGAATCTTCACAGTAATTGTCAAAAAGATCCTAAAGAAAACTTCAATAATGGGATAGGATGAAGGAAAAGTGACTTCTCAGGAAGTACCAAACTGTATGTGCTGCTGCTGAAGAGCTTGATGTTGAAGACTGTACAGATAGTATCACCACTGAAGTTATTGAGAAGTTTGTCTGTGCAAGATCAGGAGAAAGCTGCATCTTGATTTTTAGATCCTGTCTGCTGGAGTTTAGCCACTGCCAACAATGGCAGCATAAAAGCGGCACACAAAAGTGTACCTTGAGAAATAACCTTATTTTAATCTATTTATTGGAAGTTTACAGTATTTCACACTTCAGGTGTATAATCAAGTACTGGAGCAGGAAACGTTTGGCTTGTACTTCCCTGCTACCCACAGGAGAGCCTGAATTGTTCAGATTTTGTAATGAGCAGGGAGGATTACTTCTATTAACAGTTTGGAATGGTGGGAAGCAAGTCCAGCCCTTGCATTCCTTTGAAGAATACTTAAGCATGTTTGGAAATATCCTATCTTGCTGATTTACATTCAGTGTAGGTGACGCAGATAAAATTAGTATTGGATAAGGGCTTGAAACATTGCAGACTCTGTGTGGATGTGTAGAATGTGCTTTTACACATTTAAGCATTTATTCTGTGTGTCAGAGTCAGCTGCTTGCATAGCTTTTGTGCTGGGTACATATTTTAAAGCCTGAATTGTATACAGTAAACCCTGGAATATTTTTTTTTTATTGTTCTGCTTCTATACAATGGCTGTTGAATCCTGACAATTCTGAGCCACCCAAACATTCTTCTGAGGAGGATAAATATAGAGGGGGCGGGCTAAATTAAATGAGACAGTGCTTTATATGTCAGCTGAAGAAAGCATTGTATTAACTCTTTGGTTTGTAATATTATTGTAACAGTCTAGGGAAAATGTTTGTGCACCAGATCTTTCCTGGTGTTAGAGGTTCTGTGTATGGGTGTCAGACTGCAAACTGCATTTTGATTCTGCAGTTTGTTTTCTGCCACGTCTGTCTTCTGTTTTCATACTGTGCTAAACTCACAGGAGGTGTCAGAACAAAATCTTGTACATGGCATAGAGATAAATATAGGGGATAGTCTAATTTTAACTGTCTATTAAAAAGAAGTACCCTTTAGAGAAAAAGATGGGTATTGCCCTTTCTAGTTCCTGCATATGTCACATTTCAGGCCCAAACTTGAAAATCAAGCTGGCAAGAATCTGTGATCTCTCTTGTCTACAGAATTTCCTGAATTTTGACAGGTCAGCTGGAAGGACTCACAGCCATTTTTTTAAAAGGAAAATAAGATATGGTTAGGTGTATATATCTATTCTATCTTTATGGTACTTTGCGTAATGTAGGTAACTTACACTGGACATTACTAACAGATTTCAGCTGGTGTTAGTGGTCAGAATACATTGCTTAATAACTGGGGAAGTGCTGCTGAGCAATGGGAAATGCAATCTTGTCACACTTTTGATTTTGACAATGTAGTTATGTACTAATCTTGGTACCCTTTTAATTCTCTTCATTGTGGTGCCTACAAAAATATTTAAACTCTCTTATTAGAAGAAAGGTCCAGTGCTTTTTAGAGTGATCTCTGCCTGAGGTCTGGGGCTCTGACTTGCATGACTTGCACTGGAGGATCAGAATTCGTATGTAAACTGAGGCAGGGAAATACATTTGTATTTTGCAGGTCTTTTAACATGAAATTATTTTATGATTTGCTGCCAATTTCTGTGCTTATTTTCTTTTATTGATGCATATCTCTAAAATGTTTTGAAGAGACATCTTTGGACAGTTATGTGCCCAAGGAGTGAAGGTGATGTTGTAGAGACGCTGTGCATGTTTTACAGGCCTGTGTCTAGGAAGGCACTTGGGAATCAAAGACAGCACAGAGATTTCAGCAGGTTGAGATCTGGGATCCTCAGCACGAGAGACAGGGAGCTCCTGGAGCAGCTCCAGCAGAGGTAGCAGAGATGATGAAGCAACGGAGCATCTCTTTCTTGAGGAAAACCTGAGGGAGCTGGGGCTCTTCAGCCTCAAGAAGAGACTGAGAGGGGTTCCTCATCAGTGTCTGTCAGTGCCTGCAGGGAGGGGTCAGAGCAGGGACCAGGCTCTGCTCAGTGGTGCCCAGCAATGGGACAAGAGGCAATGGGCAGAAATGAATGCACACGAAGTTTCACCAGAATATGAGGAAGAAATTCTTTCCTGTGCAGTGACCAGACACTGGAACAGGTCACACAGAGAGGGTGTGGAGTCTCCCTCACTGGAGATATTCCAGAACCATCTGTATGCAATCCTGTGCCATGTGCTCTGAGATGACTCTGCTTGAGCAGGGAACTGAGACCAAATGATCCACTGTGGTCCCTTCCAGCTTCCCCTTTGATTCTGTAAGATTGATGAAGAGTAATCACACGAAAATTTCAGAATAAAATGTAGTAATCTTGGAAATGCTCACCACACATACATTTGCAAACGTCCTTGCATTATTTGGGGATGAGTAAAATGATTGTGCTCTGAGAGATTTTGATGCTTGTTCTTTTTAAATGTCAGTCTTAAAATACTTACTCCCTCAATGTTCAGCAAAGTAAAACAAATGTTAAAGTGAAATTGTAGAAGGAATTTTTAAAATAAATCACTGAATAGCCTGTTTTCTGGTTATAGAAAGTGGTTTCTTGGGGGACCACTTTCTGGTTTCTTGGGGACCATCACATGTACTAAATTATCCAGTCCTTTGATATACACAGAAGAAAACAAAAATATTCTGTTTATTTCAGTCTCCTGTCATTGTTCCCTTTCATGGTACTGATTAGATCAGAGTATCTGTGGCTGTTATGTAAGAGAGTTGGGGGAGCTGCCTGTCAGGGGACACACTGTTGAACAACAGAAGCAGTCTGAGTAATGAGTGATTGAAATGCACCCTCCTGACTCTTTTAGAATCACCTTTGATTGGAGGCCAAACATAACCTTTAAAAGAAAATATTGGAGGCATTTTTATAAAATAACATAGCTCTTATGTTATTAAACATCTGCCTTGCCTGTAACTCTTTTTGCCATATTTATTTTAAGATATGCTCATTGTGATGTAATTGTGATCTCTCAGTATTGCTTTTCAATTTAATCCCTGACATCTTTTATGCCATGTGCTGATCCTCCACAAGCAGGCTGTGTTTGAGCTTCCTGGCTCTTCTAATGAGGGAACTTAGGCAGATTAGCACCACCTGGACCAATAACAAGGCTTGGAAGGATCCAGCCAGACTTTGTTTTTCCTGATTGCTGGTCGCATGCCTGCCCTCTCACCTTCCTAAGGAGGATGTTTCTTCCATCCAGCTTCCCATTTGAAAAAGGGAAACTTTTTCTTTTAGATGACTGTAGAGCAGTCGCCTAATTTCTTGTGCTATTAATGTGTGTTGAAGTGTTCAAAGAGGAGCTGCTGTGGCAGTGAAAAAATTTTCCTCGGTCTTTCATCTGAGTAGGGCGTGCAACTTTACTGCTGACCAGTTTTAACACAAAAGGCAAATTTTGTAAATTTTGAAATGGGGAAACAATCTCACATTATATAAACACAATCTGTTTATACCTCAGGTTGTGGCTGTCCTTTTAAGGCAGCCTAGCAAATGTACTCATGTGTAAGAAGCTTCAGGGTCTGTTTTAAATATGTTCAAGAACTAAGAGTGTTTTATGGGTTGAAGTTGTGTCTCAGAGGCTCCTTCTGAGTTAAGGGATCCTTGGGAATGAGGATATAATTTTGGGAATGAGGGCAGTTTCCCAGAATCCATCCTAAATACCCTCACTGATTTGAGAAAGTATAAATACCAAGAGCCCATCCTTCCTAGAAACTTTAGATCCATGGTTGGATCAGAAACATTGTCCAGTGAGTTACCCATGTGAGTGCTCATGTTATCTGGGGAAATGGGGGAAAGCTGAGGAGACTGTTTCAAACACACTGATAAATTCTGGTATTTGAAAGGCCAGGGAAGGTCTTTTCTAGAACATAATATCTTTGTTCTGAGTATACAGGAAAAGTGATCAGTGGATAGGAATTCTGTTTGGGCAAGAATTCTGCTTGGCAATTCAGATTAGTGAAAACATGCGTTATCAAAACTGAGCCCTAATTTTCTGAGATAATGTGCAAAGACATGGTATCATTTACAATCTGCTTTCATATTAGACCAATATATTGCTTCATTCTTCCTCTAATTGATTTTTTATTGATCTTGAGTATTTCTCTAAAGAGACATCAACCTACCTAAATTTTCATAGCAGATTTGGTTTTTAATGTATTCTCAGTCTTTGATCAACAGTGGTATTCAGCAGTCATGCAAGAAGCATGTGTTTTCTTTGAGTGGATGAATTCCAACAACCTCTGTAAAGGAGTGCATTTCTAATATCAGTTGCTGTGCTTGAGAGCAGTGTGTCTTGGAGACATATTAAACCTAAATAGTCTCATGTATCAGACTGAAACAAACTACATATTTCAAAATTTTTAGTGAGAATTTTCAGAGTCCTGTGACAAGAAAGTGGCTTGTAGTTACACAAGTATATTTACTGAGGAGGCAAGAATTGGCTTAGAGGGAGAAGCTTATTTTTTACTAATTTGAGAGAAGTTGTTTTCACTTCCCCTGTATTTGATATAGCAGCTGAAGAATGACAGCATATGTTTGATGTATATAAAATGTAGGTATATGCCTGTACACTTATCTATGTGTTTTGAAAGACTGACTAAAACTTAGTAAGGATAAGTACAAAAAAAAAGAGGGTAGCAAGATGGTTTTTTATTTATATTGCAGAAAAATTGTCCTCTGAAGGTTGTGAGTTTGCTTAAAGTATATATTTCTGACCTGCGGTCCTGGGAGAAGAAAAGAGCATGGTACATTTTAGTTACATGATGTATTTTCAAGTGTGTGTTTCCAGATTGACTAATCTGTAGGCTCTGCAGAATCAGTGAAGAGAAAATTTCAACTGAGGTGACTCATTCTGGGTTTAGATAGCTCTTTAAACATAGGCAAGTTATGTTAGATGAATTCTGTCCAAATAGAAGAAGTGAAAAAAAAAATATATATATACGGGTATTATTTTTTTGTTTGGCCCTTTATAAAGTCTACATTTACTCTTAACCTTTAGTATGTCAGTGGAGTTGGAAATTTCCAGGAACACAGAAATAGTCTCTTTGTGCCTGAAATTTAAAAAAGAAATCTCATGAGCTAGGCCAGGGCAAGAATTTTAAAGAAACATTTCAAGAAATCCCAGAATGGGTCAGTTTGGCAGGGACCACAGAGGGTCATTTGGTCCCTCTGCCCTGCTCAAGCAGAGTCATCGCAGAGCACATGGCACAAGAGTGAATCCAGATGATTCTGGAATATCTCCAGTCAGGGGGCCTCCACATGTTCTCTGTGTGATCTGTTCCAGTGCCTGGTCACTGCTCAGGAACAAAGTTCTTCCTCATGTTCAGGTGGAACTTCGTGTGCATTCATTTCTGCCCATTGCCTCTTGTCCCATTGCTGGGCACCACTGAGCAGAGCCTGGTCCATGCTCTGACCCCTCCCTGCAGGCACTGACAGACACTGATGAGGTCCCCTCTCACTCATCCCTTCTTGAGGCTGAAGAGCCCAGCTCCCTCAGTCTTTCCTTATAAGAGAGAAGCTCCATTCCTTCATCATCTCTGTAACCTCCACTGGACACTGGAGCTCCACACCAGGAGCTCTATGTCTCTCCTGTGCTGCATAGACCAGAGTGACACAGCACTCCAGATGTGGTCACCAGGGTGTTGAGTAAATTTCAGACTTACTATGTTTATGCTTCTTAAGACACGCAGTAAAAATTTCTATGTGTTTCACTGGCAGACACTGGAATGCTTAGAGATCTCTTTCTATAGAAATGCATTTATCTTTGTATTGCACGATAGTTTCCCATTTTTCTTCCAAGACTTGTTCTTTACCTTTTTTTGGTTTTTTGGTTTTTTTTGGTTTTTTGTTGGGTTTTTTTTCCTGCATGCATTTGGGAAAATTTTGCTGCTGCAATTTAGTAAAGTATCTGAGATAGTCCTGTCTCATGTGTGCAATGTCACAGTGGTACAGCTGGCTATCAGTTTTATAGTCCTGAGTAGAAGTGACTGCCTCTTTAACTCTAGAAATGCCTGTAATGCCACTCCAAAAATGGAGCAATTAGTTGCATTCTGGCTCCTCGTGCATTGAAGCAGGGCTACTATTCAGCCTTTGCTATCAAAAGAGGACGGGTGAACATTCTCCTACCATCCTTTGCAGCCTTATACCAAGAGCACATTGTTTTGGGATTTTCCCCAGTTTGTTGGAAAAGTTGGAGAGAAATGGAATTTGAAGGGAACGAGCCCAGTGCATAGCGTGTCCAGGTTTTTTTGGGCTGTCCCATTGGTTCCTGCACAACATAGGTTTTTTTCACATATAGTGAAAGAAGGACTACTTTGAATTGTGTTAGCATCACAGTCTCTTGAAATTTTGTGACAGAGAAAACCTGCTTTATTGACACAGTTCAGGTATCTGGAACTCCTGAAGGTCTAGTCCTATTTTTAAATATTTGAAATTTAAAAAAATGTTTTGTCACAAGTAATGTTGATGAAGTCATCAATGACCTGTCAATGGAGGGCATGATATGAGGAGTGACCTGTTTTTTGTGTTCTCAAAGGGCATTAGTTTCCACTCCATAGTTGAATGTAAGAGGGGTTTTTTTGTATGAATGAATATGTTTAGAAGTGAGTTGATGAATATCAAATTGCTTCAAGTATTATTTTATGACAGAAGCTTTTTTTTTACTGATGAGCAGTTTCTTGGTTTTTTAAATTCTGAATCTCTTGCATAGATTTCACATTTCACTGTTTTAATGTATTACTTGTTTGTTGGTGTATATAGAATTTTTGATTAATTGCAAGTATACCATTTTTTTAGTTAGTTTTTAAAGAACAGAGAGATCTCTGTTTGAAAATTCTGAAAAACAGCACTCTTTTTTTGTAGTATTCTTAGGGGGATCCTGAATAATTTTCAAAAAGATAAATTTCATTGACTTACCTCCCCCTATATGCTATTTTTAAACTCAGTTTCCTGCTAATATCAAGGGCTCTGTTTCTTCCAGATAAGCTGGCTTCACCATTTGAGATAGCTAGACATTAGGTCCTCCTACTCCATGACATTCATCTTCTGACATTCATTTTCTGTCATTCATCATTGGTACAGCGGCCTTTTTTATGCTAAACTATAAATTGATAAACAATTTGGAAGCTTGCACTTCTTGAAGCTTTTCATAAGCAGCACACCGTAAATTAAAACACAAGCAGTTCCACCTGAACATGAGGAAAAACTGCTTTACACTGAGGGTGACAGAGCACTGGAACAAGTACGTGCGCAGGTCTCCGTCTGAAGTCATTCCAAACCCACCTGGGTGTGTTCCTGTGTCACCTGCTCCAGGTGACTCTGCTTTGGGCAGGGGTTGGAGCATGATCTCCAAAACTCCATTGCAACCCTAACTATTTTGTGTGATTCTGTTTTCAAATTTATTGCAAAGGTGTTGTCCTGGTTTAGGGCAAATTTGGGAGGAAAACCTCCAGAGGGGTTCCTCGAGAAAGCAGATTCAAGCAGTCCCTCCCCCAGCTGATTTGGGACAATTTTTCCTTGGAGAAAAGTGGAAAAAACCCTGTTTATTTAACTGGCAAAGCATTCCCTAGCACAAAAAAAAAATGAACAATATTAAATAGAAACCTCTCGCCTCCCTGAAGAGATGGTAAACTCAGAAAGTCTCTCCGTGGGCTGTAGCTCAGCTCACTCAGTCTCTGCTCAGTCCCTCTGGTGCTGGAAATACCATGGCCCAGGCCTGGCCCGGTGGGCACAGGAGTGAGCTGCCAGTGCTCTTCTGGGCCTTCAGTGCAGAGCAGGTTTAAACAGGTCCAAAGAAAAGGAAAAAAAACCACAGTTCAGGGAACTTCTCTGCCTTGGTTAGCTAGAAAGTAGTTAAAGAAAAGGAGAGCTCTGTCCTGCCGTTTGTCTGTACTGCAGACAATACAGTGCAGGAGCAGCAATGTGGAGGAGTGAGTGCAATTTCTGAAAACAAACTGCACTCTTCCTCTTCCTCTTCTTCTTCGACTGCTTCTCAGAACAAGTCTTAAAGGTTCAGGACCTAACATCCAGCATAAAGAGGACAACTGGGGATACAAGCATCATAAGGTCACCCCAGGACAGGTGTCCATAGCACATCTCTGGAGACATCAATGCAAATTACTTAAGCTGACAAGGTAGACACTGCACATCAGCAGCAGCCATGAAGATGTATGTTCTCTTTGGTCAATCAAAAGCAGACACAATTATGGCGGAAAAACTGAAAAATCATGTAATAGTGCCAAAAATAACTAACCTTAATGAGCAGGATAAAAATCAGTAGGAATTAATATGGGTAGATCATATGAATGAACTCATCTACTCATGTGGTAGGGATGCTGTATAAAAATGTGTACTAGCAAAAAAATCTTCAGTAGAAGGATGCAGCTTCATTTTGAGCACCTGTTCAAGGGCACATTCCTTAGCTCTGGTATTGGCATGCACGGGGAGCACCCACTCAACTGATGTTACCCAAGTTTTTCCCTGTTGGCTAAAAAATAGGACTGTTCTTACAGTACATTTGGTTTCTTTAATGAATCAAATTATAAAATGCAGGAAAATGTTGGTTAAAATCATATCAGGATTAGAATTCACTAGTGGTTTGGAGAGTATTGCATACCTAGAAAATGCTTAATTCTTACTCATTTTTGCTGTGGTTTAAACTCAGCCAGCAACTAAGTACCACACAGTTACCTGCTTCCAACACCTTCCTGATGGAATAGGGAGGAGAACAGGAAAAGCAAAACCCATGGTTTGAGAATAGAACACTTTAATAATTGAATTATTATTAATAATATTATTAGCTGTTGTTGTTGTAAAATAGTAGTACTAGTAAGGGTAGCAATAACAGTAATAATAATAGTAATAATAGTAATAATAATAATAGCAATGAAAATGGAGATATTAAATAGGAATAAAATCCAATAAAGGCTAGTGGTGCACAACACAGTTGCTCACCACCCACTGACTGATACCTTTCATATTCCTAGGTAGTGATTGGACCTTCCTGGACAGCTTCTCCCAGTTTATATCCTGAGCATGACATTCTGTGTTATGGAATATCCCTTTGGCCCATTTGGGTTAGCAGTCCTAGCCATGGTGTCTCCCAGCTCCTCGTGCACCTGCTCCCTGGCAGAGCGTGAGACACTGAAAAGTCCTTGACTTAGGTAAGCACCACTCAGCAACAATCACACAGTGTGATTCATTCTCCTATTAAATCCAAACCAGTCAACTACTAGGAATAAAATTATTTGTATCACCACCAAAACTAGGACAATTACAAAAAAAAAAACTGCAAAAAAACCCAAAACTCAAACCAAACAAATAAATAAAACTACACACATGCCCCTTCCCTCCAAATTACACACACACACACACACACCCCAAATCCCAAACAAAAAAATACAATGAAAATAATATGAAAAAATCTACTTTAACATCTTCTATGAACAAGGTAGAGCTGGAATGAACTTGCAGTACATCCTTTTCAATTTATTTCCCTTCATTCCAATAGCTTATCCATTATTCTTTAAGACTAACCTTTCAGTGACGTGTTAAAGCACTAATACTTTAGACAGTAAACATAATTTTTATGTAGCAACAGCATTCCTCATTCCACTGCATTTCTACCTTACACAATAGTACCTCTAGCTCTCAACAGCTTTAAATTATCTGCTGTCTGCAGGAAATGTTGATATCCACACTAATCCTTGAGAAATACAAGGCAGCATATTTTCTGCATTATTTCAGTGTTCTTCCAAAGTAAGGTGATATGTGGCAATTATAACCCAAAGCACAAATTTTTGCATATGATCAAAATGGCAGGGTTTATGTTATTTTTTTCTTTTATTTTCTTCCCTTCAATTTCTAATTTTTTGTCTTTTTTCTTTCTTTCTTTGGAATACACCTGCAATGTGTTGCAATACAATCTAAAAGTTCATAAGCATCTTGCAAAATTAAAGAATACAGTTAATTTCAAATTGTACTACACACATGGATCCCCAAAAACTTAATCTATGTTACCCAAAGTGGTCTGATATCATCAAACAAGTGAAATGTCACTGTGGAGCATTACATAATGTGTAAGACACAGATATGTCTGTGGAAAGGCTAAGTAATGACAAGAAGATGATGCTCATCTAGATGAGATCAAGTAAATGTTCTCTTTCCCTGACTGGTGGTTAGAAGCCTTTACTGGGAAAGAGAGTGCACCTCTGTCTATCTGCTTAGCTCATCCCACTTGGATTCTCCATTCCTAAGTGACATGGTTGTGTTCTGTCAGCCCAGCTCTGGACTTGGCTCTGGGATGTTCTGTCTATTCTCCTCAAGACTGACATTTCTGATCAACATCAAAGGCAATATATTTTCTAGACCTTTGATTTCATTTACTACAGCTGCTCTATCTTAAAACTACCCTGAACACAGTACCCACATGGAACAGAAGTTTTATATCATGTACAATACCGTATCAAGGGTTACAAAGTTCACGTATGTCTATACAGAGCTCAAACCACTCGTCTTCAAAAATCATCTCTCACTCAATACTTACAAAGAGGGGATTGCAACATAAAGTATTTTTAAACATATTTTATAGCGTATAGGAATTTTTATTTGGCTCACATTTAATATTTCAAAGGAGACTAAGTACTGTAGGGAATACTGACGGGCAGATAGTCACTCATTTGTTCTATTGGTGACTAATTAATAAAACCGTCACTCAGTTAAGATTTTAGAGAACCATTTACAATTACTCTGGGAAGGCTTGTGTGTTATCTCAATTTGTGGTTAAAATGCTTATTACTGAACACCAAGTGAAAATGTTCATTTATGCATGCAATATTCATATATACAGATAAAGACTTTTACACTTAATAACTAGGACATACCAAAGAAGATAAATGTATCTGCATATTATTCTCAATTAGAAAAATAAAACTCTGTTTGAAAATATACTAGTTAGCTGACAATTGCTGCTGCTAATTTCTGAAATTAGTCAAAACAAATTTTAAAAATTGTGATGTTTGTGAAACACCTGGGAAATATTTGCTATTAGGTTTATGTCTCACTGATCTTTAAAATAAAGGTGTACATATCTTCTAGGCTACATTATTATTAAGATTAATCAAGGGATAGTTTAGATTGCGCTCAAAGCTTCTCTCTCTCTAAAATTTGAAAAGTATATCACATGTTTTTTTTCTTTGTGCTTTTATACACAGTAACTAATTACTGTTCCTCACAATGACAAGTACTAATTATATACGACTTTTTGGAGGACACAGGCTTTACAGCTGTCTGATTTGGCACTGAGAATCTTTCTGTTCCTCCTCCATCTACTACCCTTTGAAACATTAAAAATTATGTCAAGCTGGAGAAAACAGGTGAGAATTTCCTTTTAAAATATCTTTTTCACAGAGCCTGAAAAACATGCAGCTCTTATTGCCTTTTCCAGAGATTATCTGCCTCTGCATTTGTGTCTATTATCCCTTTATGACAGACCATGGATAGAAATACAGAGTGCCATCACAGTGTGTGGGCTCAGTTCTTTCATGTATAGGATGACTTCAAAAATATTTGGCCAAAATACCAAGAACCTTAGTATTTTCTGCAGCTACACCACTATTATGCCACTACCATGTACTACTATAGACTTACACAGATGTAGCAACCATTTCATCCCTAAAATCACATTTGATAACTAATTTTTCAGTAATTCTGCACCTTGTGCTTCAGTATTCTGCCCTGGGAGTTTCACTGTTTCATAGAGCTCAACTAGTAAACTTCTCTAGGATTAGAAACAACTAGGATTAGAATCACTAATGTCTCCCTCTGATAAACAAAAGGGGAAAAAAAGGTGCACTCCCCTTCTTAAAAAATGCAACAGGGAAAAATTAACTGGCACAAACCAGCAATGTATGGTTTACCCCTGATTGCACAAAAAAATATTCATCGAAACAGTAGTGCAATGCACACCACAGATTATTAAGCACAATTGCAACACAAGTAAAAATGAACCTTTTAAAGTTAATGTTACTTATTAAATTATTTTGAAGTATTCAGAGACAGAAATTATAATATAGTACAGCAATTATGTAATTATTATGATATATTCAAATTGCATACAGTAATAATTCTTATCAGATTCTTCCTTCAAGTACTTGATATCTATGTGGATGCAGCAAGAAAAAACTTGTAAGAAAATAAAGCATAAATCACCATTGTATTTAAATTCTTTGGTGGATACCATTATTACAGCATCTCCATACTAACAGAGGTATGTTTCTTATTTCCTCAGAACAAACTTCCAAAAAAAGAAAAAATATATATATTTTCATCTTTGACACAGAAAGCACAGAAAAATGCTCTAGCTATCAGAAAGCATTTAGGAACCTGGTTAGTGCCAAAACTGAGCTGGTAGTCTGAAGGGTCTTCACAAAATTACTCAGGTTGAGCCATTCTGGGGGTTTCCAGTCCAGTACTTGGCTCAGAGAGCTGGTGGACAAAGCAAGGTGCCCAGGACAACTGCCAGTTTGTGAGAATTATCAAGGATGCCACACAGGTGCATTGGTTGCTCGTGACGTCCTCCAGGACCCTACCCCCACCACCCCCCCCACCCTCCCCGCCAAGTACAGGACTCCATGTTTCCTGTTGCTGAACTTCACAACATTCCCTTCCACCCATTTCTCCAGCTCACATTCTTGTGGAAGGCTGTACAAGCATTGCTTTGGACCATCAGCCCAGTTGGGTTTATCTACAAAGCTTGCTGAGAGTGCCCTCTGTCCTGTCATATGGCTCAGTACTGAGGGTATTAAGAAATACTAGGCCCAGCACTGAACCTTGCAGAGCACTGCCAGGGACTGAATTTTGCCACTGACCACAACCCTTTCCATCCAGCCCAGTTTCAGTTCCTCTTTCCTGCCCATTAAGTCCACTCTGCATACTTTTTCAATTGTGATGTGATGTGAGACAGCTGAAACCAGCAACATCCACAGTTCTCTCCTCATCTACAAGTCAGTCACCTCATCAGAGAAACCCCTTGGGTTTATCAGGCATGATTTCCCTTGCTACTGTTCTTCAGGATCCTGAGTTCCACCATCTCATGAGCAAGACTTGTCCCAACTCCTGCATCCTCAATCAATCTTTCCTTGTTTTTAATACCAGGTCTAGCAGATCATCTTAACCCATGGGCTTCTCCATCACCAGTGTCAGGAATGCAGTCCAGAAACCTTCATAGCTTATGGTCCACAATGCTGCCTCCTTCAAAAGATATCATGGTGGTTTAAAACACACTTTTGCAAACAGAAAAGAAAAAAAATTCCATCATCCCTTTCAGAGTCAGTATTTAAGTTACTTCCAAACTGAAGCTCCTCACCACAATTATATCCTTGACATTATACAGGCCATTAAATATTTTAAAATCCCCACACGTGATAATGTTAAGTTATGTAATTTTGACAATGATGTAAAAGAGTTAGAATTTTTTGCATACAATGTACAACACTAAGGATAAAGGAATAAATGACAAAAAAACATTCCTGAAAAGAACAATTTTAAATGGTGTAGGCAAAGAGAATGATTGAGGGTTTAACAAGCTATATTCAGCCTAATGCCTAGCAAAACATACAGCAGAGGGGCTGAGTCAAGACTCTCTGTTCATTTTATGAAAACAACTTAGAATGCTCTTACTATAAGAATAAATATGATATGGAAATACAAATCTTGAGCATTTACAAAATGAATGCTTCTGTATTTATAACCTCAGATGAGCACTGTGTCTGAGATATTTTCTATGCAACTGCATCAAGCCAATTTGTACCAAAATCCAATTTAAAAAAATGTAGTTTTTCTATGTCTTGGCTTAAATGAGCACATGTTTATATTACTAAATGTGTACACATGCTTCTATACACGCATGCAGAAATCCTTCAGTTCATAACTTCAACTGTATATATTTATATACAAAGCATATATAATACATACAAAAATGTATTTGCACACTGTATCAGGAAACCCCACATTTACAAATTGCAGGGAATTATAATTTTAAAAATCACTATGAGTTTCCTCAGTTAAATACTTGTCTATTGCCTTCCCTCTCCATCCTTCAAAAATAATCTCCAAATTTTCCAAGTACAACAGAACTGTTAAAAAATGCTAGACAAAGAAATTTTTAAATTGATGTTGTAAGGTATTTACTTGAAGGCAAAGATGAGCACAAACTAGAAATGCTCTTATTTTTTCCTTTATGTTTTTTCATAGAAGCATAACTTATTATACATGCTCTTAGTCTAATAGGTTACATATCAAGTTTCAGTTAGAAATAATTTTTAGAAGGAAGTTGCAGGTCCCCTAGGATGTTGATCTAAGACAAAAAATGAACACGTAATCAGAGACTCTTCTACCACTGCACCCACAGCTAATCAAAGTATTGTGTATTTTCCTTTCAGAGTACAAAAAGTATTATGTTAATATACAGACTAATACTTATGTATATTATGGTACCAAAATAGCAAGTTTTTCTTCAAACAGCAGGTAATTTCAGCTATTAAAACTGACTGTTAATGCATTATGCATTTTAATTGAATTTCTTTAGTGAATGCAATAATTTATGTTCATTTTGTAATTCTGTTACCCATTTAAATGTCATCTATAGGTCTTGTCCACCACCATTACCAGGTCTGCCAGGAAATCTATTGCCATGCATCATTTATATCAATAATGCATCGTAAAGTGTGCAGAACTTCAGATATAATATAGAATTTTTTTTGGCCCTGCATTCAACTTTCTTGATGAGAAAAATCAAGATACAGTGTGGTTGCTCTTGCCGAATATATTGATTCTGAGCTCCCATAGCTCAGGTAATCCAAGAAAACACCCATTCATCTGCAGGTAGCCAATGAAAAAGAAAACTAGTGGTGTTTTGTCTTGCCTAGGACACAGTGACTGCCAGTCTGGCTGGAACATCTCTCAGGAGAGAAACATTTTTGAGGTGTCATGGTGGTCAACTGAGTGAAAACAGAAGTCATCAGTCTTTCCAGGATTCCTCAAGTTAGTAAGAGAAAGAAAACTGGCAAATCCTAGCTGCAGGGATTCCAGTGCATTGCTGTCCTTCTGTGCATCAAGGAGAGTATGTAATATACATGCCTTGCTATTTTTGGCAGTATTCTGTAACCACACAAGTCTAATGGAAAAACCTACCACTCAATTCCCACATGGAGCCTGAGACTGCCTAGAACAAACAGCAGAAGCCTAACAGACAAAGCAAAAATTCTTTACAGCATTATGATTAGGCACCAGTGAACAAGAGCAACAAGCAATAAGTTCTTTCTCTTCATTCTGACCAGACATACAGCAAGGAGAAAGCTTTCACAGTAACTGACAATGCCTCCAACAAAGCCCTAAGGAGGAAGGAAAAAAAGACAAATTTCAAAGGTCTGTATTGCCAGAGGTCCCACCTTTCCCATTTCTAACTGCATGCTCACTCTCTGATTAGCAAAGCAAAGGTGAGAAATCAGCACAAGTCAGTGCTGTTGACACAAAGTCAATTTTTGCAAATGGTAGGAAGCAACCCCAGCAGTAGATTGTCAGACACTGCACTACTGTGAGTAACAGTGTAGTAGTCATGCTAAAAAATAAAGTGTGCATGGCATATGCACGGACAAAGATGAGGTTGTTTGAAGTGAGGCAAAACTATACTAAATTATGATTCATAAAGAGATTTACTATTCACTGCTTTTAGATCAATAAGCTCAGAATTTAAATTATATTTACTTCATTCTAATTCTGATGTACAAAATCTCTTTTTTTTCCAAAATAGTGAGCTTTAGAGTCTTATGTGAAGACAAGTTCCTTATTTACAAGATATAAATATCTTACTGTAATTTTACAATGACTGGGTCAATTTTACATAATTAGGTATTTATATTGGTCTGCATAAAGTATTTAAAAAATTAGACTTTTAGTATCTGTAGCAACAGAAAAAAAAATCCTGAATTGATGAAACCTCACAGTCAAAAATTTTAAATCACCATCTTTAGCATGAACTGAAAAAACTTTAGTTTTGAATTTCAGTATACAGTTGTTTCTACCAATCCTTTATGGTTTGAACTTGTATCGAAACAGGAAAGGAGTATTTTACATAAAGGGCAGCACATCAGTTATTTTACTCAATCCAATGTTTCTTATGATCTGCAAGACGTCCCTCTTGATACAGCAACTGTGTTCTTGAAGAGTAAATACATGGCCATGCTATTATGCTGTCTTTCCTTGTCTTTTCTATAAGTAATTTATGTTCTCAGACCTCAAATCACAGGGATTATGGGGTTTTTTTCATCCCTTGAACAACTAGGATAAATCAGAAAAGAAAACAATGTTTTTATTCATGTGAATGTCCCTGGACAATCTCATACTGGCCAGAAAGCATAGAGGCCTTAATTCCATATTGCCTGCCAAATAAAATGTGCCCATAGCCCCACACTCCCTGCTCTCTTCAAAATCCATCTGTTATAACAAACACTTCAGTGTTAACATTCATCATGCATCTGTTCTTTATTGAACTTCTATTCCTTTGAGCTTTAGATGTTACCTATAAGTTGAAGAATTTTCCACTTTTTCCCTATCTTCTTCTACTCTAATTATTTTAAAGATCCATGCACATTACTGTATTATGTAAATAATTATCAGAATAAAAAAAAATTAAATGAGAGTGAATATTGTGTTTTCAGTCTGTAATAATTGCCCACAAATACAATTCTGCCACTGAGTATGAGCAAAGAAGTATTTTTTTTGCTTCCATTTTTGGACTTCTAATCTTTCCATAACTGATTGCAAATACATAACTCAAAGGAGTCTTTTTTGCTGTTGTTTTAAACCAGCAAATTTCAGAAATAATTTTGGCTGTATTTCAGAATTTTTGAAAATAAGTGCTTAACTTAGGAGTAAAGGACTTAAAACAGTCAACCCATTTCTTTCTGAAGTTGGTCTAGTCAATGCACTCTGATGAGCTGCTGTGATAGTAAACAGATTTCTAGGAAGACATTTTGTGTTTTCCTTTCAGGTTCTAAAATTATTTCCATCTCCACAATTCCTGCTTTGAATGGCTGATATACCAGATGGTTGTGATGGCTTCTAGGGGCTTTGCCAGGCTGGAGAAATGGGCCAACAGGAACCTCAGGAAGTTTAAAAAGGACAAGTGCAAAGTCCTTCCCCTGGGGAAGAGCAACCCCAGATACCAGTGTATGGAAAGTGGCTTTGCCTTGGAAATCATGGTGGGCACCAAGCTGGGCATGGGCCAGGGATGTGACCGTGTAGCAAACAAGGTTAAGGATGTCCTGGGCTGCATTAGGAGTGCTGGCAGCAGGTTAAGGGGACACCAGGGAATGTAGTTCTTTCCCTCTACTCACCACTTGTGGCAAGGCCACATCATGAGTGCTGGGTCAAGTTCTTGGCTCCCCACTGCAAGGAGGACATGGACATCCTGGAGAGAATCTGGCAATCAGAAGACTAATGGACTAGATTATCTCTCTCCTATGATGAAAGGCTGAGAGACCTGAAAATTTGTTCAGCCTGGGGAAAGAAATGCTATGGGGAGACCTTGGTGGACACAAATGTCTGTAGGGAGGGTGAAAAAAATGAGAGCTCGTGGCTCTTCTCAGTGGATCCCAGTGACAGGACAAGAGGCAATGGCCAAACTGAAAGACAGGAGGGTCCACCTGAATATTAGGAAACACTTTTGTTCAAACAGAGGGTGACCAAACACTGGATAAAATAGGGAGGTTGTAGAGTCACCTTTGAGTTACTTTAAAGATATCTGGATGTGATCCTGAGTGAGCATGGCTGTCCTAATTGAGCAGCCAAGCTGATCTCCAGGGCTGCCTTCCCACCTCAGCCATTCTGTCATTCTGTGAACTCTAATCTACAAGACTCAGCCATGTTGTTGCTTCTAATGAGTATCCAAACACATGCCTGTGGAAGTTCTCATATAGCATTTCAAACAATACAGAGCATTATAAAGAAAGCTAGAAATAAAGTAGGATGAACCAACAAAAATCCTGCTTTACTATAACTTGATGTCATAGAGGACAGAAAGAATAAATCATGCAAAGCTTTGGGATTCAGATACAAGTGCTTCCAGGAATCCATATAAAGGTTTGCAAGTAGAAAGAAAGAAATGTCTAAAATAACATCCAGGAAATGGTAGAAACAAACATTTTAAATAAAGACTTGATGTTTAAGATGCCATGTTTTGTTAGTGTCTATTGACAGTTTGAAAATATACTGCAAAGTACAAGTGTGTCACAGGAATCTGATGAAAATATTCAGTATCAACGAGGTTGCATAAACAAATGAGAAATTGTTTTCCCAAGTGAAGAGTTAGAAAGAATTAAAACTCACTGTCTCTTTTCTAGTGTCTGATATTGCCACACCCAAAAGCAGTAGCACTTTGACAACGGAAACACTACCCTCCCAAAGAAGGGAGACAACTGTCTACAGGACGTCCCCAGAACTTAAAAGTTACCTGGAAAGCCATCTAAAATCTAACTAACACCTTGCAAATTACCCACTTTTGCAAAAAAAGCTTCTCCTTAACATATGTGAGATTGCTGTCTGGGTTTCAGGTTCTGTTATGCAGCTACCAGTTTTCAGATGTACCCTTTATAGTTATCTCCTGATCTGGCTGATGACAACATGTTATTGAACATGGGTGAAAAGTGAAGGAAAATAATAAAAAAGTATCTAAGCAAACCTTGATATCTAGGAAAATATCAGGGCAAGAAGGAAGAACTTGATTTACTGAACACTTTTTGATTTGTTCTGTAAGTTCAGTATAATATTATTTATCAAAATCTCTTCCATGACAAAGCTAGCATACTGCATGCAGCATAGGAAGAACAGCATGTGAAAAGAAAACCTTCTAAACCTGACATATGGTGCTGCAGCACAAGGCTATAGAACAGCTTCTGTAAAAGACTGATTGGGGCTTTCTTTTTATTCATATATGGTGCTTCATCCTCCAGGTTACATGGGCATAAGAGAAGTATTATCTTACCCAGAGCAGGACTCCCAAAACAATAATTGATGCAGGTATTACTGCAGCATTCTGCTTGCTTTATTCTGAGTCATGTAAACAATTACCTAAGTCAAGTTGCACATTTTATCTGAGCAACAGGAACAATAGTTTCTGTACACGCTTGAGCAGAGTTCAACCTTTCCTATACCTTGCTTTAATTATTATGATAAAATCTTTACAGTTGTTACAATCCCACTCAAAAGCTCTTTGGGATCCCACAGTGAGTTTCTCTGGGCTGCAAATCTTCATGAAAACCTCATGCCCAATTACACACAAGTGAATGCTTTTGTTTGCACCAAAATTGATCCACCATGATGTTAAACAGAGAGCTTCATGCAAATCTGAATTTTCCAAGTAGTTAAAAGATATAAACCCCCATTTTAATTTGCTAGATACCTATATTTGACAGATCATAGGTCAAATAGATTGTTTGTTTGGGTTTCAAATGAACAATTTCTTAAGACACCTGATTTCCATGAAACGTTTCTGACTTTGTCCTTAATTTCATGCCTTTCTCTCCCCTCTTTTTCCAGAAAAGTGCAGAAGAATTGTATTAATCAAAGGCCTATATACTGGTTATTGTGATAAAAGCATCTCCAGTAAGTATTCTGCCAAGTCTTATTAACTCATGTAGTTTAAATTAGGTAGTTGAATATATGTAGTCATATAACAGCTGTTTGTCAACTGTTGGACTATCCCTTGACCTTCCTCTCAGAAACCAACCTTTCACATTGATGACCATTTGTAGCTAACAGCAGTAATATAAGGTTTCCTGAAATTTTTTCAACATTTGTTCTCTGGGAGACTTTGAAATAATGAATGTGAAGTAAATGAAAAAAAATAATGTTATCAGCCTTTGAACCCATATAACTGGTCATTTGTATATTGCAGATAGTCTAAGGAGCAGCTGTCCAAGCATAATGAGACAACAAAGAACTAGTAAATTTTACCTCAGGTTTGTGTACACTTTTTTTTTTTTTTACCATTGCACTATTCACTGATTGATTGGTTATTGATTTTAAAATGTACTTATCTAGTAAAGTTAACAAGAAAGAAGGTATAAATAAATACTACCCAGCAATGTGACCTCTAACAGGAGGAATGCAATTAATCCACTGGGTAGCCAAGCAACCTGTGAACTGTGAGGACATACTGTATTTCACAGGGGGTTTCTGTGAGTGCTCAGGACCAAAGTGGCACATTCTTACACAAAAAAACAATTATATGTTTTAGCTGTGCTGCAGCAAATTCAATGCTGCAACACTGACACCAGCCCTTCAGGAGCTGCAGCAGGCGGACAATAATAGGCAATGATGCAGGCAATGATAGCAAAATTAATTTTTCTTTATTCGTTTAAGTTTTTCTTTAGAGCTATATCAGCACTTCAGCAGCTCTTTATTATTCTGAAGTATGTAAAAAATGCCAGCTTGTTAAACTGGCTTTAAGTTGCTCCTCATTTGCAAGACACTGCATATTTGATGTATACAGTCATTTTTCCCACCATTATCCATAACACTGATGGATTTCATTTGGCCTCCTACATTTTATTGCACATCTGCTTCATTAATTTCTCCTAAATTCTCAAAAGCTTAATACAAGATTACACATGTTGTGCTATTTTCCAGCCTACCTTCAGCAAACAGATGCATTCAGGGCTTATTATAGGGGAGGAGAGAAAGTCATTGCTGCTGTAACAAAAGGTGTTGAACAGTCTGCTCTAAGAGGTGTTTTTGTCCATGGACATGCTTACTAACTGCATAGCCCTTGCTCTGGGCACCTTGCCCCATGCCCTTGTTCTCTGAGCAGAAGACTGGACTAGGTGATCTACAGAGACACCTTCCGTTTTTAAAATGTTCTGTGGGTTTGGGTCTGTGGATGCCAGGAAGCTGTCTAATCGATAGTGTACAGTGAAAATGTGGCATAATAAACTGTTCAGTCAAATAAATGACCAATACAAAGCATTTTTTATCCTGTTTACATCCGTTTAAACAAGAGAGCAGGTGACAGTTGGAAAATAAGATGCACAGACAATACATGCGTAGTTTCAACTTGCTTGTTTGGTTGGAGTGCCACTTCTGGCTGAGCCATAAAACATGGAGCAGATGTTATGACAGCATTTACTTTTATTGACATTCCAAAGATGAATCCATAATACATTCCCATGGTTGTATTTCTGTTGATGTTGAATTTATTTCCTTTCCATAGGTTCCCTGCTGCTTTTTATTATTACAGAAAGTGCTTAGATAGGGAATAAGAACTGCTTGGAACAAATTTCACCAATCTGGACTTACAATACAAAGAATTTAACTATTACACAGTGCTCTGCCAGTAAGGTTTTAAATCAATGAAATACTTTCTGAAGTGAACACCAATGTTTTTCTATCTCAGTTTGAGAAGTAGAGCATAACCTATATATTCCTCAGCTGGTAAAGCATATAGAATGGCAACATACACCAAATAGGGATTTTTTTCTTTTGGGATCTGATTTTTCTTTCCTTCTTTTTTCTTTTTTTTCTTTGATATGACTAATTTCTCAGCATATTTATAGAGTGGTTTTGAGTTATTTTTGTTCAGAGATTTGTAGTGCAGATCTAGGACTAGAACTGACTGTTATGCTACTGGATTTTGACTCTAAAATATCCTTCCCCTGTTTGTTTGGATGTGTGTGCATCTAAAATACCTGTTGGAATGTAACAGAATTCATTATACTGAGAAAAAATATAATGTTTACAGGAATTTGCAGAAGTGGATATTTCTTCATTGAAGTTCTCACTCAGGTATGGAAGCAAGTGCAGGGTCTTTGTTCCTAGTATTCTTATAGATCTTTTAAGTGTTGGCTAAATTACCAACACATGTCCAATGAAAATCTGATTTGACATTAAAATAAATACTTTATTTACATTTAATAACCTTAATATTACATTGCTGAATCCTGATGACCTGATGGTTGGTCATCATAAATGCTTCAACTGAGAAACAGGATCTTGATTAAGAGATCTGAGAAAAGTTTGTTTCCAAATTCTTAAAGCCTAAATATTTTAGCTGTATTTAAATGAATTTAAGATATAGTAAAAAAGAATAAACTACTGAAGAACAAGGCTAAATCACAACCCATCAGAGTGATATAAGGTAACACTTTGTCATTGATCAATTAGTTGATAGGGCAGGAAATGAGAAATTAATATCAGCTAGACAGTTGAATGCCTTTGTTTAGATCACAGAAAAAAAGCTTTGATGGAACCAAAACGATTTTAAAGCTTAAAAAAGTCACACTCATTGGCTGAAACAGTTTCACAGGAATCACATTTCATGCTGTAATCTCAGTAGCTCTCCTGGGTGTTCTACATGAGAATTTCAGGGCCAACTGAACTGGCCTTGGGAAGTCTGACTGGAGTCTGGAAGTACCCAGATATGCTCGGTGCTGTCACTCCAGAACTGAGCACTCAGTTAATGCCTTTTCTATTTCAGACTAGTGTGCAATGGGAATCTTTCCACCCTTGTAAATGCTAGTTAATGTTCCTTTAGCAACATCTGTGGATCAGCTGCCATGTCTAGCCAAGCTTCTTATTTATTTACAACAATGTGATCTTAGTTTCAAAAGAAGAGCTTCTGCTATTATATACTCTTCAAGTAAATATTTTGGCTGTAAAATATTCTGAAATCACTCTCCCTACAAATTTGAAATGGCAGAAGTAAGTCTTAAAGCTGAATCTTGCACCTGGCACAAAAAACATTATTTAAATATTGCATAAGGAATAACATTTCTATCTGTGAAACAGTGCATGTCTGATGACCTAAAAGAAAATACACCCTTTAGATTAATCTCCTTTAAATAATTAAACACAGTTTTAAACGCTAAAGAAACACCCTATGTAGCAGGACAGTATATTTTACTTGGATTCTAAAATTCAAAATTTATTTTTCCTCACTCTTCAGGAAGATTAACCATTAATTGAAAAAGAGGAAAAATCATAATTATTAATATTCACCTTCAAAAAATGTGTAAATTATATTTAAAAAATAGGGTCTTCTTTTTCTTAATAAGAGGGCTTTCTGCTTTTTAAAACCAACCACTAATTCAAATAATTGAAGTGGGGGGAAAAAACCAAAACATAACACCACATTGCATTGAGATTGAGATAAATGAGATTTTGGAGAATCTGTCTGGCATTGCCAATGTTTTAATGTCAATGTAATTTAAATGCAAATAATTACTTGAAGACTTATTGCTTTCATGTAGTTCCAAAAATTATCTATGTCCTAAAGATTACTTGGGATGAATGTGTCTTAAGGAGTCTATCTTCTGACTTTCATCCTACAACTGAACACAAAATACAGGAAGCATAGTACATGTCCTGACATAATGAATATCATACAGATGTTTTGGAAGGATTAGAAGGTTTATAAAATATGTTCCAGGAAAAAAAGTGTTCATCACTGAAATGTAACAATTTATAAAATTTAGCATTACAAAAGCCAGTCATGGCAATGCATTGTGTTTTATATTTACATACATTTAATTTATTATTTGTGTTTATTCTTCCCTAAATAATCAATTCAGGAAGAAAGTAGTTTCATACACTTTGTACCCATTGTTTCTAAAGCTGTTTTCTTTTAAAATGGGAGCTACAGTCTTCACCTTGTGATTACAGGTTGCATACTCAAAACAGGGAAACAGCTTATGGCAGTCTTTCTTGAAAATGATATAAAAAGTATCACATGGTTAATTTAATAAATTGAGAAGTCTTATGCAAGTACATTTTTCTTTAAAACATCTTTTGTGTGAATAAAGAACCGAAGATGTAGATGGTAGATACTACAGCAGAACATGCTCCCAATGTTCAGAGAAAGGAAGTACATCAAGAGAATTATTAAAAACCATATTGGAATTCTTTCCATACATTTACTTGGATTTGAAAAATTTGGAAAAATTTTTTGGGGATAAAAAACTACTTTGTACTTAATACTAAAAAGAACTTCTTTTCTGATGAGATTTGTGTTTTAAAGTAAAAAAAATATGGCCATGCAATGCCAGTGCTCACCCTTGAAAACAGGCATGGGTTAAATTTCACTAAAAGTAGGATACTGAATATAAATTGAAATAGTATGATGTATTGTGCAGTTTTTATTTGTTCATGTACATACAGACGCTTGCAATCTTTAGAGAGCAGAAAAATTATTTCATTGGGTTGGTGTGGGATTTTATTTTCATAGTAAATGTGTATTTAATATGTCTGCTTTCCTCTGTCTCCAAAAGGCAGTGTTGAGGGAATGGTTTCAAATGGAGAATGGGTTTAGATTAGATATTAGGAAAAATTCTTCCCTGTGAGGGAGGTAAGGCCCTGGCACAGGTTGCTCAGAGAAGCTATGGATGCCCCATTCCTGGGAGTGTTCAAGGCCAGGTTGGGTGGGAATTTGAGCAGCCTGGTCTAGTGGAAGCCATCCCCACCCATGGCAGGAGGATGTGGAATGAATGAGCTTGCAGGTTCCTTTCAGTCCAAATAATTCTATGATTTTATGTTTATTTTTTGTCCTCAAATGCTGGATAATGCCTTGACTACCACATTCTTTAAATGTACAGGTACCAGAGGTAAGTAGGTATAAATATCTGTAAAGAACAGTATGGCATTGTAAACACTGATGCTATCTATAATGCTATAGGTTGCAAAAATGTAATTTTTGTTAGCTAAGAGTAAAATGATATTCTCTTTTCACCTGACACTTTTCTGACTAAATTGGTTTGAAACTGATCATTAAGCTTTCCAAGGACAGAAATAATTTAAAGATTAATTAATCTATATTCAGTATGTGAGTCTATGTGTAACTCTGCAAGTTGTGGTTAGTGAAATTTTCTAGAAAGATTGATAACAGGCTCAAAATTTCATATGGTTTCTTACTTTCATTTGATTGTATTTTAAATACAGTTAAGCTTTTTTCCATCAAAGATTGTTCTGTTGCTCATATGCAACTAATATGACTGAATTATAGAATGTACTGATGTGGATTTCACACTGGTGCTCTATATCTTTCCTCCAAAAACCTTCTATCTGAATGGGATGGGTCTGACCTACTTTTTATATAAAAGGCTGATTGCTAAAAATTACTAGCAGCAGTGGACAGTCTATATTTGTCAGATTGTGTCATCCTTAATGTGCTGTCAAAAAACTCACCAAAACGCAACACTTCAAGCATGACAGACTTCATTGTGAAGTGCACTTTCAGGTAAAATCAGAATTACCTTTTTTCTTTTCTTTTCTTTTGCCAAAGTGGTTTCTTAGTTATTATGAGCAATTGTGCTTCAACATGGTGGTTGGCTTTAGGTTTTCATTCATCAAGAGAAGTCAAATGCATTGAGGGCTTTGTTTCAGCATGTCAAAATGTTATTAGGAAATAGTGAAAGGTAAAGATTTTAGCTGAAATTGCTCCAGACAGAAAAGGTTCATTTATCATCAGTCATGGAGCATACAATCCATGGAACACAAAATCGATGTATTTGCATACTGCAGTAAGATAACACCTGTATCCCACTCTTAATAAAGACAATATTTAATATATGAGATATTTCTACATGTGAAGATGGAAAAAACAGGCCCTGGTATCCTATTAAATGTGAGCTGCTATAAGGTGATGTGGAATTTTGTCATGTGGAGAGAGAAAACTTGGCAAAGCAAACAGATTTCTTTCTGGTGAAATGATGTGGAATAGAATGGAGATCTCTACCACGGAAAGAGTAGTAAGTATGTGAATAAAAGTAGAAATTGGGAATTTAGAAATGAGTCTGACTTCAGGTTCAGTAGTTACTGCTAAATTGTGTATTCATAATAACACATTTTCACTTAAATTGTAAATCATGACTACTTCACTGAATTGTGCTTAAAAACAAGATTGGCACCAACTGGACTGTGGCAGGCTGGGCTCCCAGGTTTAAGTCACTGAGATTTCCAAGAGTTACATTTAATCTTTTCTAGAAGTCCTCTGTGTTGCAGTAATGTGTTTAGGTTTTTTTCTTGTTTGTTGTGGGGGTTTTTTGGTTTTTTCCGTCTTTTGCTTGGATTTTCTAAAATAGAAAATTTCTTTTAGTGTACTTCAACACCAGAATAACAGGACCACAAATAAGACAATTTCCACATTTTTATTTATTAGATGATGTACCAAAATTGGTTTTATGTGTATCTTATGCATATACTTACTTTTTAGTTAACCTGTTTAAATGCTTATATGGCTGCACACAGTAAGTTTTGAATATAGAGTGTGTTCATGGAGTGAAATGTTAACGAGTTTCTTGTTGTTGTTTATGTTCATCAGACTTCACTTAAGCATTTTACAGACTGTGTGTGACTAAACACCAATCAGATGGTGGCAATTTGAAGTCTTGCTCCAGTGCTTGGATTCAGACCTGTGAAGACTAAGGCATTCCCATAGCTGATTTTTGATGTTAACAATTTGCATAGATATTTGGACTACCTTCTGTAATTCCTTCTTTTGAAAATAAATGCTTTTCTAATGCTCTCAGCTGGTGATCTATCTCCATGAATTGATTTAAAAGATTCTGTTTGCTTAATAGGGTACAGATTAATTGAGAGTATAAGACTTTAGTCCTTTCCTTTTATATGAAATCTTCATTTTTGTCTTGCTTGTGTATTTAAATTTCTTTTTGCTTGTCCACATTTCAGAGGCTACACACACAGTTCAATAATGCCCGAAAACAAAAGGGTTTCTCAATACACAAATAGTATTTTAGTAGGTGTTACTTATTAATGCTTTATTACACTGCATTTCATTTCCTTGTCCTGAAATCATAGACTCATAGGATATAAAGATTTAGAAGGGACTCACAAGAACCATCAAAATCCAACTCCTGTCCCTGCACAGAACATCCCAACAATCCCACCCTGTGCCTGAGAGCATTGCCCAAACCCTTCTTGAACTCTGTCAGGCTTGGTGCTGCGACCACTTCCCCAGGGAGCGTGTGCCAGTGCCCGACCATACTCTGGGGAAGACCCTCTCCTAACATGCAACCTAAAACTCCCTTGTCACAGCCCCAAATGTTTCTGAAAGCCTAATTTTGATTACCTGTGTGCTAGTTTTCTTTTCGCCAGGAAAAAAATATGAAAGGTCTAAATAGAAATATGCCTTTGCAAAATGCGTCCTGTAGTATTGCATTTTATTTAAATGGTATGCTCTGTCTCACCCCTCCAAAATGTAAGGTATATGCTAAGCCTGTGGTCCTGCCCTGAACCATCCTGTATCTGTCATCCCATTGGCCCAAGTCTGATTCCGCGCCCACTTCAATCTCCCTCTTAAGCTGTGCTAGAGAGATCAGTCGCTCTCTTAGCCTTTTTCCCTCTTAGCCCTTCTTCCCCCCTCATGCCCCTTTCCTCCCCCAGGCTCCCCCTTCTTCCCCCTTCCCCGCTTCTCCCTCAGTAACCATGCTGTTCCCGGGGATGGGACTCCCAATAAACTCTCATCTGCTCAGTACCCTCAGAAGCCGTGTGCCTTTAGCCGGCCCACATATTCCCTTTACCCACCCCTAGCCTGGGATCTCGGGGCTTCCTCCCCATCCCCAGCCCCTGTAACCCTCAAGGTCACCCCAAATCCGCCATCCCGCCCCCATTTCCTCTGCAGTTCCTCACTGCTAGCTGTTTCGCCTTTCTCCCTTCATTTATCCCTCAGTGACCCCAAACCCCACACAGGCCCTTCCGCAGCTCCTCACCTCCCTCCCCTCCCCGCCCCCCCCCTTCCCCCCCCCCCCCAGCTCCCCCCCCCCCCCCCCCCGCCCAAACGAACTCCAACAGTGTCCTAAGATATCTGTGTAATTTCTGTGTCAAAACCTTCAGTCAGGTACTGAAACTCAGTTCCCTTACGTGATCTTTAATATGGAAGAACATTTTTAAAAAGTGAAAGTTTTAGAACACTTGAATCCCGAACTTTTAAAATTTTCTCATGTGGAGCTACAGTTCAAAGTGTGAAAAATTTTCTGCACCAGCTGGAGTCCCTTTTGAGATTCCATTGCCTAGCTCCATGTCCTTTTCTGTGGTAATAAAAGCTGTCAGATGTATTTTTGAGACAGCTGAATCTCTCATCTCCTGTGACATACATTGTTTTAACTTCATTTGTAGCATTTCCTAATGCTGGAAGAGGGGAGAAGAACAGGAGACAGGCAAACATGATAAAAAAAGCTACACCCTCCTGTTTCCTTTATCCTATGCTTTATGGTAGCATATTTGCTTTTTTGGCAATGGCTAAATATGGTTCTGGAGATACTAGAAACGTATTATATAAAAAAATAACATTATCAAATCTTTCATCCCATTGAGGGTTGCATTTTTAATTATTTGCACATAATAGTAATGTTATACTTAAAAATAATTATAATTATATCTCCTTATTTATTGTGGTTTACAAGCCATTACAGGCTGCTAATTAACATTTCCCTTATGCCTTCTCTGAATGGAAAATGGAGAAGTTATGAAAAAAGTACTCTGAATAAACACACTTTACATATGTTGCCAGAGATGAGTTAGCCTTCTGCTTTCTGAAGGGCTTTAATTAGCATTTTGACTAAATCCTATACCGTGTGGTAATTGTTTCAGAGATTCCTACTTGGTTTCCAAATTTTTCGCTGCAAAGATCTCATATACATAGGCATTAACAGGAATAGTTACTCACCTCTGTCCTTAGTCTTCCTGTCCCGGATGTTGAGTCTGAAAATATTTCACAAAAGTATTGGACTGTCCTGTTGCCAGCTTAGGTTTTATTTGCTGAAGACTGTTGTGGCAGATGCTTCTCTGCAGCTTTGCAGCAGAGGATGTTCAACTGACTTAATGACATCTTGCTTAGCTGGATATGAAAGAATTTTCAAAAGCACCTAGATGATGATCTCTGTATTTTTCTTGTGCTTTATTGCACAAGAAAATTTATTTTTCTTTACTTTACTTTATATCTGACATTTTCTGAAAAACTTATGCCCATAAAGATAAACAAGAGATGAAAACAAATGAAAGTAGGCACATGAGATTATGGATCCACAAATCTCCATACAGTGCTATCTTTATTGGTGTGATGCATGTTGCATCCTAAAGAAACTTTGCTGTATTCTCTTGTTCCTTGCTAGCTTTTGAAAGCTGATTATTCACAAGCCATAAAGGAGTATTGGTGGTCTTCATCACTGACACAGGTTTTCGTTTAATGTTGACCACAGACAATCAGTTGTGTATTGTTTTTTTCACTCCTAATGAAAGGAAAGAAATGGCTTTCTTTATTAGGGCTGATACATTTTTCCAATCAGAGAAAAAAAAGAAGAGCTGGGAACTTGAAAGTATCAAAGAAAAGCTGATTAGCCTTAGCAGTTCAGAAGTAAAATGGCTGTGCAAAAGGAGAGGAAGCCACAGATGAATGACTTGAAAGAAAAACATGAATCTTCATGTAGATCAGTATTTTGATTATAGTTGAATAGGTAATTTCACTCTAAAGAATCTTTGCTAGTATCATTGTAACTTAAGATATTTTGGTTATTTAATGTACAAAGAGAATTTGAAAATTTATATCATTGAAAGGTGTTTAAGGATGGTGTCAGTGGTCAAGAGTGGTGACAGTTACTCCTGCTATTATCAACTGCCTGATTATTTATTGACTTCTTGCCATACAGACTTGCTTTTAAGAGTACATTTAGTTTTGTTGTTTTCATTCCTATGGGACAGATTTTTTTGGGTATGAAAGAACTAAACAAGGGTCTAATAACATCCTGGGTTCAGGACTAGACTAAAGGGTCATTGATAAACAAGTAGGAAAAGCCTGAGAACATCAAGCATGCACATAAAGTGGTAGCACATGAGAAAGAAAGCAATATAAACTTATTAAATTTATAAAAGTATTGCCACTATCAAAAAGAAAAACCAAAACCAAGAACAACAACCAAAAAAACCAAACCAAAACAAACAAACAAAAAAAACACCCAACCAAACAAACAAAAAAACCCCCAAAAAAAAACCAAAAAAAAAAAAAACCCATAAAACCACTAAAGCCAACCATGCAATAATTGCCAGCTTTTTGTAGGGAAGTGGGATGTGTTTACCATGCTGAAAAGAGAATGTGTCAAAATTTTGTCAGCTTGACACATGCCCACAAACTGCTTGAACAAACCATATTTATTCCCTTGTGTGGTTTTGTTATAAAGTAATTTGCGTATTTATATCCTATTTTTTCCTGCCCATTTAGATCCAAGAGGGAAGAATCTTATAAATCATGTGGTGCTTTTTCTACTTTTCCAAGACTGTTGAATAGGCATTTTCAGCAATCAAGCTACTTGGTTTTATACCTAGAAATTTAATTAATTTAAATTATTTTTTGGGTTTTAAGTAGTAACTTAATGTTTAATTCCAGGTTTGATTACTCAAATCACTGTTCCCTATCTAACCACAGCAGAGCCAGGCCTTCTAGAAGAAACTTGTCATTAGCATCCATTAATGAATCTATGGTATTTGAATTTGTCCAAACTCCTTTTGAACCCTCTGTCAGAGACTAATTTAACAATCTGACAGAAGGAAATCCCAGAAGTTCAAGGCCTGCTTTGTAATACTTCTTAAATCTAGTATTAAATACCCTTTACTTCCAGCCTTGCAGAACTTGGTTGTAATAATTTTGCATTTGCAATGTACAGCATCTTCACGATTTTGAGAAATTATCATATCTTCCTCAGCTTTGTGTTCTTTGAAAGGAAAGGTTCCAGACATTTCTAGCTTTTCTTCATGAGGAGCTGCTCAAGCTGCATTTTGACATGGATATCAGAACTGCCTGCAATGTGGCCTTCTGTGGTTTTGCTCTCCCTGTATCCTTTCTAGTGATGCTCAAAGGTTTGTTGGATTTTTTTCCCGCCACTATACCCTGACCAAAAGATTTCAGGGAGCTGCTGGTAGTGACTCCAGGATCCAGAGCTGTCTGCTAGCTCAGAGTTCAGCTTGCTTCAGCCCATTTTTCGTTTTTGTTCACTAAACTTGCACCTGTTTACCCTGAAGCTCATCTGCCATCTAATGCTCACACTCTCAGCTTAGTGAGATACTCACCACTGTTGTGGCATCTGTCTAACTGGAAAGCTCATTATTGTCAGCAGACTTGGAGATCTGACAGTGCACTTCCTTTTCTGTCATGAAAGGTGAATACAATGAGTCAATCACAGCACTGATGCCCGGAGGGCCCCAGGACTGGTTCTTTGTACTGAAAAGGGAGCATCAAGCTCTTCCTTTTCTTTTTCTCTGCCTTAATTGGCTTTTTATTTTATGAAAACATTCCCAGTCATAAGGTAGTTCAGTTTCTGTAGCAATTTATTTTGAGAAACCTTGTTGAAAGTGTCTTGAAAATTCAAATATGTCTCCTGGATGTGGTTATTGATCCCCTTCAAAAAGTCTGTCAGGCTACTGGGCCAGGACTTTTCTTAACAGAAAGCCAGGCTGTTCTCTTCCAAGCAGGCTGTTTATGTTCAGACTCAGGGACTGTATGTTTTCCTGTGGGCTCTCCATCGCAATATCCATCTTGAAATGAAAATCAGACTCATCAACCAGTAGTTGCTGTAGTCCCCTGAAAATCTCTTTTGGTAGGCAAGTGTTATCCTGGCAAGCCTGGTAGTCTTCTGGCACAGCAACACCTTTTAGTTGCCACATGAGTTCCTTCAGAGCTCCTGTGTGAGTGCTGTTTTTCTAATATATATCCGATTTATTAATTTGATTTAATTATTCATTTTCCTTATGAAAGAACTAGAAATTGATCTATTTCCTCTGCTCTGTCTTCCTCAATGAATGCTTTGGGAATCTTGAACTGCAGTAAAGCACAACTTCTATGTCCCGAACATTTCTGAGTGTGTCTTCTATGTTTTTTGTCATGTGTAGTCCTGACAGATCCTATCTCTATGATTTTGAAGCATTTAAAACATCTTAAATTTTCCTTTTAATTGTCGTGTTGCTGTTAAAAATTCGTCTATCAGTAGATTAAATTAATGTTGTTTCATAGCAAAATTTTTGGGAGAAATGTTAATACAGTCACAGGACCCGAGGGAATGACTTGAAGCTGTGTTGGGGGAGGTTTAAGTTGGATGTTAGGGAAAGGTTCTTCACGCAGAGGGTGACTGGACACTGGAACAGGCTGCTCAGGGAGGGGTTACATCACCAAGGCTGACAGAGCTCAAGAAGTGTTTGAACAATGCCCTCAGGCACAGGGTGTGACTCTTGGGAAGACCAGGAAGGTGGCTTTGGTGATCCATATGGGTCCTTCTAACTCAAGATATTTTATTACCCTCTGACTAAGGTGAGGAGAGTGATATACAGCTCTGGGTATTGAACCTCTGGAAGCTGTTAGATCATACTACACTCAGGATCACTGCTGTTTGCCAAGAGCAATATAAACATGACTGGTGACTTTGAAGTACCACAGATTCAAGTCTAGAGAAAAACTAGCAACCTTGTGGCATTTTTCTGGCACTTCCCTTCCCTAAGGCAGTGTCATGGATTGACTTTCCTTCTCTCAGGCCGCATGGCCTCCCTCTCCCCCATCCTGACACAGCCGGGCAGGGGAGAGGTCCGGTCTGCTCACCTGCCGGACTCCAAAGAGAAAGTCTCTCTGGGAGTGCTCTGCTTTTAACCCCTGTGTGTTCTCAGAGGCGTATCCAAGTCCCCAGTGGCCACACCAGGTGCCAATCTGAAATTTGGCCACTGATTGGTTTGACCATAACTTTCCCAAAACCTCACTGCCGGGTCAAACCATGACAGGCAGAAAATGAGCACTATGAGGCCCATTAGATAAAACAACCCCCCAGGAAGTCTAGGAGAGTCAGGAAATACAATTTCAGCCTGAGGGATGGATAGAACATAAGTCATTAAAACCAGTTGATGGTACAAAATCTTTGTCATATTTCAACTGATTTTCATGGACAGCCTTTAACATACTTTATTTTGGGAAACCATTTTGGGTTTAGTTTAAAAAAAAGCTTAAACTACATTTATTGCAGCTAGATTCTAGCTTTCTTTTTTTCTGCCTTTTCCCCCCCTTTTCCCATAAAAGTTTTGATTAACTGCCCTCTAAGGGTAAATACTGGAAATTCAGATGAGTAATCCTGGGAATAAACATTTGTCTTGAGCATTATTTAGGATGTTTTATCTTCCGGGTCCTCCATGCAGCTTTGTGAGACAGATGTCAATTTCTTCATCTTTAACATGTTGCTTCTACGCCTGAAGGAATTTAGACAGAAACCTAATGTTTTCTAGGAAATTGATGTTTCTGTTTCTGCTCCTAAATGCTACAAATAAGCATTCTACATAGAATAAGTGTAGAATCAAAATATGAGCTATGAGCTTTTATGAAACTTTACAAAAATATAAATCCAGTAGATCAATATCAGCTTCCCTTTATGCAAGTATTTTCATCACTTTTTCATCTCAGCAATAAGGAGAAAAATCCAGACAAGTTTTCTAAAGAGCAGCTGTTTAATTACAGTAAGACTCAAGGCAATGGAGTCTGAGAAACCTCCACATATGCAGCAGTAGAACTATACAACATCACTGTAGTTGTATGGAAGTCCTGTGTGAGACACTTGTGGAAATATGTTTAACTGGGTTTTTTTTTGGTGTAGTCAGGATTTCTAACTTACAGTAACTGATGTGTGACACCTTTCCCCTGATATTCAGAATACAGCAGGTACCTAGTTGTCTGTGTCTCTCCTTGTTGGAAAATTCAGTTAATTATAATTCAGGTAACTGTCTTGGAGCATTTGCAAAAAAATATGTATTTAACCTTATTTTGTTAAAAATTATCCTGTATAGTCTTATATTTCATTCTTTTTATATTTAAGAACCAGTAAGAAAAGCTTTTTTCACCCTTAGAAATTCTGTATTGCCAGAGAAAGGCCCATCACACTAAATTAAGTAGTGGGTCTCCCCTGGCAGCTGCACACTCAAGCTACGACTGCATACAAATGAACACAAGGAGAAAATGGAATTTACTGGCATGAATTCTGATTTCTAAGAATTGCTCCTACATTTGCTGAGCTGGCACCTGTCATGGGCTAATATCGCTTAACCAAATCAGGATCAAAGGAGTTTAATTAATCTAGTGATTTATTAATGATTCATAATTAGCCAGCAATCAGTGAAATACACGTTTGGGATCAATATGACTAATACAAATGATGAAACAGAATACTAAAGACTTCTAAAGCATTAATAATTTTTACATGTTCAAAATATCGTTTTGCAACTAATGCTTGCATTTCCTGGCATGTCCTTTCCCAAGTGGTGTGAGTTCCAAACATGCACCTCCTTCTGGGGCTGTGGGCACACACAGCTGCAGGACATGTGTGTGCTTCAACTTGCATGTAGTTGTGCTGCTTCCTACCAACAACATCAAAAGAGAAAAGAAAAAGAAAAGAAAAAAAAAAAAAGGTGGTGCATGATGTTGACACTGTTAAGAGGGTGGAATGGAGAAACACCAGAACATGATTCCCAGTTCTGCTCAGGATTTGGATGGATGGCTTTATAGAGATTGTAAGGCCTTCTCCAGAATACTAAAGGCTCCAAGCTGAGCTCAGTTCTGCAACCTGAAAAGGTTTAAGGGAAAACATTACCTGTGATGCTGAGACTTCTGTTTTTAAACTGTTCATTTCACAAACCTGTTTGTACAAAGAGCAGAGGAACTTTCCAGAAGGCTCTGGCCAGCAAGATCTCATGATTCTGGTGTGGCTGTTGCTATGGTCTGCCCACCTGGTTTTTGGCAATTCTTCATCTCCACAGCAATTTTGTGACCTTGTTAGGAACCAAGAACATCTGTAAGTAGTTTCTGTCACTTAAATATAGCCCAACTGAATAGATAAACTATAGATAAAAAAGTAACTTTTTTAGGTCAGAAATTTTTATTTTTAGGCTAATTTACATTGCATAAAGTGCAAGTCTTCTCCTAATTAATCATTGTAAGTAGACATCATTATCTTTAAAGACATTGTGAGTTAAACAGAATTGTTTCATTTTTTTGGTACCTAAAATCTCAAGAAAATCGTAAGATGGCTTAAAGTATGGCTAGCAGTTCTGCACCCATAAAAAGTATATTGCTTTTCTGTGCTGTGCTTGGTTATAACTAGCAGAGATATTTTAAATTTATTTCTACCCTTTCATCTGTGATCCCCTCTTGTTATTATAATGGTGTATTAACACACATTTTCCTGCAATTACTACATTTAATTTTAAATATGCCTTCTGACATTTTCTGCCTTCAGTACAAAATAAGCTCACTTCATCTATTTGATTTGCTGACATGAAGTACACAAAATATATTGGATTTTCTTATCTGAACTTTTTCGTTTATTTGCACATCAAAGAAAACACCTTAAAATGTGACTAGAATAACCCTGTTTGCTGAAGTAGGCAACAAAAGCTTGAAAACATTTGATAGGAAGTGAAGAATTGCATATCAAATGTGTAATTTGAATATTTCTAATGCTGGTATTTCTGATACCCTGCTGCTTCAAAGTTATTAAATGTGTTATCCTTCAAGGCCAAGATAACAAGAGACAAAATATGAAGCAAAATAGAGTTTTCAGTATGCAGGAGCATAGTTTTGGATACATTTAAATAAAAAAGAAATGAAAAGTTTCTTTGGGTCCCTCAAGTAAAAATTACGTGAACCCTAATGGGTTTAGGTGGGAGGATGAGGCTTTGGCCATACAAGAAAGAAGATACAAAAGCCTAGATATAGATTCAGCTACTGAGTCAAAATACTGGCAATCATGATGGCGATTTGATGGCTACTGATACATAATTTGGTAGTACCAAGGGCTTGTATAACAATGGCTAATCCCTGTAACGACCCTTGAGGGACAGGGCTCCTGGTTTCCACTTGGACATTGAGCCGCTGATTGTAACTCTGCACTCGCTCATCCTGCCAATTCCTTACACATCCATCAGTCCACCCATCAAATCCATATTTCTCAAATTTAGAAGTAAGAATGTTGTGGGGAGCTACCATCATTACAGAACTCCAGACAGATGCCATCTATACCCCTCCTCTTACTGATGTAGTCACTCCAGCAGAGAAGGTCACTTGGCAGGGAAATTGTTCAGTTCTGTATTTACATTTTTGACAATATCTTGTCAATCATTAAGAATTGCTGTGTAATCTGTTGTTATAATTAGGATAAACACACTTCAGTCTGTAAGCTCCTTGGCTGAATCATATTAATAAATTAATTGAAATTTTAGAGATTTGTGATTGAGTAATATTTTATTGTAATAAGCAAACAAAAATTTTCAAACACTTATAAGAGTATAAGTACTCTCACTCCTCTTTTGGACTTTTTATTTGAGCCTGGAATCAAAGTGATATATCTGCTCTGTGGGGATAATAGATGATTTATGATTATGGGCTTTCAGGATTTTTCTTTACATTAAAAAAAAAAAAAAAAAAAAGGGTTCTGAATATATACCCTTGAAAACCACTGCTAATGTAAAATGTTCTTTTTATTGCAAATGTTTCATGTTACAATAAGTTAAAAAGAAAAAAGAAAATTTATTGTTCTCTCATCTTCTGAAAAAGGTTTTGATGTTGAAAAATAAATGATATTAAAATATATTAAAAAATGAGGAGGATTAAATGCAGCATCCTGAGTGTTAGTCAGTAAATTAGATGTTAAAAATTAACCATCTTAAAGAAATTATCCAAAAGTAAGAATAAAATAAAAAGTGTCTTTGAAATTAAGTTTGATTAAACAAACCCACTTTAAGAAGTGGTCCTGTGGTAAGCTTATCTTTCTGGACTAAAATATTTGGCATCAGAAAAAGTGAAAGCAATGAACTTCTTAGAAAGAAATGTTAAATTTTATTGTTGATGGTATGACTTTGTGAAGATTGGTATGTAGATTTTACAATTCTAAGCCAAATTTTACAGTTTTAAAATATATACATATATATAAAATAAAAAACAGCACCTTTTCAGGAAGACTTGGTTCACTTGGTCCTCCACTGAAAACAAGAGTTACATGTCCAGACCCAAATATTCTTTAATGACCTATGTCCAGATACAGGTAAGAAAATGATACTCTTCTGGTCACTTCCAGCAGGACCATCTGACTATAAATAGCTGGAAAACAGTCTACTTATCTTTCTGTTTCTTCAGCCACAAACCCTCCTTCAGCATCTTCATTTTCATTGTGGTGTGTACACAGAAATACCACTGCTTGGGTAGAATATGGTTCCTTATTTGAAATGGGCATAATCAAAGGGTTTCAACAACCAAGTCTTCCAAAAGATTAATTCTGGCTTTGAATTTTTTTTTTTTTTCTTCCTTCTAATTTCTGAGGAAGTATCCTTTACATCAGGTGTAAATGTGGTAGGATAGCCCCTGATTACTGTCTGGGAATGGGGAATGGGCAGGTTCAGTGTGCTACTGCTTATGCTTAAGAACTATCTGAAAACGTTTTTCCTCAAGTTTGCTAATATGTGTTTGTATGAGCTCTCTCAGATTCAGAAAGGACCAGAATTAATTTCCTTTAATGGTTGTTTCAGATGTCCAACATAAATGTGAGTGTATACAAATTGAACTAATTTTAATTAAGCAATTGTGTTGCAGAGGGATGGAATGAATGGTCTTTAAGGCCAGCTACTCCAAGTACAAATTGAATATTTGAAATAAAATCTGAGGATAAAGACCTACTTGGGGGATTCTAAATGATGATTGAATAAATTCCTTTAATTATAAATATTTTTTGCAGTACATCTGTGTCACAGTGTACTCCTTCTTTAACATTTGGAGTTTTATAGGCAAACAGTGACCTCAAAACTTTGCAAACAACACATTTACTCCAGACTCATACATACAGCTGTATTGAATTAATTTACTTTCATTGACATTACTGTCACGCTGCAGTACTTTTCCTTTTTTTAAAAGTTACCTAGAAACAAGGTTGAAGAGCCTGGAGGGCTTTTAACAGAACCTACTGTTTGGTTATGAAATGTGTGAAAGTAGAAATGTATTGATACATTTGGGAGATAGAGCAGATACTTCTAAATTGGTGCCAGTGCAGGTCTTTCAGCTTACCCAGCTGCTCTCTGAGGATGAACATAGAAAGATACAAATATGGATCACTTTCACATTAGGGATAATAGCAGCATTAAGAAAATGACAGATGTTTTTCCTGAGTATCCAGAAAGGTGATGGTGATGAGCAGTATCAGCTGGGGATTTTTAATGATAATCACTGTTCTAAACAGTTTCAGCATTGTGACCCCAAAATCCTCAGTATTTCAATATTGGTTTCACTTACCAAGAATTTAAAAGCTATTAGTTGTAGTTATTCCAATATTTTAGTAGGAAGTTCTCAAGAAGCTGAGATCTGGTGATTCATGACTGTATTCATCAATGAGCATGTAAAAAGCTCTGTGCAATTTGAAGACTAAACAGATACCATAGCTATGATATAGGAATATGCAGTTTGGAAAGCAGGAAAACAACAGAAGGGCTATAAACATAACTTTCTCATCAGCCAGAATTAGGAAAGGGTTGCAAAAACTCATGCAAATATTTATGCAGAAGTAGTATGATTTCTGTGTGGTACCTACTTAATGAGGTCTGGCATCAAGCTGTCCAAATAATAACTCATGTACGCTCATCATCAGTGATTAATTGGGAACATTTCTTCCTTCCTAAAAATGACATTGTGTCTTAGCATAGTGTTAGAGTAAAAAAATCTGTTTTAATAAGCAGAAAATATTATCCTGAGGATTTTCCACCCATCACTCAATGACAAGGTCATATTAGAACACTTGCCAGGCAGAAAAATTTATTTGGCTATCCAAATGACAGAAAGTTAAGCGGATATCTATTTTAAATAACTTTGGATAGCTGTTTAGGAATGTCAACACTTGGCTGTTGAAGGGGCAGATGGTGATGGGCAGTTCACTGTACAGACAGCAAGGTCTGAGAAGTGCTGGTTTCCTCCTAACAGAGGAAGAGTCATAAAGGTTATGTTGCACCTATAGTGAGGTGTGGCTCCTTTGCAGTCTGAAAATCAATGGAAGACCCAAACAGTGCTCAAAGTACCAGCAGTGGAAAAGGGAAATGTCAATGCTGTTACCTTGGGTTCTTGCAGCTCCTCTCTTTCAGAATATTTGGGCTGGGGCTGTGCATAGTTGAAAGCAGTTTTGTGACTGTACTCTCCTTGAGTAAAGTCTTCCAAGGGGAAATTGCTCTTCTTCGGCTGCTTGGGTAGATATTATCAATCCCATTTACACAAACTTATGCACTTCATACAATGTTTTTATCTCTGAAGTCACACAAATTTGTTCAAACTAGCTTTAACCAGTTCTTCAGCAGTCCCTGACAGTTTCCCCCCTGTCCTCCTTGGTTAGCCTAAATGAATCCATTTTTAACTGTGGAGATGTTACTTCAAAATAAGTTAGATGTAATTCAATTAGATGTCTTTTATTTATTTGTCAGACTGTTTTATCTCCATTCAAGAAAAAAATATGAATATGAAATGTGTACATTTTAGTGAAGCCTGTCTATTCTGGTTTTGTATTTGGATTATAATGCAGTGCTATATAGAATCAGGTGTTAAAAAAAATGTTCCATATTTATCCCAGCTTCTAAAAATACTGGCATTTGGAATTTTTTTAAAGGCTATGTTTGAGTAAAGACCATATAATCCAATATAACAACATTTATTTTAATTCTCTTTTCAAATTTCTACTCTGTATGTAGTGGCCTTTCTCTTGAGGTTTTCGTGTGCCCAGGAGGGTAGTCTGTCACCTGGCTCTGAGGATAGATTCTATGAGAACAAGGGCATTGTAAAGGTCACTCTTACTCTGATACATCACTACAAAATATAATACTTTGGTTGTTCAGAAGCACTGTAGGAAAGGGCTAAAGCAAAGTTATGAAGTAGGAGTAAGTCTGAGCTATTTTATTTTTCTGCGAATAGCAGGATTCCTACAAAAATGGTGTTAGTCTATAGAGAATTTGAGAAAAGAAAGTCAAATAAGGGGAATTTAAAATGAGAAAATTTTAATAGTTCTAATTTAATTGGCTTTCAAGTTTTAATAATGGATAAATTGGAGAGAAGTTTCAATTTCTCTATCACAGTATGTTATCTTTGAGAAAGGAATATGTCGATCTTACAGAAATTTTTTGTGTGACTTAGGTTCCTTGCTTGAGTTGAGCAACAGTTTTGTAAAGATGTTGGAATGAGAATTGTGGAAGCAAGTCAGGGAGATATTAATGAGTCTATTGATTAAAGTATAGTTAGTTATTTATGGGATGACCAGTATTTCCTTTTGTTAGTTATTACTGATGAGTGAAATTAGGAGTTTTTGCTGAGGACTGTACCACTACCTGTGTGTGTAAGTGCTCCCTTAGGCCCAGTCACAAGCCTTGTTTCATGTTAGGGACTGAACTTACAAATGAATAAAATTTGGGGCAGCAGTCCAAGTTCTATTGCATTTGGTAGGAGAGGGTCTCTTATGCTTCTTTCTTCTTCTGTAAGACTTATATCTGTTGTTATATAAATGTGTTTTATATCTGCATTTTCTTGTACTGGGGAGGCTTAGATGGTATATTAGGAAGAATTCCTTCACTGAAATGGTGGTTAACCTTTAGAACAGGCTGGCCATGGAAGTGTCAGATCCCTGGAAGGGATCAAGAAACCACTTGACATGGCATGGCCCTTAGTGCTACAGTTTAGTTGACATAATGTTGTTGTTCAAGTTTGGACTCGATGACTGTGAAGGTCTTTTTCAACTTTTATGAATCTATAATTCAACCAAAATTGAAAACTTACCTCTCTGACTACAATTGCTGTAGTCAGAGAAATACAGTTGCAGTATTTATTTCTGTGGCTCTTGAGTGTGACATCCTGTTTTCCCCTATAGGGGCAGAAGACCATTTAATAACTCATTTTCAATGATTCGTCATGATTAGAATTATTCATTCTAGCTAATTAAAATTTTCATGATTGAAAACAAGGATTTGGAGAAAGATACAGTTTACATTTTACATGGGATGTCTTAAGATGAGGAAAAACATCCAGACTCTAATCTCTATAGAGTTCTGTGGTCAGATTATTAGAGGCTGGCTTATAATTTTTACTTTGTCTATATAACAGCATGTGTGGTCATGCAGTATTATCAAGATCACTTTATCACAAAGAATAAACAGAAGAACTACCCCTGTCCTCCAAAATAAGACAGAAAAACAGAATGATAATTAAAAACAACAAAGTTCCAGGTCTTGTATTTATATGCAGAATTTCTCTGATGGTTCTCCAAATTACCATTGTCTAAGAGCATTTTTTGTATATCAGCGATGAGTTTCTACTCTAATTTGTGGTCACTTTTTATCAATGGATAAAAAGGAAAACTTCTTCCTTATGGATATATAGAGTAAGGTATTTTTTTCCTGGTCCTCTTCAGCACCCTCCAAATCCTACAAGTAATATGCTAGCTGAGTCCAGAAAAATATCTCCTTTACTGTAATATGGAATCATGAGTTACTATTATTGTGGTTTAGAAACATCATAACACTAAAATAATTTAGAAATGCCATACACATATATAGCTATAACACTTGTATTTTGACTACTCTTGCTGTTTTCTGGCAACTATCTTATCAATGGGGAACAGAAGTCAGATACAAATAGCACTTATCCCTTTTAGTTGCTGTTGCTAATGTACTTTGCTGTTCCATTAAGTATGTGGTAGCACTTTTATGGAGGCTTAAAATCAGATCTGGCATAAAAGAGCAAGTGTATCATGCACTCAGAAATTCAGACTTGGTGCACAGACTGCATGGAAATGTCCATACATCAAAAAAATGTCTCCAACTACAAAAATGGTTACTTTCCTGGCATCTGAAGCCATGCAGACTTTATTTTTGTGAGTTATATACATGCAGCAAATGCAAGGCTGGTAGAATTATTAACCAAGCTCTAATTCCATCACTGTTTTTTTTTGTTTTTTTTTTTTTTTATCATCAGGGAAAACAAGTGTATAATTCTTCACATTGACTCCAGCAGGAGTCCTGTGTTTCTGCTGATAAGACAGGGTAACCTTATTTTTGTTTATGCACCTTCATGAAACTGTAACTTCCTCTGAACCAGTGAAGAATTTGTGGATTATTTTGGGTTTCTGTTTGGTTTTTATGGTCTGGATGAAACCCCTAAATCTCTCTGAAACTTGGCAAGCAGAAAAACGTTATCATCTGAGGCTATATTCAGAATTGTCAAGTCAGCCTTAATCATGACTAATCAACTAAATCCTTGTGGGTCAGACACTACATCCTGGACTTTGGAAACTCCTTTGCCATGGGGCTGCTTAACTGACACTGATTAAATTTACATTGTCAGCCATTTATTTATTTTCCAATGTTCCAGTTCTGTGCATAGTGAAATAGAATCATTTAGTCTTTGCAGTGAATTTAAGACTATCTTGTTTTACATAGAAATTTGACATCTCAACTCTGGGATTAGCATGGAAAATTCTGAAAAGAAGGATTTCTGTCATTTCAGTAAAATATATACACCCGTGGCTATATGTTTTTTCAATTTGTAATTTATAGTGTTTAATAGAAACATTTAATGATATTAGCTCTTTTTTTATTTTTTCCTTATCCCATTTTCCCCCCCAATTCACACTTCAAAATCTTTAAAGAAAGCTTTAGAGCTATGAAGGGGTTTGGACTTTTTTGGTTTATGGGCATAATGGCAAAATCAATAGTGTTCTCAGCCTGCTTACTCCTGATTCAATTGTCATAGTCTCATATTTGGCCTTTAAATGTAAGGTCTACAGTGATTTCAAAAAGAAAAATAATGTGTTTTGATTGATAATGGAGACTCAGTCCAAGTCTTCTTTTACTTTGGGAACTTATGGGACTGAAGTTGCAGATTGCATTACTGGCAGGGATCCAGTTCTCTTGAATTAACTTGATAGGATTTAATGGAATTAATAATTAGGACATCTGACCCTGCCACTTGGAGTGCTGCAAGTGGCATCTTGGGGCCAGCTCAAAATGTGAAGACAAACCTTGTATAAGCAGGGGAGTTGTCACAGCACCAAGCTCATCTATGTAGGTGTGAGGAGAAGAGAACATCTCTATATCCTTACATTGCAGCTTCACTGGTGATTAGTAATTATTTATTTGTATATCTAAGGTTACCCCACTTCCACAAATCTTCTGAGGTTCTTGTTCTTCTAAACAAGCTTTTTAATCACATGCAAGAGATGTTTCTTTCATTATTTGCTTTGAGGAAGTTAACCATCTCACACTATAAAACAGGAACAGATCTTTAAAGAACTAGACACAAGAAAATGTATAAAAAATAATAAATAAACAGTGAAGACCAAAATTATGAATGCAATGGGAGTAACCCATTGAATACTGATGGTCAAATGTATTCCATATTAAAAGGTATCTACTTGGGGAATTTACATTAAAGAAAAGGTCCTGAATTGGTGATCAGTCTGCAGCAGTCTGCGTCCTGGCTCTGTATCAGAATTCCATCGGTTTTACTGTTAGTGCCAGTCAGTGTTTTAGTGTATATATTATTGTTGAACTGAGGTACTTATCACTGGATTTAGAAGAACATACATGGATTTCATCGTGAACCCTCTGTCTCGTTTGCAGGAGTCTTTTACCTTTTCTAGTCCTTGTTGATCAGAATTACAGGTTTCTTTTCTGTCTATCAGTGAGGCTGTGGATAACAAACCTCCTCCATATCACACTGCCCCATATTAGAATTCATTCTGTGTAGTTTATATAGGACATAAATGGGACTAAGTATTAGATAAAAGGTAAACATAAATGCATTGACCTGATAATAAGAAAACATATAATTGTATTTGAAATTAGTTAAGAGAAATACAGTTTGGTTTAATTGAAGGCAAGATATAGCATTGAGATCACATAAAATTCTTTGCAAAATGGAAAATGATTTATTATTTAAATTAGTGGTGGGAGTTCTTTAGTGATCCATTTTTAGTTTGTCATCAGTTAAAGACAGCTCAATCTATTTATCACTACATTAATTCATTCTAATGAGGTTAACATAATGAGTAACCCACCATTTCATTATATTCCATTTATTTGAATGCCCAGCTTGAGTACACCATATTTAATTGATACTGTAATTGTGGAATTGATATTGTAATTGTGGAAATGTCATAGGTTAAAAATGAGACTGGAAATGGAGCTCCCCTTGCATAACATGTGCAGTTCCTATTTTTGCTCATAGTAAAAAATGAAAAGAATTAATGATTCAGATAAAATATATTTAATTTTAGTCTTAAACACAGTCAAAACAAAAAAAAAAAAAAAAAAAACCACAAGTCCCCAAGCCCACCAGGTAGTGGTGCACCTCTACTGACGCAGAAAATGAAGTGATATGGCTACTTTGAAAATTACTTGCTTTCAATCTTTTCAGGAAAAAAAATGGGTTTATAGTTCTGCAGTGGGAAGAATTGATATTTGGGAATTGCTGGAGCAGCTCAGACCTCAGGATCCTACCCAAAAATTTCCTTCCTTAAAACCATGTATCCTTCAGCTGAAAAATGAAGATATACAGATATACTGTGAGAAATGTGAGCACTTCTTGCATGTAGTTTGAGACAAGGAATTTGTGTGTACTTAAGGATGCTTGCCCCCATCGCTGTCTTGCAGAAAATTCTACACGACCACGAGAGCATCTCTGCATAAAAATATTTAGAAATTGCTATTTTACTGATCAAATTCGTTTGGTAAGTGCATAATATTTCAGGGTAATTCTGTGTCATTTAATGAATTGATAGGAAAATATTTTGTCCTATGACAGCTGTAATGACTGCCACTAAATTTTTCATATCACCTGTGCCTCAGAGTGGCATCTGTCCTTGCTAATAATATATTTTCCCTATTGTAAATAGCAATGGTGAGCAAATACATGTTCCTGATAGGTTCTTGGGTGCGGTAGGCTGTAAAGGAGCACAACAAAACAAACAACAATAGTTTGTCAAGCACTAATTAATTTTCACACCACCATATGAAGAAGCTAAACACAACAAGACTAATTTTTGAAAATTGGAAAGTGAGAAAACAAGACTTTAAAAATTGTGTAAGAATGTGTCAGAACACATTGCTATCAGAGCCAGCAATAGCGGCTATGGTCTACCTTTTCAGAAATAAATAGCCATTGAAATCTGTAGTCGTTCTGCTTTTTAAAATATGTCTGCTCAACACTTTCTGGAAATAATGAAGTATTATGTCACCTAAGAAACTGGAACCTGAAATCACATCACATCACATTAAAAAAAGAAAATACATCCCCTCCAAGATCACAGATTTTCAAATGGTTACTATGTACTATAAATAGAAGAGCATTTTTTATTTTCAAAGTATTTAACAAGATGCTACAGTCTTTTAAGACTGCGGTAAAATAGTTCTTTTAGTCACAAATCTGAAAAATTCAATGTAATCAGAGAAATGGTGATAATTTTTTATTTGTTTGTCAGTGCTCTTGATTTCTCCAGTATTGACAATAGTTACAGAGGGACAGTTTTCCAAAGTAAGGAAAGGGTGCACATCAGGAAGTGGTAGCAGCAAAGGTGCACATAGCAAGAATTGTGACACCAGATTACACAGATACAGACATGGGCCTTCCAGGTTTCATTCTATTTTAGCTTATATTTTTATAGACAACATGGGTGAGAGCTGCTCTAAGTTGGTAGTCCTGCTCCAGATTTTTGGAAGGGAAATTTATCAAGGGGGAGAGACAAAGCCCATTAGCCCTTTTGTTCAGTGAGTAGCTGAGCTTTGAAATTGAGAGAAGCTGAGATCTTGTTCCCCACTTTAAAGGATGTAACAATGAGAGTTAGGGCACTTTGAGCTAGCCTATGGTCTTGCATATATCCCTAGCAGAGGAGGACAAAAAAATAAAAGAAAAAAATTCAGAACTTGTTTTTATTAAATTTTGTTTAATATGCCTCCTTTTTCCTTGATAAGGAAAGGCCAAGTTAAATGCCTCCAAACTGGAAGTAGTTAAGAAGGATTTACTTGCTACCTTTTCCTTGTAGGTGGAGTGTGTTGTCATCTTGGCTATAAATTCCTTTATGAAAACCTGTCACCAGTGTGAGGTCCAGGCATGTCCAGTCTTCAGCCTGGTAATCAATTCGAAGATATTGTCATTTTTCTGTTCTCTGAAATATGTGTTTCATGTCCTGTGGATGATATGAACATGCTGGATCATTTTGAAATGCTGGGTCAGAACTGTCCTTGCTTTAGAGCAGCTTTTTGACTAAATGTAGAATCCAGGCAATTTTTTAGGAGGAAAGAAACCCATCCTGATGTAGAAGTAATTACTGCTATTTGTATTACAGTTGCTGTTTACATATAACAGATACAAGCTGGAGGTGTTTTGACTTACCACACTAGAGTATAACAGGACTGTTTTGTGGAAACTGTTTAGTGAATAATTCATCTAATGATTTTTTTTTGCTGTCATTTAGCCTGTGATTTACATTCTAAGATTGATTAAAACAGATGGTGTATGAATAAAGTGCTAAGTTCTGCACTATTTGGTTGCCTCAATTTGTCTTCACTCCCTTGTTTAGCAGAGTAGAAGACTAAAGAAGAAGCGTGAAGTTAAAAGAAAACTTGGTGAAATCTCTGATGCCTTTTTTACTGTTACATACTGTGTAAGTTCTGTGGGCTGTGATTTGTGGTAAAGTGTGATGCTTTAATATGAAATCCATAAAAGCTCATTTTCATAAAGGTTTCAGAAGGGATGTAGAAGGATGTCAGCTAGTGGAAGAATAATTCTTGAGAGAACATGAACTTAAGGCTGTAAGTGAGTATCTTGAGACCTTTAAGGTGATTAGTGCAGGAAAGTACCAGCTCCATCACCTCAAAAACCTACGGTTATGAAATTAGATTAATTTGTCAGCAGCTTTTCTTGGCATCAGTGCCTTTGCCAGGGTTTGTAGTGCACGTTGGCACATGTGCACCTTGTCAGCTTTCCTTTGAGACAGATTTAAAAGCAGATTTCATCACAGTGGTAGGAGAGTCCTGAAGGGTCTGTGTCCTTAAAGGATGGCTGCCGATGTTTGTTCTTTCCATCACAGTTGGTCATTCTCATGTTTTATATATAAAGATAAAGGCATGCCATTGGGTGTTATTAACCTTTCTAAAAGTCAGCCTTCTACATTTAGCTCTGGGAAACAGAGAAATTATCTTGCTTGAGATGTTTTACAGTCAACTTCTGCCTCTGCAGTTCCATAAAATTTACCTTAAACCTTCCATTTGCAAGATAGCAATAAAAGTATTTCTATAAATAATTTTCCTCTAAAGCTGAATGTATTAGTTCATACTCTGAAATGTGAATATTGCAAACTTAAATACACTCTTACATCTAAGATTAGTGTCTTACTCTAAATATTAATACTTCATTTATGGAAACCACATAGGATTCTTCATCTGTGAATCTGGTAATGTATTGTGTGCAGAAGAGATTGGATTAATTTGTCATTATTGTTTCAGGCCTGTACATTCCATTAATAGCAGTTAGTCGCTTCCATTTTTGTTGCATTATTGATATACAAACTGCTTATGTTTAAATTAAAATTGAAACTTAATAGTGAATTAGATATAGAAGACTAGTTCAGGACTAAGAGCTTTTGCTTCAAACTGAAAAAGAAACCTCATTAAATGCCTCAGGCATTTTAAAACATTGTATTAGCATTTTTTTATTATCCTGATTTTCTCAGGTATCACTATGGTAAACAGGAGATACAATTCCTAAAATAATGGTTATTGTTAGTCTTCATGTGTTCTTGTGTTTCAACATCTGTAAAAGACTTCCTTAGGTGATTATGGAGACTTTGCCCTCACTGCACCAAATATACAGTTCAGAAGCTCAATGGTTTGTATCACTATCACTTAGATTTATATCACTAGATCCAGATTTTCCCTAATCTCCACAATCTTTGAAAGAAGATAGAATTACCTTGTGAGGACAGTGGTGATCTCTAACATGCTTGATCATGGCTCATCTGAATCCCTGGGATGTTATAGACCAAGTTTTCTCAAATGATCCTTGAGTCAATTCCCATCCAATCTTGGTACTTTCCTTCCTGAACTAAGAGGCTGATGAGACATTATTTTTGAGGACTGAGGCAAAGAAAACATGAAGTTCTTATTCCTTAATAGGAATAGGGTCTGTGACACAGAGATTTCAAGTTCTTTACAGGTTTTTCCTGTTACATCACCTTGATCAGGGAGTCTGTGACAGACTTTCCCCAGGACATCCCCCTTAATAGGCTCTTACCTGATCCTAACCCATGAGCTCTCAACAAGATTGTCTTCCATCCTATTGAAAAGCTCCCTGAGTCCGTACTGCCCCCGTGCACAGAAGGCAACTCCCTTCCCATGTCTCCCTGGCCTTTCTCTCCCGCACAGCTGAGGTGTGTCCATCACAGACTGAAAATGTATGTTACATATCCACTAGTGGTCTTTTGTGATGTATAAATTTTATTATTTCCGTGCTTCTCTGTGCTGGAGAGAGGGGAAGAAGTATGTGCAGTTGCTCAAATCTTCCCTGATTTGTGTTTGGGTAGGAAAACTAATCCCTGGGGAAACCAGGTGCTTTTGAGTGATAAAATAAAAGCAGAACTCTTGGAAAAAAAAAAAAAAAAAAAAAAAAAAAAACAAAAAAAAACCAAACAAACTAACATAAAGCCCAACTAACTCAAAGTAGAAAGAGAGAATTGAATTTTAACAGAGTCCTGTTTTAGTTATTTATACAACTAAACATATAACTACATATGCATTCTGATTTAAATATGAAAGTAGGTTTTCTCCTTATGCTGCAATTACTTGGGTTGAAGTTGAACATATGTTAATATAACTGTTAGTAGAAGAAGAGCTATTTTGTCAGAAGAGTCATGAAATCTTTTGTTAATATCTTGCCCCAGAAATCATTGGCTTAATTATCTGTTTTTTCTTGGTTATAGCAAATAAATTGAATGTTACTGTACACAGATCTCTGTTTAGTAAAACATGGTAATTTAAGAGTGAATTATTAGATTGAAATTTCCTATGCTTCATACCATGTTTTTTCTTAAAAAATCATATGTTAAAAACAGATGTGATTTTTATAATTAAGGAGGGCTGATCAAAACTATGATGAGAATTTAAAATTACCTGCATTTAATATTTTCTGATCATCTAGCAAAATAAACAAGAAATAAGAACAAGAAGTCACTTTATTGTGAGCAGACCTTGCTGATTAATCTTTTTTACATAAATAGGGACTATGGAATGAAAATCACAGATATTACTGAATTTGTTCTTCAAAATTACTGTAAAACATTTATTAGTTCAGGACTTTGTATATTTTTCTTGTTTGTTCAATATCAGAAGCCAAACATCTGTTTCAAACTACAGATGTTTGAAATAATACTGGATATTTAGTGTATACATTATTCTTTGCCTATTGCCGTGTATACTCCGAGAGCTGCCTACCAATTTGAAGTCTTATTGGGCTAGGATGACATGGAAAGGATTTTCCATGTTACTTCCAGTTGTAGCTGCCATGCTGTGCAGCCCCTTTCACTGACCCATGAAGCTCCAAATCTTGTGCTGAAAAAAACCACAGTTTTCTCTGCTTTTTCTTCCTAGTCTGTTGATATGTCTTTTCTTAAGGGTTATGCTCTTCTCAGGAGTAAAAATTCTAAAAAATCCTGGAAATTTCTTCTTTGAGACAGAATTATAACACCAGATAACACCAGGCTGTGCTGAAAGAAGCTCAGAAAAGACCTCCAAAATCATTGAGCCCAACCTGTGACTGATCTCCACTTTGTCTCACACCAGAGCACTGAGTGCCATCTCCAGTCATTTCCTGAACCCCTCCAGGGGTGGGGCCTCCAGAGCTTCCCTGGACAGCCTGTTCCAATGATTGGCAACCAGGAGTTATTCTTCCTGCTGTCAAACCTGAACATCCACTGGTGCAGTCTGAGGACCTCTGGTCCTGTTGCTGGTTGCCTGGGAGAAGAGGCCAACTATCACCTGGCTATAACCTTCCTTCAGGCAGTTATAGAGAGTGACAAGGTCCCCCCAAGCCTAATTTTCTCCAAATGTGCTACTGAGCGAGCACGTAAGGCTTTCCAGGCCTATACCTTATAGTTCTGGCCTAAAATGATCATAGGTTTGATCAAGTGTGTGCTCATTTCTCCAAATATTTCTGTCAGTGCACTTGTGACACTTCAGTCTTTGGCAGACTTGTGCTTTGAGGGTTGTCCTCACCAGGACAACTGTGAGATGGATGTAAGATGCAGGAAACTGAAGTTTAGGGTCAGACTTATAAGTTACTTCATTTCTCCTCAGTATTGGAATAGGGTATCAAAATCGAGCAGATTAAGTATGTAGGACATTTCCCTGGGAGTTCTGTCATGGTGTTATCATTCCTATTTGACCTAGGCTCTTTTAGGTTTCCCTTGGCATCACTTTGTTGTGGTTTTACAGAAGTCTTTTGAATTTTATGTGTAACACTTTTTGCATTACCTGATTCTTTTTTTTTAAATCCAATTGGAAAAATCTTACCACATGTGAACCTGCAACTACTGTTGCATCTCCAGGAAAATGGATTAGTTAAATTAGTTTAATTTGGCTAAAGTTTAGTCCATATATTATTATATATAATAATATATATATATATATATATATGTATATATATATATATATGCTCTATTAAAGTCAGAACCAATTACACAGTAAAAGTCAGATCACCTAAGGAATAAGATACAAACTGCTAGAAGGAAATATAATTGTTTATTGATAACCAAATTAATTTTCTCCCAGTCAGCTTCTCCCAGTCAGACTTGAAGAGGTGCTGGTAAATCCAGTAGACCTTTCAATGCTTGGGGTCCAGCCAATGTAAAGCATCATCGAAAACAGGGGAGATTTCATCCTTGCAGAAAATGGTTTCAAGAGCCAGGGCAAAAGCTCTGTGGGAAGAGAAAAAAATCTTCTCCTTCAGGGAAAATGTTTCAGCTTTTCTTCTGAGAAACGGCAGAAGAAGAAGAACCTCTAAATACTTACTGTCCCATGGCAATTTTCCCCTATGAAAATTTCAAATTTCTAACAAGATATGTTTTCACAGGAAAATGCACTTACTAAAAACCAGACCTTTAAATATCAATTTAGCAAAACAAAAGTTGTTGAGGGAGGTTCAGCTATGAAGGTGAAAATATGATGCCTTCAGAGTCCTTGATTTAGACTCTTTAACTAATGGGGAGTCCAAATGTTTCTTTTCATAAGAAAAAAAAAGAATCCCAAGTGGGTTTTTTTTCATAACCAGAAAAACAAATGCTTTCCTTAACAAGAAGAAAACACATTCTCTGATTTATGCTGAGTGACAGCAGCCCTCAAGGAAAGAGCTGATTAATTACAGGGTTGCTTGATGCAGGCTTACAGGAACAACTGTTATAACTTTGGTCAAGTTTTGAAGTTAGGGCATGTTTTCAGGCAAACAGCTCATTTTTTGAGGCATACATTCAGCACAGAACTAATCTGGAAGAGATAGAGCAGGGTAGCAAAGATACGAAAGAAAGAAATATATGTCCCAGTGACCTCCAGTGGGAGGCAAAACAACATAAAGATTATTTAGATGTTTATTTTCTCCCTGGTAGTCTTACAGTTGCTTAAAGGGTGGATGTTGTATTAGGAACAGATGTTTACAAGGGAATTTAGGATTAAATTAATTTTCAGTGGTATTTGTAGCATACAGATTTTTATACCTAACTGCTATTTTTTCTCATTTGTTCAATTCAGAAAGGAATAAGAGCTGTTAGAATCAAAACCTGTTTGATTACATGAAAATTATATATGGATGTAAATATATATGAGACTTAAAGAAAAATTCGCGCTAAAGGGTAAATATGCAAAATAACAGGTATTTAAATACATGCTACTTTCCCTTTGGCCAAAATAATTATTTTCAAAAAAAGAAAAATTATTCCAGCATCCTCCTTCCAGTTAAATTCCAAATGAAGATATCAGGAATCTGTCTTGAAAAAAAACCCAAAAAAAAAAAAACTATAAACGTTGCTACTGGGGGTTGAACAAGACAGCAACTAAACAGTCTCTTGTTCATGCTGCCACTGTCCAAAACCTCCAGCAGGATGGGGAAGAAAGAAATCGATGACTTGGGGTCTCTCTGTTGTGGTGGTGGTATGAGAGGGCAGAGATGATGTTTTGTGTTGAATTGTTGGGTGCAGAAGCCAACTCAGGTTGGATCAGTCTTCACTTAGCAGGTTCCTTACAAGGCTTGTCTTTTTACTGGCTCTTGATGTGGTGCTTCCCAATGGAGTATAACTATGATGAAAACTCAAATTAGGCCTTCTTTTCCCTCTAAGGTTAGGCATCCTGGAGGTTTACATCAGATTACTCCATCTGACTGAATTAACCAGCAAATACACTTGTGTTCTTAGGAAAAAAATCTATCCCTTGAAGGTCTTTGCCTTTTCCCAAAGAAGGTGTAACCCACGCTTTCTGATCCAATTCCCTTCATGTGCCATGGGAGCTGTACCTCCTTCCACAGTATACAGGGGTTTTATTTGGGCAAGAAGATCCTCTAGTGTTTGCTAGACATATGACTTCTGGCTAATGTGCATCACAGTGCTTGAATGTCTTGGCACCCATTGCTTTCAGCATAATTTTTAATAATACATTGCCTTGTTCTGTCTTCCTGGTGGCTGGTGCATGACAGGGAATGTGATATTCCCAGTCAAGGAATGTGTTTCTTGGTCTGGATGCCTACAAAATGGTTTCATAGTTGGCTCATATTGTCCAATTCCATTATTTTTGTGGTGAATTTTCATAATCAAACTTGTTACTTGAAGTTCAAGGTATTTTGGGTGGCAATACTGGTTACAGGGTAAGTTTCTGAACATCCAGTAGCCATCTTCATCCACCACAGACAGCATGTGATATTTTCTTGGATATGTTTATGCAACTGTGAATCAGGTAGTGTCAGCTGCATGATGTGTAGAGGGATCCTTTGTTTGATCATTCAGGGCAGTATGGATATCTGTAGTGCCAAGAAGAGCAATAATAGCTACTGTCATAACTGTAATAACTTCTGTAATAACTACTTCTGAGGCAACCTGAACCAATTTGTGTTTCATCAGTATGTCTTTTTCATAGCTAGGGTGCAGTGGGATTCAGATCCTCTGCATCCTGGCTGCAAAAATCCAGAGGCTGACCTTGGGTCTCTCTAAGTGCTCTCTGGCTGCAGCAATAATTTCCTGGCTGCAGAAATTCCTGGCTTCTTACATTCTGGTCCTGTCCAGCTGGTCTAGCATTGCTGCACTATCAGTTTCATGTTTGCTCTCTTCAAAGGTTTCCTGCTGCTCAGGGAACTGGTTGAAATACTTCCTGTGTTATTCAATGGAGAGAACTTCCAGTCTGACTGTAACCAAGGATATGCACAGTCTAGAAACTCAGCATGCCTATGTTTCCTTTCAGTTAGCTGGTGGGAATATGCTTGTTGCTGTATAATTCACATGCATTAACATGTGGCAATATCTAAAGGAAATTTTATTTCCTAAAACAAAGTCCCTTGTGCAGGTTCCTTGACCTTGCTTTGTTTTGGGCAAAGTCAGTTTTAAGGGAAAATATTAATCATAGAATCATAGAATGGCCTGGGTTGGAAGGGGCCTCAAAGATTATCTGGTTCCAACACTGCTGACATGGACAAGGACATCTTGCACTAGACCAGGTTGCTCAGAGCTCCATCCAGCGTCACCTTGAACACTTCCAGGAATGTGGCTGTCATAACTTCTCTGGGAAATCTGTACACATTCCTTACCACCCTCACAGAAAATAATTTCTTCCTAACATCTAGTCTAAACCTACTCTCTGTCAGTTTGAAGCCATCCCCCCTTGTCCTGCCCCTCCAGACCCATGTAAATAGTCTCTCTCCATTTTTCTTGTAGGCTTCCTTCAGGCACTGGAAGGCCACAATAAGGTCACCCCAGAGTCTTCTCTTTTCCAGGCTAAGCACTCCCAATTCTCCCAATATTTTCTCATAACAGAGCTGCTTCATCCCTCAGATCGTCTTGGTGGCTTCCTCTGGACTGGCTCAAACAAGGTCATGTCCTTTCTGTGCTAGGATCCCAGACCTGGAAGCAGCCCTGCAGGTGGGGTCCAAATAATGCTTTCTCAATTGCTTCTTTCATTGTGCTGTCCCATGTTATTTTGTCACCAGTGTTGGGCAGCTTCACCCTCTTCCACTGTGGTCTATATCAATCTATGGCAAATGTTAAGATTGTACTGTAAGGAACCAGCAAAGCCTGACACTGCAGAAAATTCCTGGGAAGCAGGGAAGGACTTAGATTATAAAAGAAAAGCATCCTGTTTCTTTGAAACCTGCAAACCTTGAGAAAATTAACAAACTGTCAGGCTGATGGATTTATTACAGGCCTGCAACCAGGTTATGTGTGAAAGACTGAACATAGATTCCCACACTAAGTGTGTAAGTACACACTTACTTATTAATCTGTAATAAACAGATTAATTTTGCTCCCAGCTTATGAGTCTCATTTTCATATGCTTCACTGTACTGCCATTTATGGGACAGACAATTCCAGGTAATGGACAACCCTCTGCATGGAAGAAGACTGTGGCCTGCAGTCTGGCAAAGCAACAGAGAGAGCAGCATTGATCACATAAGGTGTGGCCTATCACTTGCCTGCCTTTAACTCCAGTTTGTACTGGAGTGCTAATGCATCCAGTATGACTGCACTCTATGGAAAGTGGTTTGTGCAGGTCACAGTAGTTTACTGGAAATCTGCGCTCTCCATCAGACTTTTGCACTGGCTGTATGGGCCCATTCAAATCTGATTAAGTCTTGCTGATGACTTCTTCATTCTCCATTGGTGAATAAGCTCATGGAGGGGAACCAGAGGCATTTGGATAGTGCAGTATTGCCACTGATCATGGTAGCAACTGGCATCTGCTGATCCTTGGCATGCAGCAAGCCCACTACAGATGGATCATCTGAGAGGCTGGGCAAGGTAAACAGCAGTTTAATCTTCATGGTCCACAGCAAAAATATACCCATGGTACAGTTTTGGGTCCTTGCAGTGTCCTGTTCTGAGGTAGTCTCTGACAAGGACACCCTGGGAATCTGGGCCAGTCCACAGTAGGGTACGACATGCCCGTTGTTTCCTGTTAGGGTCATTTCACCAGCTGGGAGCCCCTGTCACTCCAGAAATCCAGCTGAGTTCTGCCTCCACGGACCCTGATGGCATTAAGTTGCACTGTGCATCAGTGTCCAGCAAAGCATTTCTCTCCCTTGGGTCTGACATGCCAGGAAACCTGTTCCATACAATCCAGTGAGACTAGCTGTCTCTTTCCTCTGCCTAGCTGGAGACAGAGCCCCTCTGCTGCTGATCAGAGCATTCATCACCTGATTGCTGTAACTGCAAACCTGTAGCTCTTTCATTAGGGTCAGAAGTGGAAATGTCCTCAGAGTTTCTGCTGCATCTGGAGGAGTAACCTTCCTGAATGTGTTTTTTTGATACTGCTATTCCTCCCAACTCATGTCCAGCCTTGAAGCTCATATAGGTGCAACACTCCTCTTCCTTATGCCCTCCCTCCCTGTGGTCACACAGGCAGAATCCCACAATAGCACATGGCACCCACACATCCCTTTCCTTTGCTCTGACTCCACTTCTGAGAGCTGAGACACCAGCATGTATAGGGGAGAAGGTGACTTGTTCATTTGGAGAGGCTGAACCTGCCAGGACACCTCCATATTCAAGGTGCAAGCTCCTAAGGCTAGAGAGGAAGAGGAATTCTCTAATTTATGACAGCTGGCCAGCATATGCACAGTTGTTGCCTCAATGTCTACCCAGTCTGTTCAGGGTGCTGGCACTGTCAGCAGTTCCACTGAGAATACCAGGGCTGCTGCCACTGTGAAAAGTTTGAGCCAGTAGTGTAGTACAACAGGAGAAAACTAATAGCAAACCACTTTGTGGTTAAAGACCCAAAATTTGCATATTTATGTACTTATGCAGGTTTCAAGGGATTTAGCTCAGCCTGGATCTGCCCTGCGCTTGTCAACAGCAGCCTGAGATTTGGGTCATTCTGAAGTACAATGACAGTTTACCTTAATTCAAAAGGGAGGCAATTTTGTCCTCTGAGACTATTCTGCAATGCAAGCCAAGGCCATGGGAGAGGTGATAAGAGATGTTTGGTTCAAAAGTGTGTTCCCAATCTAACCCAAAATGTTAATGCACTTAGTTAAGCATGCAAACATACTCTACTGTAACTTGCAAGAGCTCTGCTGAAAATGAGCTGAACTGAACGGCATCATGTATAACTTGCTATTTTCCATATAGTCCAACAGTAAATGCTTCTAATTCTGAGCACACTGTGTTCCTACAACTCCTGTCTGGTATAATTGCTGTAAGCAGGTGTAACCCAGCTTCATGAGATGCTTTATTAAGCAACTCATAGACTGCCTATATGCATGAAACTAAAATGAGATATAAACATGGAAAATTATATCCTTTTGAAACTGGGAGTGTTTTGGAAAGGTTTTTCTTTTTCTTCCAAAGTTCTTGCACCTCATTTTTGAATACATGAACTTAAATAGGGTTTCAAGAAGAAAAAATTTGAATAACCAAACTGATGGTGAAATGATGTAGCAAACAAAATAACCTGTAAAGAGAAAGCAACATCAAAGGTATGTGTGAACCAATGCAAGACTTCCATGGATAGTCCTACTTTAGAACCACACACATGCTTTCCTTCTCGTAAGAAACTAGAGAAGAAAAGAGAGACTAGAGTGCTACCTGGATTAAATTTAGTAATTTTTAACCTTTGACTTTATGACCTTTTGAGTCTATGTGAGAAATTCAGAATTCCTCTTCAGCTGGGAATTCTGAGTTAAAGCTGGTGAGATGTAACTGCTGCTTCAACAGCTTGTTAAAGTAGTCTGATTGTTTCACTCAGCATAGCTGGTGTTGAACTTTGAATTTCTTTTTTGACAGTCAGTAACAAGAAAAATCTTCCACTGCAGTATTGTGGAAATATACAGATCTAAGTGAATATCTTTCAAGGGAAAGGTAGAGTACTGCATTATTGATAGCAAAGCAAAGAAAATCTACTGGGGTAAAACTATGCTTTAGTTTTAGAAACCAACAGTAGTGGCTATGGTAAAATATATCCACAAACCTAAAAGTTTCTTAATTTATTTTCTGTGTATTTGTCAGCAAAAAAATTTTTTACCCTGCATTTTAATTTCAGATTCTGTACATGGCTAAGAGCTGGATGTAAATACATTTGCATTAAGTTTGCCTTTACTGTCAATTGAAAGAAAATTACTTTGGGAGATATAAACCAGAGAGCAGAGTAATTGTTTCACTCTTGTAACTGAAATTTCTGAAAACACACTTTCATTTTCTTTCTGTCAGATTGCAGAAATCTTTTCACATTAATTTGGATAGTGTTACCAAGATGCCTACATTTATCCTTTTGTCTTTGGGAAAATCTGAAATTGCTTCCCATGGGCATTACTGAGGACTGTAATTAGTGTTGTGTTGGTTCTGTGTTCTTAATGACATAACTTGTAAGCATTGGTTTTGAAGTAGAAAAAAACAATGAATTGTAGTATAATGATTTTTTTTTCATGACCAAATGTGTATTTTTAAGCTATAATGAATATTTAATTGACCTTAGTCTTCATGACTAGCTTTTAATCTTTGACTTCTTATGTTAGTGCAGGGAGGCAGAACACTCCAACAAAAACTCCTTTTTTGTCAGGCTGTTGTGTGGCCTGAAACAGATCATGTACTTTACAAGCTGTGCTAAACGCTAGGAAAGTGTCTCGTTTCTGTGGGTTTTAACAGGCATTCGGCAGAATCTTGGAACTGCAGTATCTTGTATTGCAGGCTTTTAGCATAGCAGAGAATGAAGATTTTCCTCTGCAACAATATGTTCTGCCATTCAGTTAATGGGAGAAAGTCTCATGTTCTGGACACTATTTTTATTTATTCTGGTTTTGGGGAAGAATCTACTCATGCTCTTGTGTGCTTGCACTCTTTTTTAGCTCCTAAATAGTTTGTTTCAGATGTTTAAGTATGACTACTAATGTCTTTTGCTGTTACATTCTGGGATTAATTTGCTTTAAATAATAAATATGTCTTTGGTTTTGTCTTACTGTCTGGAGTAGAAACTTTAAAGCATGCTAGAAAAATAATACTAATGCTGCCCCCAGAAAGCATTTCCTTTTTTGGAGAAAAAAGGAACATAACACAGCTTAGAAATATTCAAATAATAATACCTGTGTAATACTGCAGGAATATTACCTGTACATAACACCTTACAGGCAACCAGGGCAGATACCCAGTATTCTAGTTTCTCATTTGTATGAAGATGTGCATTTTTATCTATTTTCAGGATAATTGTAGTTGAGTGTACACTGAGTGGAAACAGTGTGCTTGAGTTTATGTTTCTATATCAACAGAACCTGGGCAGAAAAAAAAAGAAATTATTTAAGAAATGTGTTGCTAAGAGTACAGAACATAAAAAAAAGTCTGTCCATGGCCATTAGTACATAGGAAAAATCAGAATATTCTATGATGTCCAGTTCATTTCTGAAAAGGGTAGATGTAAATACTTTTGAAACTATTGAACTATCTCCAATTAGACTTCTCAGGGTTTTTCAGTGGTAGTCCATCTTACTGTTATTTAGTGCTCAAACCATGGGCAAAAACATATTTTGTTGTGCTTCAAACCCTCTGAGCATGTTGTGTGGCACAGGTGCACACCTGTAACCTAACCTGGTCACTAAAAATTCTGTAGCTGTGCACAGTTAAGGAGTGTGAACAGGTTTATAAATTACAGTCTGACAATACAGCAACCAGGAAAATAACAGCAGTATGGAAAACAAGGTTATCTAAAGAAAAGTTCAATTTAAATAGAATAATTTTGGCAGCTTGATCACTGAAAATATGTGAATGTAGTCTCTGATGTCTTATATATTCAAAATACATCATTAATTTAACATATAAAAATACAATGTTCTCAGGACAAGGTTCAGATACTTGAAAAATTATTACTTTAGGAGTTGCTTTGTAGAAATCAATATTATCTGTGGAGTAAAGTGAGAGACAAGAACCTGAATATAGTTTTTCATGCTAATTAGTTCTGCACTGTCTTTTCAGAAATGACACATTATTTTTTCTTGGTTTTGTTTTCTGGTCTAATTGCTTAAAAATGGTACATTTAATTTGAATAATCCTGCACCACCACAATACAATGTTAGCCGTTCTCCTTGTTAAAATAAAGTGCTGTTTTGAGAGAAAAGTATATTTTATGGCTCTGGCCATTTTTTTTTCTCATCAATCAAAAGAAATTATTTTGGTAATATCAATAATAATTTCAAGCCTTTTTGTAGGAGACAACACTCTCGATGGTTTTGTAATTTAAGATAGAGACAGCTAATTTTTGCACCTTTCCATATTGCACTCTGAAAAGGGAAATTGCTTATAATTTTTTTTATAATTTTTTTGTTTTTTTTTTTTTTTTTGTTGTTTTTTTGTTACAGAACTATATCATTAAAAGAAACATGGTAACATGAGTTTCACAGGAGTTCAGTCAAGATCCAAATTAACTGCCTTTTACTTATGAAAACAAATATCTGCATGACAGGGAAGTAATGCTGTCATATTCTCCGGTCTGGTACAGTCAGAACTCTGACAGAGAAAATGTAATCACCCAAATTTTGGGGGCCAGGGAATTATATCTTTAAAATTACTATTTTTCAATCTGTGTGGCCCACTACAAGAGTGGGAAAAAATTCTAACCAGTACAATAAGTTCTTATGTTTAATATTCACAATTGAATTCTTGCTAGATTTTCCTCTTCAAGGACTGTCTTCAGATCTTGCATTCACACTGTACTCACGTCCATCTGATCATGTTGATGCTTTTTCAGTTTCCATAATATTAAATATATCTGCTGAGTGATATGATAGCTACAGAAATAAAACCCAAATTCACAGAATCCCTGAATGGGTTAGGTTGGAAGGAACCACAGTGGGTCATCTGGTCCCACTGCCCTGCTCAAGCAGGGTCATCCCAGAGCACATGGCACCGAACTGCATTCAGATGGTTCTGGAATATCTCCAGTGAGGGAGACTCCACACCCTCTCTGTGATCTGTTCCACTGCCCAGTCACTGCAAAGTGAAGAATTTCTTCCCCATTGTCATGGTTTGAGGCTGGCACAATGCCAGTGCCCCCATGAAAATATACTTTCCCTAGTGGCTTCTGTGAGATGTGATCAGGAACAGAGCAAAGCAGGCTCCAACATAGGAGTAAAGGAGACAAACTTTATTAATTACAATATCTAAAAGGGAACAGACACAGCACTAAGAATGAAAATCCTCCAAATACATTCCTCCTCCTCCCCCCCATTTCCTCCACAGCATGAAATAACACCATAGATTTCCACTCCGTCACCATCTCTCAGATAATCAATTTGCAGTCCATCACCACCCCTTAGATAATTGAATCTCAAGTCCATCAGGGAGAGAGGAGTCCCCTGTTGCACCATAGGCTTCCCCTAGGAACACAATTAAAACCTCTTGTGTTTCCATGTCACTCGTGGCACCACCCAGAGAACATCTGCCCTCGTGACTTCTTCCTTCCATGTCCAGTGCTCTCACCACTGCACATGGACCAGGACTGCTTTTAGGGTTCCCCTTTTAAGGAACCGGCCCCGCCCAGTTCCAAAAAAAGCAGCAGTCTCTCAGCTTCGGGACACCAGTCCCCCCCAAGTTTACACCCCGGGACCAAGGGGCCTCGTGAACAGAGATCTTCCTCTTCACTGGAGACAGAGGGCATCCCACACCCTCCTCAGCCATCTCTGTTCACGCCACTGCTTCACTACGCTCTCTTTGGCTTCAAAGCATTGCCTCCCCTAAATGCAGTCTCTGCATCACAGGAAAAAAACATGGGTCTGTCCATGGCCATACAAGAAGAGAGTCCAGCCAAGGCCACTCCATCATCTCCTAACCTAGGATTCTTCTCACCTCTTCTGACACTCCTCACGTGCACCAACTTCTGTCACACTTGCTCATTTTCTCCTGCTTCATCTCCCTCTCCTCATTCAGATTCAGGAGGATCAGTATTTGTAAGGTTTTCATTATTCTAGAAAGGAGTTAAAATCTTCGCCTCTGTCTGCCCAGAACTCCTATGGCTGCTGGGCACCTTCTCGCACTGCATCCCCCACTTCTTCTTCTGGCTCACTTCTCCTTCTGCCAGCATGATATCAAATTCCAAGGCAGCACAGGCACTGGCTCTCTCTATCTCTCTCCCAGGGGGTGTGTGTGGGGGGCGATGCTTCTCAGGGCTCCTCCACCCTTCCATCTTGCCAAGCCTTCACCCCCTCCTCTGCCCAAGGCTCCGGCCTACATCACCCGGCCGCATGGATTCCCCTCCCCCACCCATTCCTAGCTGGGCAGGGCAGCTCTGACCTCCTTCACGGACCGGAACCAAGAGAGTTCTCCTGCAAGTTCTCTGATTTTAACCCCCTGTGTTCTCAGAGGCAGTCCATACCTCAGTGGCCAAACCAGGTGCCAATATTCAAATCCAAGCACTAATTGGTTTGACCACAACCTCCCAAAAACTCACTTCCTCCTTAACCTATGACACCCATCTTCAGGTGAAACTTCCTGTGCATCAATTCCTGTCCATTGCTCCTTGTCCCATTGCTGGGCACCACTGAGCAGAGCCTGGTCCCTGCTCTGACCCCTCCCTGCAGGCACTGACAGACACTGATGAGGTCCCCGCTCAGTCTCTTCTCGAGGCTGAACAGCCACAGCTCTCTCAAGCTTTCCTCATAAGAGAGAAGCTCCATTCCTTCATCATCTCTGCAACCTCCACTGGAGCTGCTCCAGGAGCTCCATGTCCCTCCTTGTTGGAACCCAGGGCATCTCTCTGGATGCCCTGGATGGCTCAAAGCCCTGGCAGGGGCTCAGAGACCCTGGTAGGAAGCCAAAGACACCTGGAAATTCGATCTCAACCCATGGAGCAAATTACCAACTTTGTATGAAGAATTACAGGTCACAAAATTTAAGTAGCATAGCAGTAGCAATCACAGGGTGAAGGGAAAAATTTTGGAGTACTGTACAGGGGGGTTTTGGACCTTGTACAGGGGGGTTCGGGATTCTGTACATGGGGGTCAGGGGTTCCAAGATGGAGGGATTTGGGCGTGCTCTGTCCTTCTTTCTTCTCCCTGGCATCCATGTTCAGGATGATGTTGGCATTCACAGATTGGTTTCGAGTAGAAAGTCACTGTCTAACATAGATGATAGGTATTGGAAAGTAATTGTAAACATAGTATACGTAGTTTTTAGTATAAAAGATAGCACCAGCCCGAGAGGCAGAGAGAGTGTGCTCGGCTGTCCTGCTGAACAGACCTCGGCTGGGCAAAGAGAAAATATTGTAGATAAGAATTAATAAACAAGATTGAAGACCGAAAAACCTGAGAGTCCAGACTCGTCCTTCGAAGGTGCAGCCACCCAGAACCACTTTTCCCGTATCGGGGCAGAGACAAATAACAGCGAACCCCGATGCCTCCTGTCCTGAGGAGGCCAAAACTGGACAGAGCACTCCAGATGTGCCTCACCAGGGCTGAGCAGAGGGGCAGGATCACTCCCTGACCTGTTGACAATACCACTCCTGATGAACCCCGGAATACTGTTGAAGATCCATAAACAATTCCTATTCCTTGTTGTGCATAAAGGTGTTATATCAGTAAAAGGTATTTCTGATAGTTGATTTCCTCTAAGGAAAAAAAGGCTTTTCAACTCAATGATTTTTGATTTGCACTCACATCTCTTGATTCTGGAATAACCTCATATAAGTGCTATAAGTGCAATTTCAGCTTCAAAGGACCAATATACAAAAATTTTTAGACCTCTGAAGTTGTCTTAAAAAGATTTGAAATCTTGAAAGAAAAGAGTGATAAATTTTAGAAGATAGGGTAAACAGATCTTTGGTTTTCTAATAAAATGTTTCTTAGTCCCAGTAGATCTCTCATTTCTCAGTTTTTGATATTTTTTTTGATCTCAGGGAAAATATTTCATAGCTTATCACACTATTTGTCCTCATCCACAGGTGCATTAGCACACGTTGCATGTCTCAGTAAGTAAGTGGGAAAAGAATTCTAAATCAAGAAGCTTAAGATGAGATACTACCCAGCACTTTGATTGATGGTGCCAAGGGTAGCACAGACTTCATGTTTGTTCTCATCAAGCTCAAAAAATTTAGAATGGGTAACTGCAGTTTAACTGAGGAGTCTCTTGCCACCAAAATATATCTCTTTAAAAAAATGAAAAAAAGTCAACAAACCTACACAGAAAAACAATCAAAAGAACATCCTGCCACTGTAGATAAGATGTTTGCTGCACTAATTCTTCTAACGTTTTAAAGCAAACATCTCAGGATGCATGACATGCTGTATCAGTAATATGCTATTTATTTTCTCTGGGGTGAGCTTTCCCATTGCAACCTTCAGATTTTCGTGAGTCTTCTTGGTTGTAATTTAAATTATAATAACAATCATAATAAAATTTATAATTTTAAGCATTTAGTCCATAATGATTTTGAATTTGGCTATGTTTGGGTCAGATGCATCTGTGTCTAATTGAAATCCCTATATGATGAACATTCTTCAAATATGATTAGAATTTTTAGTTCAGGAAAACTCAGGAAAAGTGCTTCAGAGAATAAGGAAGCTACCTTAGCATTTGCTTTCTGCATATTTGGACTTCTTAGGATTCTTGTGATGTACCATTTGGACTAGATTGGCGTGTTCAGTTTACTACAAAATTCTCAAATATCTCTTTTGTTCCAAGTATTTTATCATCTTTATAATCTGAGTCATGCAAATAGAAGAGGAATAATTATTCCTGGAAAATGGGCACCTGGAGAAATGAGATGAAACTCCATGTACTACATGTGTGTTTACATGTTGTTGCAACACAAGATAAGTGGCTCACATTCAAGGGCTCAATCTAGACATTTTCAAATTCAATGCATTTATTGTCCCATTTTCTATTAATGTACCTTAACATCATGTAGTCTTCTAGTCTAGAAAAACATAGTTTAAACCTATTGGAAAATTAAAGGTAAAATCTATTTATGCCTTTGAGTTGAATTTTGTGTTTTTGCTAAAAGCCCTTGTGAGTTCTAATATTCTTTAGAAAGTATTTGCCTTGTCAGGAGCAAAAGTTTCAGAGATGTGCTTTGGAGATTGAGTTACTTCAGAAGATAATCACTCCAGGTTCCTTATTTTTGTATCACATTTGGAACTGTCAGTCACTTCAATTTCAGAAAAACAGTCAATGAAGTTTGTATTCAGCTGAAAATATTCCCATTGCTGTTTTCCAATTCAAATCAGAGGATATGAGCAAGAACATGACTACCCACAATTCAAAACTCTGGTTATGCTCTAAAGCCACTCAGAGACAGACAGTTCTAAGACCAGTCTTGCTGAAAAATTAGGACTGCTCTAGCATATAAACTGATGGATATCTAGAATGTCAAACAAGCATAACTCCCATTTGTTTAATTCTTTCACCTTAAGATATAAAATGTCAACTAAACCCAGAAACTCTTTTACTATTGTCAGATATTCTTCATAGATGTAGGGCTCCATTTTGTACAGTACAGTGAATTTTAAATATGAATTCATTTGCTGAAATTAACTCTAAAATGGTAATGAAAAAATTGTTATATTCACAAATGATATATCACATCATTACAGTTTCCACTCATAAATTATTCTGCAGTGTTTTAATATGCTTCTGACTTGTTCTTTTCAGAAATTCTTTTAGCTCAATTTACTTCTAACCATTTAGTCAAAGCCCTCAGGAATGCAAACTTAATTCCACAAATGGATTTGGGGTAGATTTTGCATGCTGCTTTTGCATGCTTTTTCATGCTTCAGCATGGCATTACATTAAAAGGATGGAGGTGTTTCTTTTGGCCTGGGTAGCCTGAGACATCCAGGCAGTCAATGCTACATAGTCTGGACATTCCTTGTTTCTTGAAGTTGGAGGAATAGATGAGGTTGTGTGTATTCCTTGACCATAGGGGCAGTCTGGAGTACCAGCCTGGCTGGATACAGCTGCAGTGTGAAAAGAAGGCTGACAGGTCTGTCTTCTCTCATGACAATTTCCTTTAGAGACAAGAACTTGCTACTTAGCAAACAGTTGGGGTTTCTAACTCTGAAAGCTCTAATTAGTGTTTACATCTTTCATCCAGTAATATAAAAGAAGGAAGTGATTTGTTTAGTGCAGTCATAACCAGAAAATGAAAGAAATTTCATGGATTTTATATGAACAGTAAAAAGTAAAAGACCTCTTCCCCCACCTTCACCCTAAAATTGTACCACTGGCAAGCAGCTGGCAGATAGTTTAGATTGCAAATATCAATAGAAGATTGTCCCTGTCACTAGGTCCTTCTTACAGGCCTGGTGATGAAGTGTCATAAAACTTTTGTGCTGATCTTGACAGAAATGTTTTCCTCCCCTCCTTTCTTAGAGGCAGATATGGACTTCTTGGATTCCAGTGTACTTTAAATATGCCAAACTGCTCTATATAAATGCTAAAAGTGTGCTTGACAGAAAAGTGTTTCCAGCCATTCCTTTGTCAGAACAACAGTAAATAATCCTGTGCCTACCTCCTATGTAGGTAATTACAGTTGCCCCAGTTTGTAGATATAAACCAGTGTACTGGCATAATTTAATAATAATTTTTTTACTATAAGAACTAATATTTAAGAAATAATATTCTCTCCTTACTAGACAGTAATGGATTAAATAAATCATTGTATTTAAATCTGTGAATTATATTGGCAGCTCAGGATGTATTTCCAGCTCTGCATTTGCATTTGCTAAAATTTTAGTGATAAGTCATTATTTAAAGCTAAACCCTTAAGTCCTGTTAAGATTAAGGGGCTGTTTTCTTTGTCATGACTAGCTTAGTTCTGGAATGCCTTATTACCATACATAATACTAATTAAATATCATCCCTCTGAGTCATCTTCTTTTCCCACTGATTTGTTCTAAAAGACATTTTACCTATAAAATGAGCTTGCACTATGATAGTTTGTTGAAATAAACTCCAGAAGTTCCTATGACTCCAAAGTATCAAAAGTACAGCTGCTAGAGCCAAGTAATGCATTTTGCCAAGCACATGTAGCAAGGAATGATTTATGACAGAATTATTGAATAAGAATATATCCAGACCAAGGAGTTCAATTGTTGTTTTATACAACATAGTCAACTTTTATTTGCTGATATTAAAAACTGTACTCTTCTGTGTAGTTTTACGGCTTAATTTAGTTAAATTGAGTACTTGGGTGAAAATATTTAAAGAAACCACAAAGCAATCTTGAATTTCTAAGTAGCCTCTATGTTCCAAATTCCATTCATGATGAAATTGTAAAATTCCTAAGATATAAAATACTGAACCAGCAATGCATAATTTCTGTGAACATTAATGGTTACACTCCTTCGTCCAGCAAGGTGTATCTTACGGGTGATATATTAGAATACTAAAAGCTTGAAGAGTAGCTCTTGTCATGCAAACAATAAATTTTGTTTTTCATAAAGCTATACTTCACCTTTATTAATCTACAAAAAAGTATATAATTTCAGTCCTGTAAAAATGTTTGAAGAGAAACCCTCCCTTAGGTCATTTAAGTAAATACTTAAAAGTAAAATGGACAGAAAAATATACCTTAAAACATGCAGCCAAAGCACTTGTCACTTAATAAAATTGCAAATGGCTTGTTTACAGCATCAGCATTCTCTGATGCTGATGTATTGATTAAGCAGTAGGTGTGTAAAAGTTCTGATAGTTGTCTTGTTTTAGTAGAACCTTATTTTTAATGTGCATGAGCAGTTACTGTATACAGAGGGCTCTTAGATATTCCCCTTGCATAATGCAGAAGTATAAAGTACTGCACATGGGACCTGGATAAAGGCTAAAGGCAGTAGAATCTGTTGCAAGTACAGTAGCTGAAATTGCAGACAGTATTATCATGACAACAGTGTCCTCTAACTAGGATAATAAATACAAAGCTCTGTTCATGTCTTCTGAACTCCAAAAAAGTCCTCAGTCAAGCTCTGGGGTCCCAGCTCAGGAAGGACATGAATATGTTGGAGTGAGGAGAGAGGAGGCCACCAAATTGGGGAATGGAACACCTCTCCTCTTAGGAAAGGCTGAGAGAACTGGGATTATTCAGCCTGGAAAAAAGAAAGTTTGTACTGACCTAACTGAGGGCCTCCAGCACCTGAAGGGGGCCCTCATGAAAGATGGAGGGAAACTATTTACAAGGGTCTGGAGTGACAGGACAAGGGGGAATGGCATCAAACTGGTACCAACCTTCTCTGCAGAGGGTTAGTTTAGATAATCCATTATGAGAAAGCTCTTTACTGTGAGAGTCTTCCAGCACTGGCAGAGGTTGCCCACAGAAGCTGTGGCTGCCCCATCCCTGGAAGTGTTCAAGGCACTCTGAGCAACCTGGTCTAGTGAAAAGTGTCCCTCGCCAGGGTAGGGGCTTGGAATGAGATGATCTTTAAGGTCTCTTCTAACCCAGGCCATTCAATGTTTCAGTGCTTATGATTCTATGATAAGACATAATGATGCTGAAGAGAAAAATATTTTTATATGAGATATTGCACCTTGTCAAGGTAATAAGGTATTAATTTCCTGATTTTAACATCTTGAAGTTAAATTTAAAAATAAGGAAAACAAAGCCAAACCATTGGTGGTTTTTTCCTGACAATGACACATATTACCTTATCTTTCCCAAATTAAACTCAAGTGGAAAGTTTTGCCACCTTAGCATCTTGTGAGATTCAGCCTTGAAATGGACAGATCTGTCTCATTATGTACAAGCAGCTTTCCTATACTGTGCTCTAGGCAAGGGAATGGCATGTGAATAGCATTGAGATGACTCAGAAAGGCTGGTACCAGTATTATCTGAAAGAATAGCTGTCTGCTGACTAAGAAAAATGTGTGGGTTTGATGTTGCAAGCATCTGCTACTCCTGTAGCTGGGTCTGAGCCAATCAGCAATATGTCTGAACTACCAGGAGTAGGACTTTTCTGCAATTCTCGCAGTGCAGAAGAAATAATAGCAGTATTTAATGTAATTAATGTTGTTCAAGATTTTTGATATATTGATTTTTTGGTAGTTTTTAGTGGACCCTTCTCAAACTTTTGGTAATTTAAAAAAATTTAAGAATGACAAAATGGAAGAAGATGGTTTAACAAGATGGAGCATCCCATCAATGGCTTGTTTGAACCTGTGATGCATGTCATGGTTGTATCTTTAGAAAACTTTTCTGAAAAAGATTTGTTTACTGTAAACATCATACTACTCTAAAAAAGTGATAATTCTTTAAAAATATTAAGTTTGAGACCAGGAGGGGTTGAGGACTTTCTGTAAACAGCAAAAATATGGTAAACAGACAGATATTTTGATGAGTTAAGAGCAGAGTTAATGCTACAACCCCCCCAATTATACAGATACTGAAAAGATGGAAAGATTTGAGCAATATCTGAAATAATTTTTGTAAGTTTTTCCCTTCTTATTTCATAACAAAATTCTAGAATCTACCGATGCACAAATATCTATATATATGATTTTTGCAAGAGTTTACTGAAGATTTGAGGGGGAGGGAAATGGGTTTTTCAGATTGACACTTCTCTCAGTGCTGTGTGATTGCTTAATTCATGGAGGTTTGTTTCTGAGTTAGAACATTAGAGTTCTGTAAGAGAGAAACTGTAATACAATAGCAACATACATTTTAAATGGTTGCTCATTCCTGTAAGAAAATGTCATTAATCATTAAGTGTTAAGGAAACTGGAAGGTTATAGTAGGTGGTTGTCTCAATATAAATAGAAATTGTAAGTCACTGTGACCTCCAACAGAGCAGTTGAATTAACAATCCCATTGTTTCTGAATATTAATAATTTTAATGAATTCTTCCAGGTATTCTGAAATTTAAAGCTTTGACAGTGGGATCTAGTGATACGGGTAGATTGTGAAAAGCTTTTTCTCTTCTAAGAGAAAAAATGCTCATGGTAAATGTTATATCCTTGTCTATGCCTCCAAGCAAATACACCTTAAGAGTCATTGTGCAGTCTGCAAACCTGTACTGCTGTAAATTAATTGTTGTATTATAAATGAACTGCACCTACCCATATTTGTCATGAATGTTATTCGTAATATATCCCAGGGATGGTACCTCATTAGCACTGTACTAATTTGAGCCATTCTGGGAACAAGTTCATAGCAGGCTGTTTGTCTGTCTCCTCCAGTCACTGTTGCAGGAGGTTCCACATCTCACCCTGTTTTGCAGAGAATTCTCATCCAGCACTCCCACCTTGCTGCACCACAGGCTGTGTGTTGTGCTCAGCCTCCCAGGACTTGTGTAGAAAGAGACGAAATAGAGTCAAGCGTGGAGGTTGGGAATAAAAATCTGTACTTTTTAGGACACATATGTAATTTCTGGTGCATGAGAGGAATTCTGGTCTGAAAGGAACAGACCTTTATACAGTGTCTGAAGATCAAAGGTTTATAGAAAGGAGAGCTAGGACACAACAGTTGTGCCTGAAGCAACAACATGCTGTAAAAGAATGGGTGTCAGAAGTGATTCTGCAGTCAACTGATTATATAAACTCAAAACTAATCCTCTCTTTCCACCAAAAAGGCTAATCTGAATCTGTATCTTCAAAAATTTGCTTCATCTGTGTTGACTCTGGCCAAATGTAGTGTTCAGCATTACTTGTGATATTTTAACTCATGAAGGATCTGGCCCTTCCCTGCTGCACAGTCTCACTGCTCTCTACAAACAAATGGTTAGCAAATATTGATTTATTTCAGCAAAGAAAAGGTATAAAAACTGTTTTCAGCAGATGAGTATATCACTTTAAGCCAAAAGGATTGGGGATCTCACTGCTAAAATTTTATTCCCTGTTTACATATACAAGAAAGTTATCAAGAGGGAAAGGTAAAAGATGAACAATGAAATATTACTTTCTTCTGTGCTAATTTCTGTAATTTCCAGGTCAACATTGGGAAAATCAAATCACAGAATGGAATTAGGAACCATTCTTATGTAAACAACACATTTCCTCCAAAAGCATGTCAGTAATAAGATAATTAATCACAAAGTATTAGGCACTGCCAGAGTGTGGGAGTACAGAATGTGACTTCTACTCAAGGATAATGGGAGGGGGAAGGCTGATGTGTTTAATGCTGTTCTTCTCTGATCTTCACTAATGAGGTTACTACTCGTGTCTGAGAGAACAAATTCTGGCAGTAAGCCAAGAACTAAAAAAAAAAAAAAAAGGATTTAGAAAATGCTTAGGTGAGCTAGAGGTTTGTAAGTTAGATGAGCCTGTTGAACATCATTCCCAGACATTTAACAAACTTGTGAAATCTCAAAGGTGTTGGCACTTGTGTTCAAGATTTTGCAAAGGACAAATAAAATACCAAATGGTGGAAGGAAGGAAAATCTTTTTCTACACAGAGAAGAAAGGATAGAAAATAGGGTGCTATAAATCCTTCTCTAAAATATCCAGGAAATTGACAGAAGAAACAATCACAAAACTGAGCTGTAGTCCAAGAACCTAGTGAGAATAACATCAGAAAACAGAATTTGTTGAAGGTCAAAGGTCATGTTTCAGGCCATGTGTAAGCTTTGAAAACAAAACAACCCCATCCCCAATATATGCTACATATGTAGAGTTCAGCATGAACACTCTATTTAAAAACTCATGCAAAATGAGAAAAATACTACATACAAAATAAATTTGGAATACTCACTGACTGAAAGAGTATTCAAGTGAAGTTCACTGATGGGCTTTCTTTGGTTCTGTTTTGTCATATGTTTTTAGTGACCTGGATGATGATGTAGAGTGACACTACAGTTTCAGATGATACTGAGCAGGAGAACAGTGCTGCAATATCTTCTCAATTTCTTTCTCATTAGAAGAATCTTGAACTTAATCAAGCTGTGATGCCGTTACAGGCATTACATCTAAGCCTCACAAACATGTTTGGTAATAAATACAAAATCTTGGTAACCTCAAATCCAGACCTTTTTCTTACTGGGGATGAAAGGGTAGAATAAATTGCTTTTGGAGAAGACATGTGAAATGACCTACTTGAAAAAGAACCTTAAAATAAGAGGAGCCCATCACTGAACTGATACACAACTTGCAAAATGAATCAGGCATGGTTCCACCAGAGCTAGGCTGTTTGGTCACCAAAGGCCACCTGTGTAGACAGTGTATCTGAATCCCCTTCTGGCATGGAGGAATGAGAACACAAACTATTTTACTAATGTCTTTCTTCCGAAAATAAAATAAATGGAGGGAAGCTCTGGCTGTTCTTGGTTCAGTAGCTGGAGCCTGTGTGCAATAAAAGCTTTGTCTGTTTCATGAACTGGGGTAATGTAGCAGTTGTGGTGCTGAGATGCAGCTTGTGTGTGTTCCCCTCCGTCCTGTACTCAGGAGTATTAAGCTACAGTCTTGTACTGTGTGGGAACTTCTGAGGAAGGAGAGGTCACAGGCACATGCCAGCTCCATAATATTGAATCTGGTATAAGTCTGTTACTGCAAGTTCATTTATCCTTGCACTGATCTGGGCTAAGAGTTGTATACTTCCTGCCAGTCAAACCCCAGAGTGCTGTGGGCCAGAGTCTTTTTGGAATTTTGCTTTAAGTACAAACAATGCTTAGGGATTTCTTTTGAACACTCAAGACATAAAGCATCGCCTAACATAAATAGGAATGTCAGAACATATAGCTTTTCTCACAATGTTCTTTTGTTATTCCAGGTGGCAAACAACAGTAAGCCTTGCCCAAAATCATTATAGTGCATGTCTTCTCTGAATCTGCTCCTATGTTTGTGCATCCTAAGTCACAACAGATCTTGCATCTTTTGCTGAGCACAGTGAGCTTGAGTAACCACTCCTGTCAAATTCCCTAGAAATATGGGCAGGGCTGATACAATGAGGTACCTTGTTGCTAGGTCAGTGCAAGAATTTTAATGGTTGTTTTGAATGGCAAAATGTTTCTATTCCTTGTCTCTTAACAAATATATCAAACAGACATTTCCAATGACTGTCAGGAAAAAAAATACCATGACTGTTTATATTGAAGAATATTCTATTTCTTCCTTCACTGTTCTGCTTTTCAGCTGAAAATTGGACAAATATTGGGCCTGATGGTCTTATTTTAAAGCAATATTACAGAGAAGCTGGTCTGATTCCAATTTATGAGTTGGAATCAGACCAGCTGGTAATTTGTCATTCTGAATTGGGTGATGCTGCATGTGGTCATGTTTATATAAAAATGTCCTACAAAAGTGTATCTTTTTAAAGATAGTCTGTATTTTACATATATGGTCAAGCACTTTTGTAATGTGTTATATACTAAGTGCTAAAAGTATTTGAAAATGTAGCACTACCACTTTGCTCTGATTTACAAATTTAATATTCTTTTGTAGATGTTAGCTCTCATCCTACTTTACTCTGTTGTTCCCATTAATTTTCAAGAAGTTAACTGTGAAATGTTAAAGGTTGTTAAGCCTACAGAGCATTATACAGGATCAGAAACAGAGAAGCTAGTGGATTAGGACATGATATTTGGAATCAGTGTGGTTGTTCAAGTGCCAGAAGCACAGCTTAGTATTTATGAATCCTTTTGGGTCAGCATTCATGCTGGTGAGTATTCATGGAGTGTCTTTCCTTTTTGAGTACTTAAATATAGCTAAACATAAATAAGTACATTTTCTCTACTACTGTAAAAAAGCCAACTGCATAACTTTGCAGATGGTTTGATATGCTTGCTTGGTAATTATGATTCTTCTCCACCATTGCTTGTAAAATGAATGCTTGGTATGCAGTGACTGATGATAATTTAATAACTATTTATATCATCTTGCTGATCAAAGCATGCAAGAAGGATGAAATTATTTTAATAAAATCTACTGGGAGCAAAGTTTTGTTCTTCCCTCCTGGGTCAGTTCAATTTGGTTTATGGAGAACATGTTTTTCTTAATTAAACACTTTTCTATGCTATCATTCACGAAGTTGCTTTGAAATTACCCAGATATTTAGAAGAGGAATTAGAAAAGTCGTGCTATCAAATGCACATGGAATGTACTTTGGAACTTTGTGTGGTGGGAATGGCTTTGTGGGGTGGAATGTCACAGAAGTAACATGAACCTGACTCTAGGTTTCAGATTCTCTATCCTAGCAACATTCTTCTACGATCTCCAGCAGCCTATGGCTGCCTTAAGTTTGAGTTATGGGATGACTGGGTTGCTGGGATGTTCTCTGGTTCAATTACAGGTGCAGCTTGCCTGGACTATTTGAGTGTGATATATGGTGACTTTTCCTGTATTTTATTTCTATTCATTTTGATCAATGAAATATGAACCTATTCTCTAATAGGTATATTTTTCAGCATGTAAGATACAAGTAACTACACATGAAAAGAGAAAACCAGTATTTAAATAACTATAGTTCTGCAAATGAAATGTGACATATGAGGAACTTACCTCTTGAATTTATAATTTAAAATCTGCTCAGTTCATTAAAATATTGCAGTGTTTGAATAAACATAATTCACAATTATAGGTCTTTGTAATTCCAAGGATTTTATTTCTATGTCCAGCTTCAGTTTTGAAGTTTTCTCAAAGCTTAACTCACTACATGAGGTTCTACCAACACATATAAATATTTGCTTACATGTTATCATAATTTATGAGAATACTGGAGTACAATACAAAATTGAAGTGTAACATAGATCTGAATAATATTAATTACCCTTGTCTAACCAACAATTAAAGAACAAAAGACACTGAAAATATTATTTAATTGCAAACATTCTTTTTTTTTAATACTAGAAATTTTGGGGATAAATCTTTGGAAACAAATAGCCAACAATCTAGGTAGACAGCAGATTCATCTGCTTTTTGACTCAGTGAAAAAACATATGGTTATTGTGCATTTTTAGAGTTAGATGTGGAACTTCCAAGGTTGTACATTTGTAGTTTGGGTTTGGTTTATTCTTTGTACATTCCTGGATTCCAAATTACCAAAATTTAAAGTGTTATCCTAATAAAAAATTAGGAAAAAAATGTTCCAATACTTTCTGGCTGCCATTCAGACTGTAAATGTCTCTTGTGATTGTGCAGTTCATGCTGATTTTACCATCCTCGTGCATGTACTTTCCTGTTTACCAGTGAAATTCAAATCTCCCCTGGTCTATTTATATTCTGTAGACTATTAAATAACTATTGCAAAATGGAAACAAACAACAAATTCCAAGCAAATGTGTCAGATTGTTGAAGATAAAAATCCAAACACGTGAAATGCCACAAATCATGAAAGCAAGATTTTTACACGCTTGTTTCACACAGCAGGTGCTTGGGCAGATTCATGACTCAGATTGTTCCAGTAAAGAATAAGTAATAGTAATATTCTGTCCTCTTCCCTCTCTTGCATTTATATAGCGTTTTGTAAGGGCTGAAATCACAATGAGGTGAGTCAAGATCATGTGACAATGCTGGTTTCTCTCTGCATTCTATAACAGCAGTTAAGGAGAATCCTGAAGGAATATAGGCATAATCTAAAAAAGCATCATAAAATGGTGTTCTTTTCTCATCCCTTCCTGTGTGCCTTGGCCTGATTCTGCAGCTGTACCTACACTAATGAAAAGCAATTGCTTTACTTTAAGCATGTTGATTCTGATGGGAGTTTTATTACAAATTTTATAGCCCATATGTGAATCCTGGTTTTGATATTGAAGATAAAGTCTCTTTTAGATTAGCAGATTAATATTTTTGTTTATCTCTTCAGCTATAAGTACACATTTTTCCCTATATCAGGGCTGAAAAGGCTGAAATATACCTTGAGTTTTAATTTTTTGCTAACTATTCTCTGAAGGGAAAGTAGAATTTCTGAAGCAGAACTGGCTGTATCCCTAGTAGAGTTTCCCCAGAGGAAGGAATGGTATAGCTCTAAGGATTGTTAAAGAAAACATCGTTGGTTTTTGACATTAAACTTGTCAGCACTGGGTTAATTGTTGGACTCAATGACCTTAGAGGTCTTTTCTAATCTAAATGATTCTGTGATTCTAAATAGAAACAACCTGTGTTGTGGTTTTCAACAGAGTGAGATGCATGTGCATGTATTGCACGATGGGAGCTTCTCCACATTCCTCTAATGTTAGCATTCCCAGAAGAACATTGCAAAGCTCTACCCATGGTGGTAGCTGTGGTGTTATGCACATGATCAATCAAACTGGACAGTACCTCTTGACTGCACTACTGGGAGAAATTTATTTTGGACTTTTGGGTAATTTTTTTTTTAAACTCATTGAAGGTTTTGCAGATTGGAATCACATTTATGATATTTAGTGATAGTGTCTGCAGAAGGTTTCTAAACTGTGCTTTCTCCATCTGCTTCCTCCACAATCCCTGGTTTCTTAGGTCTCTGTATGTCATTTCCTCAGTAAAATGAGATTTTTCCTTAGCAAAGTATTAGTGGAGTGGGACCACACAGAGGAGTGTGCTATCACCTGAAAATATCTTAGTAGGGTGGCAGTCATAGGTCTTGTGGATTTTTAAGAAAGCAGTTCTAACACCATTCCTCAGAAACAGTCTTCCCTTTTTTTCCACTGCTTTGGCATGTCTTCTCAGTTTCTTGTCTTGTGGGTGTCACTGGGATATGCATAACAATTATTAAAGTCTGTACAGGAAAGTGCAAAGCAGGAAGGTGTTGCCTTGACTTTGATTGTTTCAACTATACCAATGCTATGAGATATGTAAAAACATATCCCCCCTCCAAAAACAACAAAAGGGAAAGAACTGAAATTTATACTAAGCACATAACACACTAATAAAATACACCTTTTAAGACAGAGTTCGCATCTTTGTCAACTAAACACAGGAAAGATTGTTCATTTTTTTCTTTCTTTTGATTTTGCAGTATTTGCATATAGAAGTCTATATCGTCACAGTTGTCTCTCATTTAATCTCTTCTTGAAGACATAAGAAACTTGTACCTTTGTCATTTCATCAGAAAGACTGACCTCTTTAATTAATGAAGATTACACAGAAATTAAAGTTCAGTGTTGATTAGCTGAATGTCATGGGGGTCACTGAATAATTTCAGATGGTCAAGAGGATTTTCCGTACACTTACTAGACGTTGTGACCTTGTATTAGTTGAAACAGAAGTTTGAACAAGGGAGCATAGGGCAGAGCTTTCTAATCCAGTTACATTAATCACTGGGAAACACAGAGGTGTGTCCTCTGGACTGAGTGGACAATATCTTAAAGTAAAAGTTAATCCCTCCCCTCTTCAACTAGAAGATTATCTACTGTACCTTTGAATATCTTTCAAATCTATTTTTCAGGTCTAGCATTTCATCAGTAAACCAAGGGTATGGTGTGATTAGATGTATCTAATGGTGTATCTAAGGAGGATAGGGAGGATTCTTTAGTAAACATATCCACATTTTTAAAATTAGATTAAATGTTTAACATTGCTGTAGAAGGCTGAGAATTTTCAATGTCAATTAATGCCATTCAGCTGATTCCTTATTACATGGTCATTGTCAAATAACTAATCATTGTCTGGACGTGTAGTTTAATCTTTTCAGTTAATGAAGCACTGATCATTTTCTGGAGGAAAACTCTGGAAATGCTAATATCTTCTAAAGCCCTGCACTGCTTTGAAGTGTGTGTTAGGCTGAAAAAAAAAATCAAGAGAACTTCTTTAATAAAATATACAAGGATTATTTTCCATCTGTTACAAATATTGTATTTAATATTTTAATGTGTTTTGTACATGTTTTAGACAGATTTTTGTTTCACAGTTATAAATTTCAAGTAAGGGTGAGATTTTGGGGTTTTGAAATAGGTAGGTCATTTCTGTGATGCTCCTAGGTCATAGAGAAATTAAAGGAAAAATGTGAAGCAAAAATCTGTTATGATTCTTAAGTAGTGGAAAACCAGTAGGCCACCTTCTGAAAGCTATTTTGATTTCATGAGCAAGAGGGCCCTTATGGAGAACCAGGCATCAGCAAAGATGCTTGAAAAGAACCAAGCTGCTTTCCAAGGAGCATTTCAAGGTCAATGATCATTAATTATGCAGCTCCCAAAGGCAGCAGGATGCTCTGTGAACCCAAAATCATGTGAAAACCACGTTGCTCAGGTCTTTAGGTTCTCTGTGTATAAGGTAAGAAAACTCAGCTGGACCTAGGTATGCACATCAAGGTTAAACAGAGCGATTTGTCCTCAGGAGCTTAGGGACAAAGAGCAATGTAACCAGTAAAACCCAGAGGGTCTGGGGACCTTTTGGGAGTAGGACATGCAAAGGCAAACAATTCCCAGTAACTGATACAGTCCTGGGGATTCCATCTGTTATGGTGTGTTGCAGGGGGAAGGGAAAACTGGAGTTTCTTTACTTCATATCAAACTCTTTTTGACATTGGTTTCAAAGGAAGAGTTCAAATTATTCTGAATATTGCATTCTCCTTTACTGAGCAGTAGAATGTTGTACTAAACCTATCTCTTAGATTTAGATATATTTTTCCCTTCAGGATCTTGTATACTTTTTCCATCTTTTATTTTAATTTTTGATTTTCCTTTATCTTCCATGACTGCCAAGATCATTTTATACTAAGCTATCTAGATCCTCTAAATAGTACATTTTGCTTTATGCACTTGTGCCTTCCATATATTTAAATGCATCAAGTAATTTGTAAAGCCTTTCTACTTTGTCTTTAAGGGAAAAGAGAGGGAGCTGAACTTGCAACGTAGAATCTCAACTTCATGTATTGCCACCTGATTCAATATGTTAAAGAATAAAGTCACTTGTTCATGTGTTCAGGTTTGGCTTTTTAGTGATGTGGTAATTCTTGTGAATGCAAAAATATCCATCAGAAATAAATTTGTATCTTAAACTGATGTCCATTCAGCAGGAAAGGAAATCATGGACAAGTAGATGGAATGAAATTCATGGATATAAATTTTATCTTAGATTTTTCAAATAATTTTTTCAATGTGTATTTTCTATATTTGGATTGTGTTGTTCTTGCTCATGGAAAATGACAGTCTGAACAGTTTCTATCCAGATAAGCTCTTGCTATGACTGACATTAGAACCTATAGATTTTGAGGTTTTTTAATGAATATTGTTCATAGTTGTTAAATATCCAAAGTAGTTAAAGAGTAGTGGTTTTAGTGCCTAGGAAACATTGTGAGGAGTTGAAAAATTTTGCTAATTGATTGAAACTTAAAAACTCCATAAATGTTGAGTAGTGACAGTAGAGAATTTTGTCATCATTGTAAGAACACTTAAAAGAGAATTGAATTGCAATTTTGTTTTACCATTGCATAATCTAATTTTATAACTAATTTATTTTCCTCATAGTTTGGTCTCACTAAAAGTGTTGAATTGTTGAAGATTTTGATTAAGCCCACTGTTAATTATTGAACCTGAAGTAAGAATAAGAAATATTAAAAAGAGAAACAGTAAAGTGTTGTTTGAAAACACAGTCTACACCTAATCTTTCTCAGTTGTTTAATGATTGTTCATTACAACATACTTTTTGATGCTGTTTCTGTTTGTTGTTTTCTGTGTGTTGTGTGCTGTTCACACAACACATAAAAAATGAAGAAATGTAAATGTAAAGTTTTCAAGCCTAGAAAAACTGCTGTTTCATGTGAATTATAATATCCTACAGAACACAGAAGACATTGAAAGTAATTTCTGAACTCACAGTATATCCTCCAGGGACAGCTTGTATACATAATCCCTTATGCAAATATTTAGAGGTTTGTGTTATATCTCTCAAAATATATTTTTTAGCGCTGACTTCTATTCTTTGCTTAGTTGCATTTTGAGTGTTGAATTTTATAGGTGTGAGTAAAACTAAAAAAAAAAAAAACAGAAGAAAAATTAAGAAATGTTTCATTGCTTCGATAGTATTTTGCTTGGAAGTGTTTGCCTAGATGTGTTTCTTAGGAAATAGGGCAGTTTCAATGGATTTATGCTCAATAAAGCAGTAATTAACACTTCCATGAATTCATGAGTTGCAAGTATTTTTATGTTATTTTAGCATAGAATTTTTAGTAGGCTAATAAAGATGAGGTAACCTATTTTATTTACTGTAAAGTATTCTGCCTAGTTTCAGTAAAAAGGCAAATTAAATAAAACAGAAATTTTATTTTATTTTCTTGTGAACTTTAAAGCATTGTGCATTTCTTCTCTTCTTAATTCCTCACTTAGTGGTTACTGGGTAACCAGTTTCTCTTTGTTAAGACAATGAAGAGTGGTCCAAGATCTGGATGATAATTTTAAAATTGCTACAGTATTCCCTGTATTTTGCACTGTTTCTGACAATGTTGGTTGCTTCAAATTAGGGCATATAATAAAAAGAATTGTGTTAAATGTATGGTTTTTAATATGGAACTCCTTAATCAGTTTCTACACTGAGGTTTCTCTTTAGTGTTGTTAATGCTCAGACACTGTTGGTATGGCGTACACAAGACTCACAAAAATTCAAACAAAATCAAGGACAGCTGAGAAATATGTACAATCAGTTTAACAAAGAGACAAGCCAAGAATTAAAATATTTATTATCTTCCCATACTCAGCTTTCAGGTGCAGGAATGCTAGTCCTTTACCTGTCTATTGAATTTAGGTTGTTTTTGTCTGGCATTTACGTTTAATGCACTTGTGCGTAAGAGGTGGTAATAATAACAAATAAGAAAAAAATCCTCTCCAAAGGGATTTTTAGGGTGATCTGAACTCTAGAAAGAGTTATTTTCAATAACAGCTTTAAGAATTGTTCACTAAAGTTATGTTGTAAAGGCTGAGACATTCATGTGAAGTGTAAAAGTTCTATAAGATTAGAAAATTCATCATAGCCATGAAACCCTATTGACTAGATTCTGCTTGGAAGAGTTCTGGTCACAGGTCCTTGTTGAATAATGAGCTGCAGGACTTGGATAGATGAGGCAATTTTAGAGAGATGTCCTGTTTCTCACATCACCCTATAGTCTTCACGGATCTGTTTCCTCTGGCTTCCAGTACGAAATCCATTTGGTCACCCCTTAGCTACTCTCTGATTGGAATTTAGGGACAAGTTTAGCTTCAGGTCTTGCAGCAATGAATGATCTTTGCCTTCAAATGCCCACTCTTTTTTTCTTCAAGTGGACTTCTTTCCAGATCCCTTAAAATTTTGTCAAATTGCAGTGCCTAAAATCCTTCAAACAGCCCTTTTACATGGATCAGAATTAATATCACATCACACCTTTAAATTATTTCAGTCTATACAAGCTTATTGCTGCATTCAGCCAAATTTCTCTTTTGCTGTGGCCATTTTTCTTCTTACTTAGATAGTAATTGAAAATGTTCTCTTCCCTAAAGTCATAAAATTCTGAGAGAATGAATATATTATGTAAGCACTTCAGGTTTATTCACTTAAGTAGTCCACATTTCTTTCCAGTTCATCTCCTGTCTTGTAGGTTTAATTCTTTGTCCAATTGCCTTTTCTTTAGTACTCAATTATACCTCAATTATTCCAGTTGTACGCTGTTCAACAGGGTTTCCAGTTACCTGCAAAGGTCATGTGGATTTTTTTTGGTTCACCACTAAGGTGGAGAAGTGTAAAATACTACTTGTGTTTTGAAATTTGTACTAAAACTTCTCTCTTTTTGTTTGCAAATATTACATGAATCATTCATAGCTCATTCAATTTGAATACAACGTATATTTTTTTCATTTTTTACCATTCTTTACAGTAGTGGTTGACCAGGATATACCTTGGCCATCTTTCCCTTTTAAATACTGTAGGTTTATTTTGTGGCTTATATTGCTTCTATCTTTAACTAGGTGTCTTTCATCACCCATTTAAGATCTAGTTTTCTTTGCTATTCTTTTCATGTATCCTAAGTGTGTTCTCACTTATCCATCCCTGAAAGACAGACAAAGGCTGCAGTTCTGTGGGAATCCTCCTTTACTTTGTGTCTCAGGTCCCCAATTTCTTACAGTGAGTAACAGACTAATTAGATATGGAAATTTACTCATTTCATCCTCATTGAGTTTTGGCCCTTTTTAAAATGACAAGATACCTGCCTGTCTCACACCTTAGATCATCTTTTTGTGAAGGTGTTTTACCAGCTGAGGTCGCTGACTGAGCTACAGATTTGGTGGCATTAGTCTGGTTTGCTAAATGGTGACTAAATATTTCCAAAAAATAGTAGAATAAATAGAAGAAAGATGCCTTTAAGGAATAGAAGAAAATGCAGCATAAAGGTGATAATATCTGAATTGTTTTAAAAATGGCTTTATATTTGATTTGGGGGAAAAGAAATAGATACATTTCCTGTTGTGCAGTATAATGTGGATGAGGAGTGAATTCCTTTCTGTGTTTTTTATGGTGTTGCTCTGTATGCCAGTACACCTGTGATTTAGAAAAAAAACCAAAGTTTCTTCAAGATGAGTTGGTGCAAATTTTCTCCTGGAGAGTTAGGTAGTGCTTAAGTGTATGTAAATTATAGCAATCAAAATGTATGATTACTAAATCTTTGGAATAAACAAGTCAAACCACAGCTAAAATCAATTTTAAAAGGGAAGGTATATATAGTGGAGGGATTTCCTGTAGCATATAATTCTTCTAGGGGAAAACAGTACATTGTTCTATTATTTTTCTCTGTAGCCAACACAGTGTACAATTAATGACTCAGTGTTGTGGAATATTTTTCCAGGCTTCAAATATGCAAGATGCTAAGTGCTTCATGAATACCAAACTAGCCTTGCTTAATAGATCAGAGTTTAATCAGACAGCCAGAGACTGTTCTATTTGTTCTTCAATCTGGATAAAAGTTGTACTGTTTTCTGTATCTTAGCTATAAAGGAATACTGGTGTAAGGGTATGGAACAATTAGTTTTGGCTTGGGAGCAGGGTACTTCAGAGGATGTGCCATGAGGAGCCCATAAAACTGTATTGAAGTTAGTCTGAAGGTATCCATAGGAGCAGGACCAACTCCTGCTGATGACTTGCCCATCAAATACCCAGAATTGTTAAGAGGTCATTTTAAATTGCCTAACCATAATTTCTGGCCATCCATTCCTGTTCTCAGTCAAAGCTGGAGTCTGCTGTGTGAAGTTCACTTTCTTCCTGCAGAGGTTGTGTTTTGTTTCCTGTGTTGTTTTGTCTGTTTTGATTCTTAAAAACATAAATTCATGATGTCCTGCCTGTGAGATTAATTCACATTATTTTTCTTGCTGCTCTTAAGAACAGTAAGAAAGTGCTCATCTAAGCACTCCCATCTTTGTTTTTTAACCTCAGGATCTCAATATAGACTCATTGAATTACATGTCCATTTGGACCTCCAGTGACAGGATTTCCTGGAAGATTGTCCTCATTCTATGATTTTCCCTCATGTTCTGTTTCTGTCATAGCACAACTTAGCTGTGCTTAGGCAGACTTTATTTCAAATAGCTTCCCCATGAAAGCAAACCAGTTGTTTTCTGTTGCTCACAAATCTTACCAAAAGTGTTTTGCTCTTTCATTTTCTTCCAGAGCTTGGATGAAAGATAGTTGTCACAGAGTGTGAAACATGACATTTGTGATTGTGTCCTGTGTTTTGCACCATGTTAGAGGTGCAAAACCAGCATTCAAATGTGTTCATAGTTTCATAGACACCATATACTTACTTCAGGGATTAAAAATAAAAATGTAGCCTCTCTGGTGCTGCCAGAACTACTGAGGTGGCTGAATACTCTCTGTGAGTTCTTTTGCTTATGGTTTTCCAGGACCATGTGAAGTTGTACTCTTGGGGCATGAGAAGAGTTTACCATGGATGGGGGTTTCCTGAGGCTGCAAGCCTCCAGAGTGGTTAGTTTGCCAGCTTCTTTAACAAGGAAATCTGTTACTTTCTGTAGTTGTTTAACAGTGCATAAGGTATTAATTGAATGTACAGAAATGTGTTATTTTTATGATAATTGGACTACAGAAAAAATTATGATTGATACAAGGGCTTCAAGATCCCTAATTATGTACCCCATTTAGAGAAAGGGGTAATTTTTTAAGTAAAGGGGGGACAAGTATTCAGTGATTATCAAATGGTTGACAGCTCCCTGCTTCATGTCCTTTGGTTTCTGTTACTGTTTTAAAGCCCCTGAACACTTGAGTGACTGTTGGGGTGTGAGGGGTCACAGTTGCTTCAAATTCATAGCCCTGTTTCCCTAGAAAAATAGCTGTAAAAAGAAAAAAGATAAGATTTCTAAACCAAGGAATATTATGGGAATATTCAAGCACACAGTGCTGAACTGAATTTGAAATTTCATCACCACTTCTACTATGATTGGAATAAATCATAAGGATTTATTCATAAGGATAAAGGAAGTGAAAGGTTTAATACCATCCTCTTCAATGCCATACATGCCTCTTCATGTCATGTAGACAAGTAGAAAAATCCCTTCTAAAGATACACATTAGTGGATTAAATAAGGATGGGGGTGGTGATTCCTTTAATTTTTTTTTTTTTGGTCATAGTTTGATGTAGTGATATAGACAGCTAGTGTGGCCTGACTAGCCAATTGTGATCCCCAATTGTGTTTGAAAGTACCCAGCAAATAAAATATCTAGCTTACATTCTAAGGAATTATTTACAGAATCATACAAAAGTTTCACACTTGCCTAAAGAGACTATAAGAGCAGCAGAAATGTGATGGTATGACAGATGTGCTGAGCAAATTAACATTAAACTAGTTTACTTATATGTATATGAGTTATGAACTGAGCCCTGTGAGTGCCACATTGACTGAATGATCAGACAGCGTAAACAAATTCTGACAGCAGCAGCTTTAGTCCTGCTGTGCTTTGCCTCTTTAGCCTCACTGTTTGACGGGGTAATCAGATATGCTCTGGTGCATCCCTGTTCCATCCTCAGATGGAAAACTATTCAAACCTCAAACTGATTCAATGTTATTATTCAAATAAGCATTATGGCTACCAGAACTATTGCTACCTGGCAATATTTGGTTGGCCAGTACCTGCTGACAAGTTCGCAACTAAGAATGATCTTTAGGGCCTCCCAAATTTTACATGTGTGACTTCTTGTAAGTATAATAAAGATGTGATAAATCAGATTGATTTTCCTCCTTTCTTTCTACTGTTTTTATTTGCCTAGTCAGCTGTATCACATTCCCACCTAAGTCAGTGGCAGTGTTTTCTTTTGACTGTTCTAAATCTCAATCAGTGTGCTTCAGTCAAATTAGTTTGTGTGTAAGAAAACAATTCTGTTTTTGCAGTGATAGGGGAAGTGAATATTACAATATGAGGTGCAGGATATCCTTCACTGGGTTCAAATGACCAACTTTTCAATATTAAAAAACCTCTTAATGTTTTTTTAAGCTTATAGTAGTTCCCACCTGAAATACCATGTTCAGTTTTGAGTTCCATACTACAAAGAAGAGATGGCCATGCTGGAGGGAATCCAGAAAGGGGCTAAGAAGATTAAGGGACTGGAGCATCTCTCACATGAGGAAAGGCTGAGAGATCTGGGAATGCTTAGCCTAGGTAAGGCTAAGAGGGCTCCTCTTAATGTAAGAAAGGAACTGACCCCAGTACCACTGACCAGTAAATTCTGTGTATGAGTAACAAACAGCTGTCCTGTACTCAGAACCAAAGGTGATGTATCAGTTTAGTTTTTCTGTTTCCTCAGCAGGATCTGGATTATCTCCCTTGACAAACAGTGAACTGATTCATCAACTGAAGTCCGACTACAGGGCATAGTTGAACAGCTTTTTATTTAGCACTGAAGATCTGGCATGAGTCAAAAGGAGAAAACCTTTTCTGGCCATAAATAAATTATGTGATGAGTAGATATGTGCACTGTATCTGACTATCCTCCCACTTCTGGTGGTTTCTTGTTACTGAACCATAAAGAAATCTTCTTATATACCAATCTCTGATCCTCACCTCCCTATTCGTCCAGGGAGGTATGAGGCAGTACAGGAGAATGCTTAGTGACTGAAAATACCTCACAAAAGTAGCTGAAGTGAACATGCTTTTCTCATGACCATATAGCAGAAAGAACAGGGTATGATATGTATTTATGCTGGCTCTGAACTAGTGGTGAATGTGATTTGTGCTTTGCTTTACAGACAGCAAAAATGTGTTCCCACTGGTCCAACAGTGGTTGGGATTCTGTTCAAGGCATGGCCAGAGGGAGTATGTTCTTTTCACTAGTTGCCAGAAGGTTACTGAGATTTGCCTGGATTTAAATGAGATGTGATGATTCAGCATGCTAAGAAAAAATTGTGAAGCTGTTTGCAATCTAAATAATCCTTGTGGTTTAAGAAATCTCTAATTCTTCTTGCAGAGAAATTTTATTTTCCCAGTTAGGCAGAGTAATTTTTAGCCTAAGCTATTAATCCTTAGTGCTTCAATTGCAGTTACTGCAACCAAAATATTTTCTAAGTATCATAAATTCATATTGTAAGTTCATTGCACTTCACTAGTATTTCTTGTGGTTGTCTATTTTTGCCATGATTTTTACTATCTTTTTGTATATTTTATACAATTGCTTGTTTCCTCTGTTACTAACAACCTCAGATTTTTGTATTCCTAGGCAAATTAGTACAGAGAATACAAGGAAACATCTGTTCTCCATGTGGGTTTATAACTAGAAAGCAAGGTTAATTTGTTTTGTTTTGTTTTTCCTTTTAGCCTGTCCCGGTGAAGAGGAAATGGGTAGAATGTGTTAATATCTCTAGCACATTCTGATGACAGGCTATACATAGCATTATTTCTGGAGACTGTCACTATTTCTCTTCTATATATCTCAGAAAAAAATGCTGGAAGTAAATCCTGAACTTAAAAGTAATGGGAGAGCTCCTGAGCTGGCTGTAGGTTTACAGGGAATAAGTATAGGGAATATGAGTACAGGTAATAAGTTTAAATCAAAGCTTAAACTCACATTGTTATTTAACTACTTCATTGAATGGTTTGGGTTGGAAGGGACCTTAAAGATATCTAATTCCAACTCCCTGCCATGGACACCTTCCACTAGACCAGGTTGCTCAGAGCCCCATGCAACCTGGTCTTGAACACCTCCAGGGATGGGGCACCCACAGCTTCTCTGGGAAATCTGTGCCAGTGTCTCACCACCCACACTACAAAAAATATCTTCCTAATGTCTAGACCTACTCACTTTGAATTTGAACTCATTCCTCCTTGTCCTGTTACTCCTTCTAAATAATCTCTCTCCATCTTTCTTTTTGGTGTTCCCTCAGGTACTGGAAGGTAGCTATTAGGTCACCTCAGAGCCTTCACTTTTCTAGGCTGAGCAATCCCAATTCTCTAAGCATTTCCTAACAGGAGAGCAGCTTCATCCCTTTAATCAATTTGGTGGCCTTCTCTGGATCCACTGCATATGTTTATATGTATTAAATTATATCACTAGTTTCACATATTAATAACTTTTCACCCTAAGCAATACATATATATGACTTAGTACAAAATAACTCAGAATTTATTCTGCAATTGGCTCTTAATGACTGACTAATCTCTTCTCAACAAATTTAGTTGGTGCTATAGGAAAATGATCAAGATTATTCAAACTTTGGAGGAGAATGCTAGGAAATGAAATATGTTTACAAACTAATAATTCACACGCAAAAGGTAAAGTCATACTGCAAAAGCAAGAAATTTAGCTAATTTGTCTACCTATGTTATAAAAATGAAATACAAGCTCTTGGTTGTGTGATTAAACAAGTAGATTTATTGCTAAGACAAGTGAAGGAGTGTGTCATAAAAGCCAAATCTGCTTCTCATCCACTAGAAATAAGGGAGTGTAGCTCTCAATAGAAAGAAGGTTCAGATTTTATTTAAGAATGGCTGAAAAGAGAAATGTAATTTTCAAGAACATTAAGGGAATTATAAAACTAATTATGTATGAAAATGGAAATAATTGAAAATAAATCAGAACTAATTGACAGCTGCCACTCTTATTTACTTTGTTGTGTCTAGCAATTGTAAGTACTGAAGGCAGTGGGTAAATTCCATTTCATTTCACAGCACTGTCTGAGCGGACTCCCACCAGAGAAATACAACACAGCAGTCATGAATGCACCATGTCAATTCATTCATCATGGCACTTTCTGATTCACTGGACTTGAATTTTCTGTGATATTTTTCACTTTGGAAAAAAAAAAATCTCCCTAACCTCTTTTCAGGTTGCTATATCTTTGTTTTTTAGTTGCAATTTTTGCTGACCTGGAACAGAAGACAAATGTTGACGTGTCATTTGTGTCATGTAGTTGGTATCATTAACAATTTTTTTACCATGACGGAAAAGCAATAGCAGGTCTTGGATAATACAGTGCTCCTGGAAGGAAAGAAATCAATGCTTAAGTGAGATTACAGTATTGTTTCTTTCTAGGCATGACCAGTCAAGATTCAGCCCATCTGGTTTTGAAAAAGCAGAGCCTTTTTTTTTTAAGGGGAGGAGCTAATGTGCAACTGCATCTCACAGGAACATAAAGATAAGTCTTGTCAGAAAAGACAAAACACATCTTAACCTTACCCATGGTGAAAGCAGAAATTGACCAATTTTTTTCTGAGGGCTACACCCTCTTCTCAAGTGTCCAAGGGAAAAACTTGTGTATGACTTCAGTGTTTCAAAGTCAAGTGACAGATCTTGAATGACTACCCAGGATAAAAATGTTGGGTGCTTGGGAAAGCTCTTGGGTCTGAAATGACCCACACAGATTTGAAACAGTCTGTTTTTATAATGCCAATGTACATTCGGCTGCCGTAGGAAATAATAACCCAGGGGTATCAACTCCTATAAACTTTGAAATTATTTTGAATATTAATTTCTTAATGATTTGAGGCTACTCTTACAGTGTGCATACTAATTTAAAATGACATTTAGCAAGAGATGTACTAAACCAACTGAAGTTCACAAATTACAGAACTCTATAAAGGTCATTATTTAATGTAAGAGACAAAAGTTGTCTCAAGGACATATACCTTCTGATAAGGAAGCTGGGGAGAGTTTTGAGATCCCTTGTTGAAGAGTTGAATCATGTTATCAGCACTAATCAGGTCAGTTTAAAACACCAATGGTTCCTGAGTAATCTGATATACAGAAAAAGAAAGTGAGAAACTGATAAGTGGCTTAGTTAACTTGCATGACAAATCTAGGTTTATGATGAGATTGAAGCTCAGAATTCTATTTGCCCTTAGTGGCTTTGTTCAGTCATCTTCTCGAATTGCATGTATGGAATTGGTGGCTTCTCTGATGGTCTGCTCCATAGCTTTCCCAGGACTGAGGTGAGATGGCCTGGCCTGCAGCTTTCTTGACCATCCTTCCTAAAAAGGTAGGATGCAACTTAGAGTATAACTTTTGTTCTTGTCATCATGAACAGTCACTGGAGTCTGTCAGAGATGACAGAATTTCCTCAAAGTCAATGATGGCTCAGCACTGTCAGAGGTACTCTCCCTGTAACTCCAGGTATGTGTATGAAAATTTAGTTAATCAATCCTTAACCCAATTATTTTCTGAAATGGGTAGTAGTACCTTTTCCTTAAGTTATACCATCACCAGAGACCTGGGAGTCCTGAGAGCAGACCCTGATGGAAATGACTGAGGTATGTGTCTCAGCCTTTTCCATCTCCTCTGTCTATTACCTGCTTCATTCAGCAGCAGATACGCTTAATCTCAAATTTTGTGCTGATTTCTTTATCCTTCTGAATCAGATCACTGAACAAGACAAAGTCCACCATCTGCAAAACCAGTCTTTACTTTGCTATTTGTCTTACTTTTATATTTTTAAACTCTCATCTCATGGTCGTAACAGACAAGCCCTCCATTAATTATTGACTGCTTCATTATTTATGACTAGCAGCTTCTGCAGACCAACTCCTCTAGTGGCGGCAGCAAGAAATTGTCTTAAACACACTCTGGAAATTCAAATTATTTGTATTATGCTATAATTCCTTCCAGAAGATTCTGAGATGTTAACTTCACCCATGAGAATCAAGGACTGTTAAGAGTGTCTTCCAGTATTTTTTTCCCAGTATAAGGGTTTTTTTTTCCCTTTCTCTTTCTGACTAAATTTTCTGTAAGCAACATCCACCGGCATGTCCATTCTTTTTTGGCCTTCCTTCCAGCCTTAGCCTAAGCTTTCATCCAATCTTTTCCCTCTCTACTATAGCTGACTATGGTGGAGAGCATGGTCTCACTTCTCTTTCTGTCTTTCCTGGAAGTATGGTTTTATACTCTTTCCTGGAAAGTCTGTGCCTATCTCAGTGTTCTGCTCCTGTGAACAATTCCATAATAATCCCAGAAACATTACAGCTCTGGAAAAACACAGGAACTTTTAGTTCCTTCTGTTTGTCGCATTATGTATTTTTGATTTGATACACATACACAGCCTAGTTGTTCTATGAATTTCTATTTCTGTTTTACTTTGAGACACAGTGACTCACTCTTGGATTTCTGTTTTTAACAGATCTCAAAAGAGTGCAGTGGACTGATGAGGAGACAGATGATGGGGGAAAAAATCTTCCTGCTTACAGTAAAAAATTTTAAATTTATGCTTATGAGAATGGTATGGAATTGAGTAGAATAAAACTACACAGACACTGAGAAGTGTAGACTCCTCCTCTGGAGTTTGCAGTCCTTACAGTAATGAAAGGTGAGGGATAACACATGAACACATGAATACGTGGTAGCATGGGGATATGAACTCCAGCTAATTTATCTTACATTTACATCTGAGCTGCTATTTTTTCCCCTTTGCATTAATGAGCAGAAAATAGGTGCTTTGTGAGTTGAGGGTAGTTTGTGTGTCTTGCACACTCACAATGCTTATTTCTTTCTGTTATTTGCATAAAGAACCTTTACAAGCAGAGAAGCTACCTCAGATATGGGGCTTTACATGTCAGAATTTAGACAGGTCCATCATCCTTCATGATTTTCATAACTATTTTATATATTTTCATAATTATTCAGATGGATATATCAATCAATACCTCAAAAAATGGTAAAGTAAAAGTCTTTCCCTGCTATACATAAATACTAAAGAAACCCAACACAGCACAAGACGTGTGGTGCCAGAATGATAGATTTAATTTCATTAATGAGAATCAATACAGATCTTGAAGCATTGTGTCAATGATCATACCCTATTGAGGATAATTATTAGTGAACTTAAAAGTGAGTATGTTATATACCTTTATCTTTTTCAGATACCATTTTCTCACCTTTTTGCCTATTTTGGGTTCCCCTTAGAGCTGTGCATTTTTAGTTTGCAGTTTCTCTCTTTTCTGTCCTTTGTAATGTTGATAGTCCATAGACCTTGTGGCATAATCTTGTATATATTGATTACAAGGAAAAATTACTTTAAGAGAGTAAAACCTGAAAGGTCAAAATCTGAGTGCTGTATCAGTTATCCTCCATCTGACAGAATGCCCCCACAAAAACCAAGAGCATTGTTATTTTTTAAACATGTGTTAAGACATCAAGATTTGAATATTTGGATGATAATTTTTTAAGATTTTAATACCAGAGTTGATTGAAGTAATTTGCCACATTTTCTTTAGAAGATCTTCTTGTGAATATTTGAGAAGGTGATATGTTCTAGTCCAGACACATCCTTTCTGTTTCATTTTCCACAGATTTTTAAAATTTTTATACTTAATTTTTGCGTAGTTGATCTTGATATTCACAAGGCATTTAAATTGTTTGGGTTTTCTTTATCTGCTTTTCTATAAGGGAAAAAAAGGTGGTTTTATCTCCCTCCAAATGCTGCTTGTACAAATGTCAAAGTTTGATGGCTACTGAGATGCCAAATCCAAGAGAATTCCATAACTGGGTTTGAAAAGAGTCCTTTGAAATGGGAATCAAATTAATTTCTGAATATTGCATGCCACTCAATAATTACAAAATTCATAGGGGGAAATGCCACTGAGCAGCAAAACCTGACATTTTTTTCTAGAGATATAGGTACATATCTTCCCTAAGCATCATTAGCTGCTGGTATTTCTAAACCAGGCTAATGAGTGCTTTAACAAGGAATCAAACAAGTTCCTACTTTTCAAAGGTTTCCATCAAAGATCTGATCAGTTGAAAAAAACAGTTCTGAGCCCTGGGTTTATACCAGGAAACTCAGTCAGAATGACACTTTAAATTTGTGTGCAAAATACACACAGCATACCTTAAAAATATAAACTTACCTCCTGGCAAGTTCACTCATGTTGTGCTTAGAAAAGCAGATTTACCTCAAATTTATTTTCTGTATTTTTACAAGATGAGGAGAATTTAAGGAACCTCATATTCCTCTATTAATTTATAAGAACCCACCAGAAATAACCACTGAGAATGAAGTTTTTCTGTTATCAAAAGAGATTAAATTTATTTCTTAAAATGGGCACCATCTTTCTATGCACAGCCACCATATTGGAGTTTTTTTTTCACGGTTCTAGCTAATAAGATTATGATAATTTTTTTCTATTACTTGTTTTTCCATTGGAAGTAATTGTGATTTCAAACAAAACCCTCAGTATATAAAGATTTTACTGTACTGAGAAATAGCTTATTTTAGTAGTTTCAAAATGGGTTATATCCTTTTAGTTCTCTTTGAACTTATTTAAGCAATAAATTATTTCATTTTCTCATATTCTTCTACTTTCAAAGGATTGATATGGGCATAAAGTAACCAAAAGCACATTTGTAAAACTACCCAAATCTGTGCTTCTTTCTCCCTCCTAAATGCCCAGAGGATGAACACTGCCATGACTGAGAACAGTGTCCAGGGGATGACTCTAGTCTGACCTTGCAGAAATGTAACGTTTTCGCTTTGTGCATCTTTCGAGCTTGTTTCACATGCCTAGGGTGCACCAGGGGGTGGTCCCTGCACTTGCAGATTGGTGTGACCATTTGAAAAGCTTCTTAAGAAGAGCAGGTGAAAACTGAGAACTGAGCAAAAGGACAGATGTACAAGTAGATTGGTTGCATTTAGTCCGTGAGTTGAATTTGTCAGAATTGATGAGCTGGCTAAATAGAAGCTGCTATTTGCAATGTAAAAACAAGGGTTATGTTTTATTGCTTTAACAAAACTTGAAACTATGCTAGATATTATTCAGCACCCTCTACTGGGCTTGTAACTATTTACACAGATTGGGCAAGAAAATAAAAAAAGGAAGACAAAATAGTGTAGTGTTAGGTGACTTTTCCTTTCCAGATTCCAATTATAAATTAATTCCATTTTCTGCTTTTATCACCACACAGTTTTCTCCCTGTGCCTTTTCAGTGTCTTCAAAGTGTAGCTCTATACAGATGAGGCATAAGATACCTCCTTGAGGAGCTTGTTTGCCTGTATAGTTTTACCAATCACTTACCTGGGAGTGTTAAGGCAGCATTTATTTAGGCAAAAAAAAAAATATTTTTCAATTTTTACGTGAGAAATATTTTTCAATTTTTTACCTGAGAAAATCTCCGCTGTGTATGAAAAGTGAGATAATGGAATACAAATATTTCAAATAAAGCTCTAATAATAGTGGAAATTGTTTGCTCAGTTGAGTCTGAGAAAAAAAAATGCATATACAAAAAAAGCACTGCAGCAAAGATTTTTAGAAAATCAAAATTCTAGCATTTTAGAAAGTTAGACTAGAAAGATTTTAGGAATTCAGAGGGCAGCTGGCTGATATTCAGAGTTTTCAATGTCCCTGAGCAATGGAAGTTTCCCCTCTGCACATTTCTGGCCTTTTTAGGGTAAGAGGCCATACACTGGAATACATATTCACATATTATAGTGAATGATAAAATATTACTTTGGCTGCAGACAGATGTGTTCACCTATCTACCATTATATTTTAGCAGGAGAAGATCCTTGAATTAGAGTATGAAACCTTTTTCATTAAACCAACATAAATTATGGCTGTAAAGATAGACCATTATATTTTTTATTTCTGCAAATAAAAATTAGTAAATTGTGCCTAAAAAGATAGGAAGCTTTTAGTCCTTTGAATAAAATCTCTGCACCTAAACATGCATTTTAAATAATAGTATTGTTGTTCTGGGATTTAAGTACTTATTGAACAGGTGACACATAGTTTAAGGAGGGCTAAAATGTCTTGGAGCAATTTGTATTTTCAAGAAAAATAGAACCAAGCTCTATAATAAAAACGTCTGGGAAACCAGTCTGCTTTAAAATGGGCTGATGAGACATAATACTGGAATGCTAGTATAGTGCTTATGTAAAGAGCGAATTGCTCATCATAAAGATTAAATCTTCATAGTGCTGTGGCAAGTGGCAATGAACTGGCAATCCATCTGTTCTCACTCTCTTCAAATATTAGAATTTATTACTGCAGAAAAAAATAGCTGCTAATTTTTGAACCAACCACCTGTAAAGAACAAGTCATTGCACAGATAAGATGTGCCCCTCCTCACCCTCAGCTGCACCTTCAGCTAACTTCATTTCCTCAGTTTGAATGAGAGTATATTTCAAGTGAAGTGCAATTATATGGCTCTGTGCCTTGTATAACCTGTTAAAAACAGTAACTTGCTGGCATAAAATTAATTCTGGGCACAGTTTACAGATCTAACTAGCTTAGAGTAAGAACATTTCTGTCTTCAAAATATAGAACCATTAAAGGCTTGCTTGGATGGGTTTACTATTTATATTGTGCTTTGGTTAAATACTGTGTTTAAAATAGATTTGTTGACAGCTGATAAGGCAATGTCATTATGTATTGACAGTGCAACATAATGGAATTTATTTTTCTATGCACTTATTTGTGCAAGATAACTTCCTGTTTTCTAAATGGGTATAATTCTTTCCACCTGGGGAGAAACATGGATTGCAGTTATACTCTGAAAGAGAGGGAATTCAACAGTGATAATGCACTCCTTTCCTGTTTTAAGCTTTACTTAGTAGTTATTTCTTTTCTTTCTCCGGGGTACTCTGTTGCCATATGTAAACACTTGGCCAATTCCCTTTGTCATCTGAAAAGATCCCAGAGTATTTTTTACTGCAATATAGCACTCCACTGTTGTAACTTTGTGCTGAAACTGGGGCCTTGCATTTGTTAAGGAACACTGCACTGCATTCCAAGACACTTTGTTTGAAACAGAAGGAACATCCAATATTTTTTTCATATTTCATTGAAACTTCACCTTTTGTATCTCCTTTCAGAAATACTGAAAAATTCATCACTTTTCTTAAAAATGTTTTCATCTAGTCTGTATTTCAGGACACATGTTTTGCTATTCTGATTTAACACTTTGAAACACACATAGGTTTATGAATGAATCCTTCTGAAGGATGGATTCAAAGTTACCAAGAAATGGCCTGGGTTGGAAGGAATCTCAAAGATCAACTCATTCCAACCACCTGCCATTAGACAGGGACACCTTCCACTAGACCAGGTTACTCAGAGCTTCATCCAACCTGGCCCGGAACACTTCCAGGGATGGGTCAGCTGCAGCTTCTCTGTTCAGCCTGTGCCAGGGCCTTATCATCCTCACAGGAAAGAACTTTTTCCTAACATCTAATCTGAACCTCCCGTCTTTCACTTTGAAGTCATTCCACCTTGTCCTGTCACTCCAAGCCCTTGTAAATAGTCTCCCCCATCTTTCATGGGGGCCCCCATCAGGTACTGGAAGGTTCCAGGCGAGTCAGTCCAAAACTTCTCTTTTCCAGGCTGAACAATCCCAAATGTCCCAGCCTTTCCACATAGAAGGGGTGCTCCAGCCCTCTGATCAATTTGGTGGCCTCCTCCAGACTAACTTCAGCAGATTGATATTGCTCCTCTCTCATCTTAGCAATTTCACCTTGGGAGGCAGAGAGGTTTGCTGGCAGGGCAGTCGTGGTATTTGCCAGCAATTTCAATAGAGATGATGGAAAACTCTTGTATCAAAAGTAGGACATAAATGGCCACCAAGAGATTTGAAGATGATGAAGTTTCTCAGGCAAGATGCCTTTGTCAGAATTGAAGAGGAGCAAGAAGAGGGTCTGACCTTCTGTCAAGATATGTGAAAGCTCCAGAATCTAGGAATCATAGAATAAAAGAATGTTTTCTTTTGGAAGAGATCTTAGAGATTATCTAGCTCCCCTCCAAGCTGTGAACAGGGACACCTTTCTCTACATCGGGTTGCTCAAAGTTCCATTCAGCCTGGCTTTCTTGGAAAGTTGAAGAAACAGGGCAAATAATTTTAAATTTTGGCTTTTTTCACTGTTTTTATTTAAAGAACCTCCTCCACATTTTCATGAAGTTTCATGTTGAGTTGGACTCATATTCTTTGCACAGGCAATTGTTTCTGCTTAGAGATGTTTGAGTGTTCAGCCATTCAAATGATTGGAGCTGAAGATTGTGAGAGAGGATGTCAGACAAGGAATATGCACCTGAGAAATGGATGAAAACTGGAGATAGGGCTAAATAATACTTTATCTAAGCAAATTAAGAAACTAGTGGTATCTCATTTGATTTCATACAGCAACCTGAAGAACTTGTCTATGAATCTAAGCAATTTGTAGCTGACTACTTTTACTAGTTCTGTGTTAGAAAAATGGTGCAGTGAATCTGTTCATTTATCTGCAGAAACATGAGAGCTGTTTACTAAGAATCTTTATGAAGTCAGACATTCTAGCAGAAGTAGTTTGGGATGAGCACAGATGGTAAATGCATTACTCAAAAGTGATGAATCCCCAGGTGATATATGAAGACCATTTTATTGTCAGGGATGTCAATAAGGAGCCACCAGTTTCTTGAGGTGATCTTGTTAATTTTGTATGCAGGTTTTACGATTTATCTTCCAGGCTCTGAAGAGCAATTAAATTCACCTATGCTCATCAAAAGACTTAATGAGTGTCATAAGTTTTGATGATAATGCTCTTCTTCCTTAGGTAGCTTCATTCACTTACAGTGCTTTAGACTTTAAGCACATAAATGTCACAATATCAGAATGGGATGGCTTTCTTGAGGGGGGGCTTTCAATTTAAATTCTGACCTCATTTTACATTGGATGCAGTATGAGTCTTCTGCAGGCAGAATGTCAGGTGGGTAACCCAGGTAAGGTTTGCTCTGGTTCCTACAAGTCCATAAGACCTTGTACTATTATAACTACTTCAAAAGGATGACTTTTGAATGATACTTGTTTTATAATATAACTAAAACATCAATAAGTCCTCCATAAATGCATTAAAATCTACTATTTACTAGAATAACGTCTTGTGGTGAGATGTAATTCATACACATTTTCACAACAGCTGATCAAAACTCACCTGTAACTTTTAATTGTGAAGAATTATACATTAATTAATTATACACAATTATTAATTGTGTGTAGAATTAAAACCAATCAGAACTATATGAATATAGCATGTAATGCTGATAACTGTTATGTGAAAAACTATTGACATTTCCATTTTTCATACATATAACAAACACAGCTGTGACCCCTCAATGAGTTCACATACACCTATTTTTCTTGAAAGGCTTTTTAAATATTTTTTATAGTAACATCATTTCCATGTAAGACAATAAATACATAAATGTGAACAAAAGTAATTCACATCATGCTTTAAAATGCAAATTTGTAACCAAGGTGCCCAGATCATGTTGAAATTTTTAAAAATCCATCCTTGCTTTCAATGGTGGCCACTGGATGACAAAAGCCACCAAATAGCACACAAATGAACCAGCAAGGTTTGCTAAATAAAAAAAGTTTTACGTTTGGGGAACAAAATGAGTTATTGCTATTTGTACCACTCTTGTAGTGTTCCTTTCATATCGGTGAAGAAATAGTTCATTTTAGGATGAAAGAACAGTTTTCATACAGCATTTTTAATGAGGTGTAGGTTCTCATACTACACTTCTTTTTTACTTGAGATTATGTTTTGGTGTTGAAAATGCAAGAATTCATCAGCAGGGAAAATCTGCAGAAAGAGCAATCAAGCATTTTTTGTGGGCAGAAATAATCTTCCCAAGTTTATTGTTTCTATGGCTTCAGTGCAACTTAAAGCAATGTAAAGATTGATAGCACAATGTCCAAAGCACCTGTAAGACACAGCACCTCTGGAAAGATTAATGTCTCATTCACAGAGAAAGCATGGTATTTTCTGTTCATTACGACTATCACGTCTTTGGTTCTTCCAAAGTTGAGGGAGGGGATTCTGCCCCTCTGCCCCGCTCTGTTGAGACCCCACCTGCAGGGCTGCATCCAGCTCTGGCCTCCCAGCACAGCAAGGACAGGGAGCTGCTGGAGCCAGGCCAGAGGAGGCACCAAGGTGATCAGAGGGCTGGAGCAGCTCTGCTGTGAGGAAAGGCTGAGAGAACTGGGATTGCTCTGGGGAAAAGAGAAGGCTCTGGGGTGACCTAATTGTGGCCTTTCAGTACCTGGAGGGAACATAAAAGAAAGATGGAGAGAGACTATTTACAAGGGCCTGGAATGACAGGACAAGGGGGGATGACCTCAAACTGATAGAGAATAGATTTGGATTAGAGATTAGGGAAAAATTCTTTCCTGTGAGGATGATAAGACCCTGGCACAGGTTGCCCAGAGAAGTTACGGCTGATTCATCCTTTGAAGTGTTCAAGGCCAGGTTGGATGAAACTCTGAGCAACCTGGTCTAGTGGAAGGTGTCCCTACTCATGGCACAGGGTTTGGAACCAGATTAGATTTAAGGTTCCTTCCAACATCAACTGTTCTATGATTCTATGCTCATAGATATGATGAAATGTGGTGAATATAATCTAAATATAACCATGGCAACTCAGAATTTTCTCTACTTTTTCACTCTGCTCTTCTGCTCCTGAACAATAGAAATGTGTATGTATGTATGTATGTATATACGTATATTAATATAACTATACTTCTCATACAGAAAGTTACCTCAGAAGCTAAGACTGCTAAAGGGTTTGAACGGATCTTAAAGATCAAGTTGTTTATGTTGGGCAGGGACACTTTCCACTAGACCAGGCTGCTTAAGGCCTTATCCAACCTTGCATTGAACAGCTCCAGGGATGTGTCATCCACTGCTTCTCTGAGCAACCTGTTCCAGTGCCTCACCACCATCATAATAAAAAATTTCTTCCTAATGTCTAATATAAATTTATCCTCTTTTAATTTGTACCCATTACTTCTTGTCCTAGCACTACAACTCCAATACTGGAAAAGAAAAAGACATTTCACATCTCCAGGAGGAATGTTGACATCAGTGCCAATCAGGATAGAATGATAGACAATGGAAAATTGTTCTTTTATGGAATTTCTTGGGTTGTGGAGGGCAAAACCCTGACAATTTTGACCTTTTATAGAAGTTTTCCCATCTTAGTTATCTGGATGACTTTCCTTTTGAAACCTTCAGTATATTTTAGTGACTGACTTCAAAATATCTGTTGCAGTATCTCTCAATAGTAGCTGTCCATTATTATATTCAAACCTTTTTACCTTTTAAAGAATTTTTTAACAGTATGTTTGTTAACATGTGGAGTGATATGAAATATAACCCTCACTGGAGGTTTGCTCCACCCTCTATATAGGGAATGATGAGATGCTTGTGAATGTGTTGTTGAAAGCAGCTGCATGAGTTCAGTTGGGTGAAGAAGATGACACTTGATCTGATGAACATTTGCATCACCAAGCAATTTGTTTAACATGTATATTAGAGAAATAGTGAGTTTAGTTTTTCATAATTTATTTTATTTGAAGTGAGGGAAAGATTAAATCAGTCTAAACCCGATACAAAATACTACAAGGAAGTTAACTGTCAAAACTAGTGCATCCAAAAAGTAAACACTATTGATGATGAATGGATGGGATTTTTTTGGCAGAACAGTTTATGAAAAACAGTGTTTCAGGAAAGCCTTCTACAGGAAGTCAAGTGCAGACTTAGACACTTCACACTGAATGCAGAGTATATCTGTTAAGCACAGTCCTTTTTGCTTTTTCAGCTACAGTGCAGATAACCACATGCTAGTTTTCTGGTTTTGGATACTGTAAACAAAACCTCAAGCTTTTACTTTAATGTAAGTTGAGTGATTTCATGATAAAAGAAAACTGTGAATAGTGTCTGGTTCTCTGTATACCCATTCTCTGGGAAATTTATTAAATTTTAATGACTGACTCACACTTCAGAACCTTGTCTGAACTATCCTAAATGTCTCCAGTAGATGATTTATGAGCCAATTTGGAAGATGGTACTCCATAAGCCAGAAGTATGGAACTACCTCTTGCTGACCAGAGCTTATCATGGAATACCTTGTAGGAAGGTAATGGAGTACTTCTGTGTTCTGTACCATTTCAGAAAGTTTTAAATGTTTTCCTCTCCTACAGTAGAAACAACATTACTGTAAAAAGCATTATCTCTGGGCTTGGAATATTTTCTGAAATAAGACAATATTTTTTCAAAAAGTATAATTTTTAAAGCATTTTATATATTAAATATAAAATGTATGCACATTAACATGTTAAACCGATACACTTTTTTACAATTATCAAGTTTGGCAAATATATAGAATGACATTCTAGTTGTACCATCCTAACTTTTAATTATGGTACAAATGCAGTTTTATTTTCTTGTCCATGTAGTTACATTTAACTTTATGATACCATACTGTGGTTTATTCTGAGTGCAAATGTGAAGCCTGAACAATGAATACTGAGTAAGACTTGGGAGTATCTTTTTCATATACAGGTTCTGCTGTTGTAAATTGTATGCCTGAATGAGAAAAAAATCAGGCAGACTGACTACTTCAGTTGCAAGCTTAACATTTTAGAAGACCTTCATTCTACTTTGCTGCAAAGACTTGTAGAAAAAATGAGAGAACAGAAATCTAGGAAAAACGGAATTATTAAAAGTAAAACTATTTTATCATTGTGTATATTTCTTGAAATGTAGTGGTTGCAAATTTAAACAGGTGTAAAATTGTTTAGGAAAAAAAAAAAAAAAGAAAAAAGAAAAATCCATAGGTAATGGCTGGAATAAAAGCAAAAACAGAGAAGACAAGGGATTTTGAGTATCTAAGAAATTATAATAAACATCTGCATGTGTCAGCCTTGATATTCTTAAGCCTCATATTATACATGTTCATTGGATAGGAAAAAATTAGCTTAACTTCTTATATTACATTAATTTCTAGTGTTATATGGAGAGTGGAAAAAAATCAAAAATAAATTTTGTTTCTTATTGAATAGAAAAGCAGCATTATCAATTTCTGCATGCTTAAGAAGTCAGGAAGATATTCTGGTTTTTCCAAATATCAAGGCATAACCAGCCTATTTTTTTTAACCTAGCTTCTCTTGGTGTCTATAAAATTATCCCTTCCCCCCAAATTCAGTTTCTTCTGAAACCAATACTCATGTAGTTCAAGACTAAAGTGGACTCATTCTTTCTATCTCTCGACAGAAACTCAATTCAGCATGTTTGCAATCACACCAAACTGAAAACCGACCATTATATCAAGACATTTTCAAAGAATTACAGTGGTAGATTAAAGAGGCAAGAGGGGCTCGTAATTGTATTTTGTAACAGGGAGACTTATGAATGAATGAAATGTGTTTTAATTTATGTGCAGAGTCCATCAACAATATTTTCAATCATATAAAAAGCACCTCATTCCCCCCCACCCCATTCTCCCCCCCC